>NC_137902.1:64073851-64643605 GCF_963455335.1 Martes martes
TACAGTACGCTATCAGTCAATGTTGCTGGAAGAGGTGATTGAATGATTGTTTATTGCTGTTGGATAACTGACTTTACAAGTCCTTGTACCTTTATTGATTCAAGGAGGATTGCTGAGAGGTCTGGGTAAACTCCCTTTCCTATTCTGGTGGAATGATCTTGCTGGTCACATTTGTTTCAAAAGAGTCAGGGAGGTTAATCCCAGAGACCTCCCATTTGGCATTCAGGCTGACATGGAGGCTTGCTTCTATCTACAGCTAATCTTGCTCTCAGGAGAAAAAGTGAAGAGTATGGAAGGTTCCTCGGTCATTTAGCTTCAGGGAAAGCCAAAGAGGAATGAGAATGAGAGGTAGTATTGGGAGGGAATTTATTGCCACAATTTCACCTTCTCCTATTAAGCAAGCCTTCTTTATGTCAGTGCTTCCTGCTCTCATTGACCAGGAGTTAAATAAGATTGCTTAAACTATTTCTTCTAATAAATTACTTGTGCTTCACCCAATTTCACATGCATTCAACTTTTTCTGATGATTGTGTGAGATGTAAGACTATCCTACAGGGAGCATGGACTGCTAAGCAGAGAAAATGGGATGTTGAGTGAAAAAGAGCCCCTTTCTACTGGATGATAGCCCAGAACCTTCTATAGCAGGATCACTGTCCCCCGTGATATTTGTATCATGATCGAAGAACCAACCATTTTGAAGACTCAAATTTTATCTGTCTCAGGGTTTGGTGCTGTTGGTGGGACGTTGATCTGGCTTTTCTGCCCTTAAGAGCGTGCATTGCTTTGGCCTCAGTTTTGGAGGGTGGGGGTATACCGGTTTAAAATGTTGCTTCCTACTAAACATGCAGTTATGGGCTTGGAAGAAATAGTCGCGCATGCTAATCGCTCCCAAATCTGGATATATTGCAGGGTGTTTTGACAGTTTTCCCCACATAACATCTGTACTTAAGAAGCCTCACTGCTATTGGTAAAGTATTGACTTGATTTCTCTGCTCACATCAGGGCACTGCATGGTACTGCCCTGCTCTCCCCAGATCCCCTGCCAGGCGCTCCCCTACAGACCTCTCCATCTTCCATGAGTATGAGCTTACAGAGCCATTCATCTCCCAGTGGTTATGTTCACCGATCACTGACAACTCCCTCTGCATCTCATACACACCGGGCTGCTTCCCTACTAAAACTTTCCAAAGCCACGTGTGACACATTCCCTCTCTCTGCCATGCTCCCAGCTGTTTTGTGCTGTTTTGATCTGTTTGCATAGCGCTGTCAGACTATATGCATGAAAGGTGTGTTGTTGACATGAATGGTTTTGAAAATGTTTCTGTAAAGAACCTACCTAGGTTCCAGGGGGAGAAGGAAGCTTGAAGTCCCAAAGGGGGAGGTCAGGGACTCCTACTTGAATCTTGGCCAGAAGGGGACCTGTGCGCACTGACAAAGGAAAAGAAGCCCATTAAAACGTGATCATGATCTCTACCAAGATGAAGGATATAGGAATCTCTACTAAAAAAAAAAAAAGAAATGGCAGGCAGTACTGACGTGTAAAGAGGTAGGGTCCTACCATAGAACAAGACTTCAAAGGTTATTTAACAAGGGGATACTTCCAAGTGAAACTCAAATAAATAGAACTGTTGGTTTACTCTTGGTCACCAAGTATGCGTCAGCAAGAGACAAGACCAGAACTGGCCGTGGGAGAAGGGCATTTGGCTGTCCCACTCACAGCTATCTGGAGGACGAGCTGGAACCAAAGAACCTTCACAGTGGCCTATCAGATTCGCCTAAGGTTAGACTCTTAGATAAAGGATAATTTGGGTATTTTTTTTTCTTCACTTCACTTTAACCAGATAAGACAACACAAGGCCCACAGCAGCTCCTGGGCTGGACAGTCGTGGCAAGGTGGATGGGACCAGGAAAGGCAAAATGAACCAAGAAGATAAGAGCACTTCTGTGATAGAAAGGAACTTGGGAAATCCATTCTGAACAATGCAGTGTTATAGTGATTGTCTACCCATTTTCAACCACTTCTTCAAAGGATGAGTTTGGTATTTTACATTGGAAAAGCAGTTTACCTTCTGGTTGCTTCTCTGACCTTTTCCCACCATATTTGCTATATATCACTGTAGACCTTATAAACCTTATAGGCCCAGGGAACTTGTATGGCCTTTGCTGTTTCAAGTCTAGCTTGAGCCGAGATATGTGAGTAAGATGAACTGTTTTCAGACTTTTTTTCTTGCATCCATCGACAGAGATTGGTCCCAACTTCGCACAGACTCTTTTGCCAGTTTTTTACATGCTCTCTCTGGCCCATGGTCTCCTTGAAAGATAACTGAAAAAAACACGCTGTCTTGTTTAATATTTGAAGAAAAACTGATACAACGGAGATTGGCTTCATCAGCTCAAGCATTTTTGGATGACTCGGGCCCTCTCTGATCCCTTCCCCACCTCCCCCCCCTTCTCTGAAGAGAGAGTCACAATTGTTTCAACACACAGATTTACTTTGGATTCTTTTTTACTTAACTAATCAAAACGTTACTCCAAAGGCATTACTTGATGGGCTAGTACCGTAGTGAGACTTTTATATTAATATCTTCCCCTTAAGGAGAAGAAATTACATTTTTCTCCCCCCAAAATAAACATTCCATAGGTAAGCAACTGAGACCCTGCCCTCTTAAATCCTTTGTAATCCTGGCTTTCTTTAAAAAAGCCACTTAGCTGAGCCAAAAAAAAAATCTAAACATCTTCCTACCCCTTCTCGATATTCGAGTTCTGGAGTTTAGAGTTCTGTCTACTCTGTGCTTTGCTTCTGCATTTTCAAATTCTTGTGCTTTCTATTCCAAATAGCTGTAGGACGCCATTTAAACCCCATCAGATTCTTTTTACAGCTGAAATAGGAACCCTGAGGTCATTTCTGGGCTAACCCTGCTGCATAGTATGTGAGAATGTCCTCCTCACACCTCCCCCTCCCAATTATTTTTAAACTCAACCCTTCGAAGTAAAAAAATATAACAGAGCCACAGCAGTGGAAATGCTAGAACCTGCCTTTTTCTTTTTATCTTTCACAGGCATGGCATTTTTAAACATGAGCTTGTGTCAGACACTGAACAGTCTCCACACAGGAATGAATGTTTTGATTAAAAGTTATTTAATATCTCTAGGTCCTTGGAATCCTGCCTCAAACTGGAGATATTCTTAGCTGCAGGTCTCGTGCCTTCCTTGACTAGATAGAAAAGCGGCTCAAAATCTAGAGGGAATACGTGACATTCTCAAAATAGTTACTTGATTGTATAGGTGTTTATATCACAGAGGATCCTGCTGTGTGAAGCGTTCGGGGTTCGAAAAGAATATTGGGCGAAGGAGGAATGTGTCAAAACAGCATCTTCCCGTCGCTCCATCCATCACCACATCCATTGATTCCCAGCCTTGCGGTTAAAATCAGGGTCAGGGTACTGCGTTATTAGGGCAAGCCTGAAGAATGGGGTTCTCCATAACTGGTATATAACGTTTCCTTCACTTGCATTTGTATTGAGATCAACAAGGGTTAAACCCAAAGACACAGAAGCAAGTTGGTAGGTAAAACAGGATCTTGTTTTTTTTAACTGTTTTCAGTGTACAACAATGGCGATGCAGTCTTCTGGCCCCTAGATGGGCATTAATAAAAGGAAAAAAGAAAAACTTTATTCCAAGGACACAAATAGAATTTCAATCCAGTAAGTTATTCTAGCTTCAGAGGTAGTATGGCTCTCCGTACAACCTCTTCTCTTTAACTATCATCCTTTTGAGGCAAAATATTTACGGAACATCGAATTATTTTTCCAGCTTTCCAACAGCATTTCATGCATTGAGATATTGATGTGACACAGTTAGAGGTTGGGCCCTCCGGACCTGTATTGTGTGATGGCATTAAGCGACTATCATCAAGAGATTCCATTTTTTCCAGCCCCCAAGGTCCTGTCTGTACTTGTTTACAGGTCAGCTGAATAGTAACCAGTATGTGTTCAGTGGCTTGAGTGTTATCACGGTAACCTTGGCAACGGAGCCAGCTCTGATTTCAAAACCTCACACGCTGTATCATAAAATTAGATAACAGAATTGACATTTAGCTACATGTCTGTCATATAAATTAAGCTTTGAGACTATTTCCTTTATAGCCATGTGCTTCAATATGGAAATGGGCACCAATTAGAACAATATTATGCATATACATACTCTTCCACATTTAGGTGCTGGATACATTTCCTCAATTCCTTCTCTATAATATTGAACCTCACAGAATGCCATGTTAATCTCACTGTGCCAAAATTCATGGTGGCTTTGTTTTACGATCGGGATGAAGCTTAGAGAGGAGCTGCATCAGATATCCTATATAAATAGGATTATGAATAATAGAAAACTCAGCTCCTAAAAAATGTAAAATTCAAAGCATTCTTGGCTTTCCCGGGTACCGTTATTTATGCTGATTAGAAGTAAGGCTGTGCACAGAATATTCCACTAACTAAATCAGAATCCCAAAGACAAGACATGCTTCCCTTTCATTTATATATTTATGCATGTTTTTACGCATAATAATATATTTTCCAGTGCCTAAGAGTCTCTGATAATATCTATTTCAAGGACATTCTAAACGTGCAGATTAATACATTCATCCACTTTGAGTCCGAGGTCCTCTTTTATTATTTGTAAATATTTTAATCTCAGGATTTTCCCCTCTGTTTGCTAGGATCTGATGCAGTTTTTCTGGGATATAAATTTAAAGATTCAACTTGTGAATTACATTTAATGTAAGCACCCTGCAGTTTTCTGCATTGCAAATGATTATTTTTAGAAATTTTATGGTTGCCTGGATATATTTGTTTGTCTTCATTGATATGTAGGGGGGGAATCTCATTAATGATTTAAAAAGAAGGTGTTTTGATTCATCGACTTGATTCTTCTCATTACATAAACAATAAAGGCAATAAATTAACATCTAATAAAACTGTAAGAGCTTATTTTTGAATTTAGCTGCAAGATAGTCTTGAATCCTTGGGCATAATTTTTCCTATTCTTTCTATTCTTCTGCCTCAATGTTTTCAAAGTCACCATTCAGCATATTTTAACCTAGAATGATTGGTTTGTAATTCTTATTAAAATACCTTTTAGCAGCTGTCAAACACCATAATTGAACAACTGTTTTGTAAAACGGTTCTTTGGCTTCGAGAATGGTAAGTTATTATATAAAAATAGAAGATCCTTCTGTCAAAATTGACTATAAAGTACCTTTTTCCTTTCCCCACTTACCTGCTGTGTGTCATATACAACATTTGAGAAATCTGCTTCCGACATTCTCGGATTAGTCATCCACCTGACTCTTGCTGGCTTTCTGTTAACTGTGACCTTCTTGCCACATCCCTAGTAAGGAGTCAAAATCCCTGCAAATTCAGGACATTTTCTTTTCAGAAACAGATAAGTGGTTGTGCTCTCTACATGTGTGCTTAAGTGGGAAGAAGGGCAGAAATCCTTCTGTGTATTTGCTGACCCTGGACTGCAAAGACCTGTTATGTTCTCAGGAATGTTTAAACTGTTGGCTTTATCTCATTGGGTTGGCTCATCATCGCCTTTACATGTAAACGGGTAACAGGTAGTTTTTATTGTTTTATTTTATCTCGCAACTATTTCTTGTGATGAAGAGAAATAGTTCCGCATGTTGTGGCTCCAGGACTGAATCGAGTTTGGGTAATCATCTGTACTGTAAAATAACATCATCAGAAAATTCGCGATACACAGGCGTTCCGCAGTGCGATATGACCGTAAACTCAGGCTGTGTCGGTACCGGAATGTGGGGGCTTCTCAGGCTGTTTGCATGACTCTGAGACGTATTTTAATATCGTGGTTTGGTTTGGTTTTGTTTTATTGTGACATGATATGGCCTTAGATGGATTGGTGGGGGGTGGAGTGGAGAAGGGAGGAACCATAATCATAAAAGAGAAAGAAAAGTGAGAAGGCAATACAGCTTCTTTTGTGATTTCCTTTTAGGTCTGATGTTGTGGTCCTCTGTTTTTCGATCGCTAATCCCAATTCCCTAAATCATGTGAAAACCATGTGGTATCAAGAAATCAAGCACTTTTGCCCTCGCACACCTGTTGTCCTAGTTGGCTGCCAGCTAGATCTCCGCTATGCTGATCTTGAAGCTGTTAATCGAGCCAGACGCCCTTTAGCAAGGTAAGCCAAGGGACTCCGTGTTTCGCTGTGCTGGTCAAATTAAAATTTAGAGGTAACAGATGTCTCTGCAGCCTAGGATTGCATTGGTGGTGGGACCCCATCAATCAGCCATGTGCTTTAAGTTAGCTCGTTAATCCTGACCCTTCTCGGGCTCACCATCCCCTCGTAGGTAAGGAACCCATTTTTGTAAAATGGTGGACCAGTGTTGGAAGTGAATTCTCCAACCAGTGACATGGGGTGAATAAAAGTGCCTTGAAATTTGTAAAACATTAAACAAAACATGGGCCACTCATAATAATGTCATTCTTGATATTATGATTATTATAGTAAAGTTAATGAATGTCCAGGGTGATGAGCCACAGTTTCTCGCCCCAGGAATATCGGGTTCTTGCAAATACACACATCCAAGTGTTATCAGTCTTCTCATTTTCCTCAGTCCAACCTCTGAGAATATTTCATTCCCAAAATGGCAGTGTCTAGTTTTTAAAAGTCATATGGACCTGTAGTTGCAAAACAGGAACACTGTGTTTTAAATGTCTCTAGTAGTTATGTTTTTAAAGTGCCACAAGTTTAAAAATCCACCTGAAGGAGGATTTGTTTGACTCTGTATAAAATGTGAAATACCAGTTTTAGGGGGAAATAAGAGTTTTTAAAAACCCATGCTCCCTCCATAGTCCCTTCATAAAAAATAATTTTATATATATATATCTTATATTTTATAACATTTGTTGCTTCTTCAGCCCAAAAATGTTGATATTAATACCTTCCTTTGTTGTTTGCCTAAAAGGCTAATTAGAAAAATTTTGTATAAACAGCTTTTTATACTCTCACAGCAAAAGCAAATGGTGCTTTCTTTAGACAATTTCTGACGTTCTTGGTGCATTTCAGGTAAATTTCGGAAAAGGTGTCATGTTGGGTTTTCACAGTTCTTCTGTTAAATGCGTGGACTAGGCGTGCATGTTAGAAGCCATGTTGGTTGTGGGGGGGGCGGCGGTGGCAGGGGACTCACAGTGAAAGAGAGTGCCTCTGGCATCCAGAACTTTCTGTGGGAAAGAATCAGCCAAGATAATCAGTCCTCACAGTCACAGACTGGAGGAGACCAGAGGACTAGAGGAGAGTTAGGGGCGCTAGAGGATGCAAAGGGAACAGTCCTTTCTTTAGGGCAGCTCTGAGATTTCATGATGGAGGTGACATTTGAGCCTGAGCCTTGAAGAGTATCACCAGTTAGTAATTTTCAGGTCAGTCCTAGGAGCCAGGAGCCCAGAATGCTCAGAGGAGCCAATGTTGAAATTAGTTCCCGGTTCCACCTTTACAACACCCTACCATTTTTCCTTGTGTTCCATCCAGGTCTTCAAATCCAAAGTCTAACTGTATTTCTATACTATATTTCCCCTAAGTACTATATTTCTCCTAAGACCAGCGCCTGTCACGCACATGACCTTTGGTTTTGAAAGCCAAGTATGTACCTGAGAAGATCCATTCCTAACAGTATGTCTCAGAATCAAGAGTGTGTGAAGAGTAGAACAACAAATCATATCTTGCCTACATTCCGGAATCTGTCTTTTACCGTGTTATGCCATAGTCATGGCACTACTCGCTTGCACTACTTCCAGAAGTTTGGCTCCCTGGGTTTGATTAGATTATAATGGGCCTTGTGTGCCGGCCTAAAGGCATAGCTTGTGGGTGCATGGGCTTTGTGGAACCAGGGGAAATCTTGAAAAAAGAATTACAGCTGCAAGTCATACTTGTGTTATGTAAGGATTTTTCCTGCAGCAGTGAGCACTCTGGCCTAAAAGGTGGAGAATCTGAAGGCAGACAGGGAAGAGGCTAACGCACTAGTCCAAGCGAAAGAGGATGAGGGTGTGACTGCAGACGAGGAAGAGAAGAGAAGCAGTTAGACATGAAAGGAGGCTCTAGATGTGATGGAAGGGACTTACTGGGCTATTGGATGTGGACCATTTAACCAGTCTAGAACTATGGGGTTCTAGACTCTACTTGCTTGGCAGAGGTCTCTTGACAACTTGCAAATGTGACCTGAGGCAAAACCTGAAAACTTCCTGCCTCGGTTTCTTCAGAAGATGAATGAAAATTGCCCCCGCAGGGTTATTGTGAGGCTCAAATGAGAAAAAGCATATGGATTCATTGTAAGGTTATAATGCGAAATGTAAGCATAAGATGCTGGTGACCAAGACGAAGGTGGCGAGGGTGGTGATTGTGGTAACACCTGGTATTTGTCAGGTCCTAACTGTGGGCCAGGTGCCATGCTGAACAAATCATCTCATTCAACTTCTCAGGAGTCCTTTAAAATGTAGGTATTTACTGTTATTATTCCTGTTTCACCAGTGGGAAAACCAAGGCTTTAAAGAGTTTAAGTACCTTGCCCAGGATCATATAGCTAGTAAATATGGCTCATACTTCAGTTACCGTAGTTACTACTGAAAGCATTTTTTTTTCCTGCAGACTTAAGTCCTTTAGGTTTGGAAGACTTGAGGTTGATAGATTTTCCAGAGCCTTATTAGAAGCCATCGGGGGGTGGGGTGTGCCTGGGTGGCTCAGTTGGTTAAGCAGCTGCCTTCGGCTCAGGTCATGATCCCAGGGGCCTGGGACACAACCCCATGTCAGGCTCCCTGCTCAGGGGAGCTGCTTCTCCCTGTCCCTCTGCTCTTCCCACATCACTCATACTCTTTCTCTCAAATAAATAAATAAAAATCTTTTAAAAAAAAATCTTTAAAAGAAAAAGGCTTGCACAGGACTTTTTTTTTTAATATATATTTTTTAAAGATCTTATTTATTTATTTGACAGAGAGAGAGACAGTGAGAGAGGGAACACAAGCAGGGGGAGCTGGGAGAGGGAGAAGTAGGTTTCCCGCTGAGCAGGGAGCCCGATGTAGGGCTTGATCCCAGAACCTGGGGTCATGACCTGAGCCAAAGGCAGATGCTTAAGGACCAAGCCACCCATGAGCCCTACCTGCATAGGACTTTAAAGGTTCAGTTCTATTAGGTGCTTTGGTAGGCCCTCATTACCATTTTTTTCCTAAAATGAGGCCGATTGTAAATTTTTAAATCCTCCATTCTAGGCCCATAAAGAGAGGGGATATTCTGCCCCCCGAGAAAGGCCGGGAGGTTGCAAAGGAACTCGGCATACCGTACTACGAGACAAGTGTCTTTGACCAGTTCGGCATCAAGGATGTGTTTGACAACGCCATCCGAGCAGCGCTGATTTCTCGCAGACACCTGCAGTTCTGGAAATCCCACCTAAAGAAAGTTCAGAAACCTTTACTTCAGGCACCATTCCTACCTCCAAAAGCCCCTCCGCCGGTCATCAAAGTTCCAGAATGTCCCACCACAGGGACGAGCGAAGCTGCCTGTTTACTGGACAATCCTCTGTGTGCCGACGTCCTGTTTGTCCTTCAGGACCAGGAGCACATCTTTGCACATCGAATTTACCTCGCTACCTCCTCTTCCAAATTTTATGATCTTTTTTTAATGGAATGTGAAGAAGCCCCAAATGCGAGTGAAGGAATTGGTGAGAAGGAGAAGCAGAGCAGGGATGTCCAGGGGCGGGCTTGGAGCCTCGACCCCGACGAAGAAAGGGAGGAAGGCACGCCCAGGACCCTTCAGACCAATCAGTGGAAGTCCTCAAGCCAGAACCTGTCACAGCAGGAGAGTCCAGGGCTGGAAGGCGAGAGCTCGATTCCAGAGACGCAGACTTTGTCAGGCTGGAGCAAGGGGTTCGTCGGCATGCACAGGGAGATGCAAGTCAACCCCGTTTCCAAGCGGGTGGGCCCCGTCACCGTGGTCAGGATGGACTCCTCCGTCCAGCCAGGCCCTTTCCGGACCCTGCTCCAGTTTCTGTACACGGGACAACTGGATGAAAAGGAGAAGGACTTGGTGGGCCTGGCTCAGATCGCGGAGGTTCTAGAGATGTTTGATTTGAGGATGATGGTGGAAAACATCATGAACAAGGAAGCCTTCATGAACCAGGAGATTACGAAAGCGTTTCATGTCCGGAAGGCCAATCGGATAAAAGAGTGTCTCAGCAAAGGGACATTCTCAGGTAAGTGGGTCCAACAGTAAAGTCATCAATCCCCTTGGTTGTGTTTTATTAAACATTAGCCATACGTGAGTAGGGCAGAGAATAACCATCACTAAATGTATAAATGCTCATTTTTTTTCATGTACCCTTCTAGCTTGCATGTATCCATCTAATTCGTTCTTATCAGACTTAAAGGCTAAAGATTATTCCATTTTGCAGATGGGGAAACTGAGGGACAAAGAGTTTAGGTAACTTGCCCCAGGTTATACGGATAGTAAATGGTAGAGGCAGGATTTGCACGCAAGCTCTCCTCTGACGTGCCCTGGTATCACAGAGCTTCTCGAAGGTAGGTCACCTTACCCCTGCACCCGAGCCTGAACCAGATCCAGTCAGCTTGATGCCCACGATTCCCTTTTGGGGTCCTTTCCCTGACCGAGTCTACTCTCCACTGACCCTTTTGGCCCTGAAATCCTTGAGATGATATTGGCAACTGTCTGTGTTCCCATCAGGGGTGTCTCATTTGCCCACCTCCTCTCCTTTTCTTTCGCACACTCCTTTAGCCTGCTCCTCTACCTTTTCCTCGCCCCTTCTGTGTCCTTGATATCCAGGCAGTTGGCTGCCCACAGTGTCCTCACACAATTGCTTGCATGGACTTATACTAAATTCTGAAATTGCCCTCCGTGTGTGTGTGTGTGTGTGTGTATTTCATTGTAAAAATAGGACTTGCTGACTTCTACTTACGTGGACACTTCTGTTTTGTCCTTATCGTTCATAATGCCTGTCCTGATAATACACATTTAGTACTGCACATGTCGTCATTGATTACTGAGTCTGTCCATTAATTTTAAAGCTTATAAATAATATTTACCTGAACATGGACCATCCTGAAATAGAAGCCATCTTGAAAGCTAATGAAAAGCAATGTGGCAAACCTGCAGTAAATTAAACAGTGTACCTGAAGTGGAATGAATTGAATCACCCTCCCCTTAACGCAGGGGCACAGTGACCAAATAAAAGGGGGAACATCAAGTCGATTGTCTTTAAAAAATAAAAGAAAGAAAGAAAGAAAAAACTATAAATACGATTTAGAGATAGTTGGAAAATTTTGACTATGAACTAGATAATGGATGAAATTAGGGAATTATTGCTAATTTTCTTAGGCGTGGTAATGATATGATTATCTAGAGAAACCTTCTTATTTTTAGAAAACTTGTGATCAAGTAGTTTGCAGTGTCGTGCTATCTGTTGAAAAAGTGTACACCTATACACACACATTCACTATCCATACACACACACAGCGAAATTAAACATGGCAAAGTGTTAACAACGTAGTGTTTCTTCTGCTGGTCTTTTATTTTGGAAATTGTTCATAGTAGGGAGGAGAAAATACACTCCTCTCCTTCATGTTACTGTATGGTTCAGAGAAATTGCGTTGAGAGCTTATGCGTAATTTTAAATGTTTACCCCCAATCCTTGGATGACATAGAAGGAATTGGGTGTTCCAAAGGTGGAGGTTGATACAAAATCACTAAGTAAAGCTAAGGAAGAGGGAGTATAAGATGTGGGTTGACAAATATGGGGAGAACTGTCCGCATAGCTGTCTCACGGTTACGTTTCCTCAATCCCTGAGCAGATGTGACATTCAGGCTGGACGATGGCGCCATCAGTGCCCACAAACCGTTGCTGATCTGTAGCTGCAGGTGGATGGCAGCCATGTTCGGGGGCTCGTTTGTGGAAAGCGCCAACAGTGAGGTATGTGCCTTCTGAAAAGCCCACATGCTATCTTGACGAAAGTGGGTGTGTTTCCTTAACCAGATGACTTCTGTTCTGTAACTGCTTCCCTGAACCAGTTCCTTAGGCCGTGTCTGAGCATCAGGTCACCCTCTTCTCAACTTTGCAGTTAGGAAGAGCTGTTGTCTGGCTCACTGCTTTCACTTGTAAGCCATGATCCACCGGCTCTCCTTTTTAACAAATGTCAAATCTTGCTTTTTAACAAAAGCAAGATACTGTCAAAATCACATACAACAGGGGCAGAGTCCATCTTCCAGAAGTTCAAGGCGGTGAGAAGCTTCCTCAGTCACCCACGTCCTGGGCTCAGCTAGCCCCTGACCAGACGGCGGGCCTTAAGAAGCCACCTCTCTGGGCCTCAGTCTTCTCCTCTGCCCCACGAGGGACACGCGGGATGGCCTTCGAGCAGCAACGCTCCCTGAGGTGGGGCCCCGACCTGCTTTCTCCAAGGGTTTGTTAACTGGAGGGAAACAGTAATGGAGCCAATGGTCACTCCTCTGAACACGCCTCCCTTAGGTCTAGCGGAAGCCACTGAGTCACCTCTCAGGCCCCAGCCCTGTCTCCAGCAAAAGGCTCTTCTTAGAGCTGACCGAGCAGCGTCTTGAAGACCCTCCGTGTTCATCTTTTTACGAACTCAGTCGGAAAAGAAAGAAAAATTCCACTCAAGCACTTCTAACTTTAGTCTACAAGAGCAAACATTTTTGTTGAGTTTTGAAAGTATTTTTTAACCATCTTTTTTTAAAAAACACGGGGACACCCCATCAAGTTTATTGTCCTAAGGGGCTTGTGTTGCATATCTCAGCATCTCTCCACACTTTTAAAAGAAATAAGGAAAACAATAGCTAACTTTTCGAAAGGGCACTCACCCCAGAAATCTGAGCACCCCTATTGTGACCCAGGAGACTGCATTTGCATCTCCAAGTAGGGAAGCAGAATCCCAAACCCGGACGGCTGGGGCCGAGGAGGTCACTAGGCCACCTCCTGCTTCCAGAACAAACTGCAGCTGCTCCTAAACCAAGCCCCAGCAAAAGGCTGTCTGCTGTGGGGGGGAAAAGTGTCAGAATTATCCACATCACCTCCCTTGGTGTCTACCAGCCTTTCTGAATCAGGAGGTCCTCAGCTGTAACTAAGAAAGTCTTTTCCAGGCCATCAGAGGGGTTTCAGAGCCTCGTCCCCGAGACGGCAGCAGCATCGTGGGGGCTGCCCGGTGAAGGATGTGGGGTTCGAATCCTGAGTCCTCCATTTACAAGCTGTGTGGCTTTGGGCAAACGACCCCCTTTCTGAGCTCCGATCTCCCTGTCTGGAAAGCATGAGGATAACCCACACTGTGGAAGTGAGGTGCAAAAGTCGGTCCTTGCAAATCCCCCCGGGGACCATTCAGTAAATGTAGCTGCTGTTAGTCTTATTGGGATTTTGGTAGGGTTAATGCTCTTTTACTCTTACTTCCAAGAAAATCTGGGGAAGCTGCCGATTAACAAAACTTTATCCAAATGGCATTTCACCTGCTGCAGTGGTCTCTGGAGATAAAAGGCCTGGGGAGGCTTGCTTGCCTTCCTTTTCCAGCTCACTGAAGTATGTGCCGATCGTACAGCAGAGCACCCGCTATTAACAGACCAGAGAAGTTGATCAAGGTCAGGAACCCAGGCACAAAGGGACACTGTCAGAGCTGACCTCACAAATGCTAATCCCCTTTATCCCTTCCCAGAATGGACCGTAATCGTCTCCAGATTAAAATGTGCAGGAGAGGTGACCAAAACAAAAACTTGGCAGTGAATGTGAACGCATACGTATATGGTGAACAGCCTCTCCCGGAGGGTCCCCCTGTGGAGCATGACCTCCTAGAAAGACTAGGTCATTAGCACGGTGTCTGAGGCTAATAGGTATGGATAGGTCGTTCCACCCAGCTTAGAAGACAGAGACCATGGACCCAAGCAACGGAAGGTCTGTGCCAAATCCCTGTAGCCAGTGTGTTGAGAATGTCATGAGCTCTTGACACGCGTGCCGCTGCCTGCCCCTTCCCTTGATTTCCCCTGTAGACTATAATGGTTATGTCGTTATGAACTCTATTCCCACCTTGACCTTGAGCAAGCAGGAAGCAAGCCGACCCTCTCCAAACCTGTGTCCTCACCTGTGAAATGGGGGATAACAGGAGAAGCATCTCCAAAGGCAAATAAGTCGGGAGAATATGTATAAACATAGAATTCGGTGCTTGAAACATCAGGAAATATTGGTGACTATTGTTGTGGAGGATTCTTGCTAAGTTCTTTCCATGAGGGATTAAAAATCTTTGTCCCCTGAAAGCCCTAAGTTAAAAACCCCCAGATCCCTTCCTAAACTAGCAAAGTGTGGTTAGAGGGATCATGGGGAGGGAGGAATTTCAGTAAATATTTCACGACTGATGTGGCCTTGTATTGGCACTTGGGATCTGTCCTTTTCTAGGGCACCCATTAACTCTTTATTGTACTGTGAAAAGCTGACTTCCCCTTCACAATTCAGTATATATTTTTTTTGCATTAATAGAATTGTCATGCATATCCAGAAGGGAATAAAACATACATTGATGTTACTTTAACATTTTTTGTCACTTAATAGTTAAGAAGACATTGTATTTCACTTATATTTTTCTCATTACTTTTAATGTAGCAGTAAGCATAATTCTCTCCCCAGAGGTGCTCAGCAAGTGATTCATTAAAAATGCATGCCTGGCTTGTAGTAAGCAATGCTCTGGGTTTAGAATACTTTCTCATTCTCTATGAGACCGCCTCTAATTATAAGCCTAATAGTCTGAGCTGATCTTCACAATTAAAATTTTAAACCAACGGAACTGGAATATGGGAAGTTGTTTAGGATAGCATTATATTCTCTTTCCTGGCTTTTTTTTAAGGTACACCCAGCAAGTAGCATGCAAAATTCTTAATTCCATCTCTTATGTAGCTTTATGTTATTTTTAAAAGTTCTATGAAATGATCTCTCCATTGCTATACATAAACATTAAAATCACAGAAACGGTCTTTTTTTAAAAATGAGAATAAAAGTTGCAGGTCCTGAACATGTTTTTAGTTTATTCTCATTCGCTCTGAGGATCCTGAGCATTATTTGCCCAACAAAGCCATCACTTCAGAAAAACTGTTAGCATCGTGTTATGCAAGAAGGAAAGAGCAGGTCATGGATGACTACAAACGTCAGAACACGCTGATGACATTGGAAGTATCAGGGCGAGGCTGCTTACAGGAATCTGTCATCTCCTGCTGCCAGGAATAATTTCTTCTCACTTAGGATGTTCATTTTGTCGTGACTTAGAACACACTCTTACCAAATAACGCTAAGGTAGTCCAGGTATCTTCAAAATCCAGAGTCTCAATGAAGAAGAAAAAACTGTAGGTATCACCTCTTCCAAGTCCCCCCCTCCCCCAGATAACAGATGAGGAGACTGAGGATCAGAGAAGGCGACTGATTTGCCAGAGGTCACACCCATTCTAGTGACAAACCCCAGGGCCTTCCCCAGGCTCTTACCTTGTCTTCCAAGCCACTATTTTCCAAAACAGCAGACATCCCCATAGCCGAGAGCGGATGTTCACAGAAAGCTCTGAAACTGTATTTATGATCGCTAATACTTTATAGCACTTAGGACTTTGTAAAATGTATGTACTTTTCACTATCAAAATGGTCCAAATTTTAAAATTTCACAACTTCAACTATCTAGAAAACTGTACTAATCCAGATCTGAGCTGTATAAGATAAACGCATGTGTCAACGTATATGTACATAAGCATATACACAAGTGTGACTGGTAACTGATGTTAGAGTCACTGGAACAGCAATTAATTATAATACAATGGCTTGTTTGTTTTCAAGTAGCCTCAGTAACAGTTTCTTCTTGCCAGGTTGTATCTATTGTTGAGGTTATGCTAGAAACTTGAAATGATGACACTTGTCAAATCCTTGATGGTTATAACCCCTGCAGCTTATGTACCAGATCATAATTGTTCTCATTGACTCTGAAAGGGGGTGGATGTGCAGTTTTCTTACTAATTCTGGGAGGTTTAAGTTTGAGGGGGCTTCCCTTTGATACATTAAGAGAAAGCTCGGTCTGCCAGGGTGTTCCCTCTGAGGTGGCTGGTGACTGTGCAGGAGAATAATGTAGGTTGCCATAGCTTAAATGATTCTGGAACCACGACCCAAGAATGCATTGGCCATAAGCCCATGTAGATTGTGGAGGTAATATATATGTAAAGAGAAAGATTAGATATATAATGTAGATAATATCATGTGTAAAAGAGATATACTCATATATCTTCATATGGTATATAGAGGTTTATTAAGTACCAGAAATAGGCAGCTAATAACTGTTCATCCTTTTGAACGTAGAAGTCTAGTTCTTAAGAACTGTTAGTGAGGTGTGGTACTTTATTATACCGTGACCCAAACCTTTGCTTCCTTGCCATGAAGGGTTTCTTGCATGACACAGCAGTCCTGAGCAGAGACCTTAGAATTATACTCCCTAGGTTCACCTCCCAGTCACTTACTAGCTTCGTGACCTTGGATAAGGGACTTACCCTCCATGAACCTCAATTTCCTTCCCTATAAAATGGCAAAAATAATAGTTTTTTCTCCTAGGGAGAATATCAGGATCCGATTAGATACTGTGTGTGGGAAGCTTGGCACAGTACCGCATGTGTAGGAGGCCTTCCATTAAGGTTAATTTTTATCATCATCGTGATGCCAGGAGTCAGTGGCAGTGGGACTGTTCTGTACTATACCAGGACGCATCCTGTGGGGTTCCTTTGAGTCTATGCTGCTAAGATCCCTCACCCCGGCACTCTAGCACACTCTAGCAGGTATCCGTATTGGTGAGAACTACAGGTGCTCAGGAGGTCTCGAGTTAGGTGACGCCTACAAAGGAGAGTTTACCAGTCCCAACCAACCCTTCCCCATATGTGCCAGGTAAGGAGTTCTCCAGATTCTCTGAATCTACTGATAACCTGATAATGTTCCAGTCATTTTGAATCCATGCAGTTGTGCCATAGGAAAAATAATGAAGTGTGTATACTGTGTTTGTATTTATTGATAGAACGTTGGACTCAAGCCAGTCACTGTGGCAACTAGGGTTGCTCAGCCCGTGTTTTGACATCTTGGAGAGCGGGCTCTCTCGTGTGTCAGCAACAGTATGGTCGGCAGCTCCCCCTCACCTGTCATGTTGCTAGGAGATTTCTTTCCCCACAATAGGGTATTAGAAGGTACTTGGCAAGGAGAGCCCATAATGTCATCATACATTTACAGCCCTTTTGTCTGATTTATGAGTCCAAATAGCCATTTAAAAATTCCAAATCAGGCTTTGTCGGGCAGCCCCACTCCTTTGTCATCTACAAATCAAACTGTTATGTTTAAAGCAGTAAATAGCGAAGGACTTCGACGCACGGCCTCAAAGCAGGTGTCCCAGACTTGCCGATACCAGATTGTAAGGTTGGGATATTTATAAGCAGTAGAGCCTGGAAATGCCCCCACTGCTTTCTTCAGCAGAGCTGAGCTTCTCAAATAACATTACAGGTGTATCTCCCGAACATAAACAAGATGTCAATGCAAGCGGTCTTGGATTATCTTTATACCAAGCAGTTGTCACCTAATTTGGACCTGGACCCACTGGAATTAATTGCCTTGGCAAACAGATTCTGCCTGCCACACTTGGTTGCACTTGCAGGTAAGTGTGATGACTCGGGGCCATGCAGGGTCTGACTGTCAAATTTATCAAAATCACATTTAGGCAAAAATAACATTTCCAGGGAATAAAAATTAAATTTTTATCACCCAGTATAGGACTGCCCTGTGCAGGGCTACCACCTGCTTTGTGGTAGACCCTGTAGGGGGACACAGTTATCAAGATGAGTGATGCGTGGTCTCTGCCTTTAAGGTCCACGTTCTGTGCTCTCTGCCTCATTTGTGGGACATGGGATTGGAAATAAAACCTCTGTGTCCATGTTATTCCCCTGATGTGTGCTCAGACACAGTCTTTCAGAAGAGCCAAAGGAGGTCACGGTGAAGAACGTAGGCTGCAGAACCAGACTGCCCGGGTTCGGATCCCAACTCTGCCGTTTACTGGCTGGATGACTTCACGCTTCACCACTCTGTGTCTGCTCTCTCTCTTTCGCATGGGGATCATGTTATTCTCCCATAGAGTTGTTACAAAGATTAAGGAGTTAAGATATATATAAAGTTCTCGGAACAGTGTCTGGCACCTAGTAAGCATTATGTAAGTGGGTTTTTTTTTTTTTTTTAAAGCTATTTTAGAAAATGTTCTGACATTGTCAAGAGCATTTTGGGAGAAAGAAGAAAGGGGGGACTTGGCTTCACTTCCCAAAAATCCTATGCATCCTTTCTGGATTTGTTCAGTTGTTAGGCTGAAGCAGGTCTGCAAAGGATACGTGTGAATTATTCACGTACCTGCTTCTTAAATGTCAGAGGGCTCAGTTAGCGGTCTGGGTGTTTGTCACTACATTAGCTGACTCCTGCTAGCCGTGAAAGCAGAAATAGTGGCAGTTTTGGACACTGGCCTACCTGTCCCCACCCCACAGCAAAGTGCCTGAGCTAGTAATAGCTTCCCAATAAACACCTGTCGAATCACAAAGTGAATGAAAATGAATGTTTGAACAAACCAACTGGTCATTCCATACTTGACTTTCCGGCAGTGTCTTTAGAAAGAAATGTATTTCTCCGGACTCCAGGTTTCTGCTACCTCGGCCAGCTGGAGACCCAAGTCCTCTCCTTGCTTCGCTTCTTGCCCCACTGGTTAGAAAGATAGAAAGAGCTCGTTGCGGCCCTGCTGTTCAAGTAGAGGTTCTGATCCGTTTGACTCTCCAGTGTTTACAGTGTTATCCTTTGAGGATGAAATTGATTTTTTTTTTAAATGGCCAAAAACAATTTGGAACCAAATGTGTTGAGCAGGGCTTGTGATTAATCTTGAGCTAGTGCCGTTTTTGCTTAAACATGAAGTAAAGGTGAGGAAAACGCAGGACTGACCTCTCTGAAAGGAACTGGATCAAAGAGAGGTTCTGGGGTGAACTGCAGACTTCCATGTCTGTTTCCTTTTGTTATTAAAAGGCATTACTACTGCTGTGGTTACATATACAGCTGCCTAAGATGATCCCTGTCATCATTTAAAATGTTGGGTAAGTATCAAGTGTTCAGAACATGGTTTTTAAAAAATCAGTTTCTGGGGCAAAAATGTGTTGCAAGCCAACGTGTTAGCTGAGTATCAAGAAATGTTGCTGTTACCTAGAATCAAAAAGCCTGATGACTTCTTCGGAAAATGTAGTTCCCAGTAGTTCTTTGTCAATCCAGCAGACGAAAGCTGTGCCCAAGAAACCATGCCCATCTAGATATTATATTGACCCAAGCACGTAGAACAGAAGGTAAGCAGGGTCAGGACAGTTTACTGGATTAGAAGAACAGACACAATGCTAGAGATGAAAAGAGTGCCTCGACCTCAAGGAGCTAGGAACGTGGGCCTAGACTGTACCCACACATGTCAGTCCCAGAGGCAGGAGACCGCTCTGTCTCAGAACCACAGTTTAAATTCAGCTTAGAAGTCCTGGGCACAGCTCCCAGGCAGAAGTGGCTCTCCCAGCTAGATTTGTGTTACTTCCTGTTGAAAGCTCCCCACTCCCCACCCCCACCCCCAGTCTTTAGAATCTAACAGGCTGAACAATATGTCACCCATCTGCAGCTGTTGGGAAAGACATCTGTGTTCACATTTTGTTAATTCCCCATATGGATTCATTCCTGTCACTCAGTCCTTCCACTCTTAGAGACTATTGAGAATTGGAGTGATACAAGTGGGGAAACCGTCAAATGGGAAGATGCTGGAGAGTCTAGAGGATTCTAAGAAGGCACTGGGTGGACTGTCTAGAGCAACACTAGCCAACAGAACTTTCTGCAATGATTGAGATGTTCTGTGTCTGCGTTGCCCAATACAGGTGTGGCTGTTGAGCACTTCGGTGTGACCAGTGTGGCTCAGGGTGTGACTTTTTACTTTTATTCAATTTTAATGTGAGTTTCAGTCGGCTCATCTGGCCAGTAGTCACCATACTGGACAATGAAGGTCTGCAGGAGTCCGGCTATTCCAGAAGTGCCAACAAGTTTCCCAGAGTCGTCGGTGCGATGGCCCGAGACCAGAACTACCCATGCCCAGAGGCTCCCGGCACAGTGGGCCCTGAGTTCCATTCAAATGTGACTGCCCAGAGCCTGTCACATATTCTTCTCCTCTTAGGTGGTCCCGGACGAGACTGTCTATGTGAGGTGTCTGGCTTGCAAGGGTATGGTTCAACTTTCTCCTGTTCCCTCTCTTCCCCAGAGCAGTATGCTGTCCAGGAGCTGACCAAGGCCGCGATGAGTGGCGTGGGCATTGACGGGGAAGTGCTCTCGTATTTGGAATTGGCCCAGGTTTGTAACAATTTGCCTTTCACCTTTTAAGTGTGTTCAACCAGTTCATTTAATGCTGATGAAACATTCCGCGGTTGCATCTGTCTAAATAAAGATGTCACCACTGAGTCACAGAGGGCCCTGTGTACACTGAGAAGATCTGAGAGTTTCATGTTTCATGCACCATTCCCCCTGCTGGGCTTCGTTTGAGAAAACAACACGGACCCTACCCCACGCCAGCCCCATTGTCCCCCGAGGCACCAGCTTCACATGTGGGAGAACAACTTGGGGCATGATAGGGGAAGGTTCTCTCTCTCCTTGTTTGAATTCTTGGACACATATTGACCAAGATCAGATAGTTTCTAGAACTCCATGAAGCCCTATAATGCCCCACCTCTCACTGCAGTTCTCCTGGGGTTTTCTGAAATCAGTATTTGTTAATATCAATATTGTGATTCCATAATCCCCGTAAGCACTCTTCCAGAGGGGCCCCAAGATCCAACTTCAGCTTTGTCACAAATAACCTACTCAAAGTACGAAGCTAAACTCTGCCTCAGTTTCCTTATCTATAAGGAGTGGGGATGATAATTCACATCCTATCAACCTTACAGATTATCTTGAGAATCAAGTGGGAGACAATGTTCAAGAAAAGCGGTGAAGAGTAGAACCCCCTCCCGTGTGCAGAGTGCTTCGTTCCTGGCATAGACTTACTGACAATGAGTTTACACTCTGAAGGAATGAAGAGAGCGTTCTTCATTCCTTTCTTCAGCCCACTGGGCTTGGTTTTCTTTTTTCTTTGCTCCCTCTCTGTTAGGGCTGTGGTTTACTAAGCCTTAGGTCAGGTGATTTGGATGGATCTTTCTCAGTCAAGGGAGGGGAGGTGGCTTCAGAGAGAGGAGAGAGGCAAGTAGCAGACCAAGCTGCCGTTCCATCTGCGGCCCCAGGAACGGTTCACTGAAATGGGGAAAAGGCAGAATCGGACTTGACAGCAACCCGCTCATTCGGACTTTAAACAACAAGTTTTGGTTGTTTCTCCCTCTTGTGTCCGGCGCCACCCGAGACAAAAGGACAGGTGGCTATAAATGGCAGATTCTCTGCCCTCAAGGCAGTCGTAGACAGGAAGAGAAATAGACAGAAGCCCACGCTATTAAAATCCAACATGAAAAACAGCCTTATAGAGGTTACAGTTTCGAAACAGGTCCGGGGCGCAGTTGATGACTTGTGCTCTCTCCCATAAGTACTGCTCCTGCAGGAAAATGAAATGACCCAGCATTGCATCTAGGGCCGATGTACTTGAGATAGTGATTTGCAGGTGTGTCTCTCAGCTCTGGGTCCCCCAGGACCCAGAAGAGTTCAGTATGGAGCCTCTGGGAGACCCTCACCTGCTAGCCTGCCAGGTTTATTTAACCATCAGCGTGCGGACCGGTGGAACCCGATCTGTTGCGTTTTCCAATGTCCATGGTATAAATACGCCCGCCTGGCCGATTTGAGCAACATGAAATTGCCGACCTCGGGGTAGGGAAGAAATGGACACCATTGACGCTCTTGGGCAGGTCCAAGCCGCCTTCAGGACACCAGTGCCCGAGTCTTACTTTCAGAAAGAAATCTGATCTCAAGAGTCTTAAGCTGGAAGCACCAGCAAAAATGATCCATAATGTTGGGGTTGCAACTCTAAGTTTCTTGAATTATTTTCTGAGGACGTCTGCTTTTATATGGGTCTTTGTTCACAGCTGAGATGTGGGCCTCCGAGGAAGCACCCTGTAAGGTTTCAGGGTTTCGCTTGATGAAAGAAACCCCAAGACCCACAAACTGAATGGATAGCTGAGGACACAGACAGAGCGTGGGGTGGGGTGGGGGAGACTTGCCAAATCTAGGGAGGACTGGGGAGGTGACTGTGGCATTTTGAGCACCAAGTCTGTTTTCGTCACAACTCCCTCAGCTGCTCCCTCCCCCCAAGCATCTGCTCAGAAAGGAGATGTTGTGGTGAGTCGGGTCCCTGCCCCCCTGCCCACACCGCCCCCTCTTCTTATGTAACCAAGGGACAGGTACAGGACAGTCACACATTCCTCAGTCTCCTCTTTCAGGTCTTTGGCCCCAGCAAGGCAAACTCTGACCTGCCAAACGGAGCACTCTGCGTGGCTTCCTTAACCAGAGTCCGTGTCACTGCCCTGGGGCCGGCTGGCACCTTCCAGAAGCCAGTCATGTATCACTCTCAGGCCAGCGGTGGGGGAGGCTGGGAGGCGAGGGGTTCTTTCAGCTCCCGATCTGATACGGTGATTATTTTTGGTACACCTGTCACAGGGGTGAGGAAGGGGGGTGCCAAGTGCTATATTGGGCTGGCATCGGCGCCATAGCCAAAGTCATTAACACTGTGGTCAAAACAAGAGGTTTGCTGAATCAGTTGCCCGTGCCCTTTATCTCTGTCACCCCTAGGGGGCTGATGATTTCTCTGTGGGCCCACTTTAGAAAGTAGAGTCTGACCCCCTTTTTGGTCACTTCCCTGTAGTTCCACAACGCCCACCAGTTGGCCGCCTGGTGTCTGCACCACATCTGCACGAACTACAACAGTGTGTGTTCCAAGTTCCGCAAGGAGATCAAATCAAAATCTGCAGGTGAGACCGTGGGTACCCACTGGTCCGGGTTTCGTTGCCTCTGACTGAGGTACCCACTGGTCCGGGTCTCATTGCCTCTGACTGAAGCATTGACCACCTCCCCATGCCCCTGAGCAGGTGTCCAGGCAGAAGGCAGCTCCGGGAGAAGTCCTTGTGATTGGCTGGCCATCCCATGCCTGTGACATGACGCCAGAATTGTGGGGTGGGGATTCTCTTTGACAAACTTCCTGCTTGGGGGGTTTGGGTGGAACAGGATCCAGGGTTCCCTGCCCCAGAGCATGTGGAGGTGTTGGCTCTCCCTTGTCTAGGGAGCCCTGGAGAGGAGCAGGCTTCCGCTTAGAAACCAAGTGGTCCTGGGTTCAGGTTCTCCGTGCCCAGCTACTTCCGGCAAATGATTCTAACTCTCGAATCTGCAAATGGTCCTGTCCCTGACCCCTAACCCCCACACACCAGCTTCTTGGGAGGATGTACTCGGGAGCATAAATGAGAAGCCTGGGGCACAGAACCTAGGACATAGAAGCTCTCAACTGACAGCAGGCCTCACCGTCTGCATCCTTTCCTTCTTCCCCCAGACAACCAGGAATACTTTGAGCGGCACCGCTGGCCCCCAGTGTGGTATCTGAAGGAAGAAGACCACTATCAGCGTGTGAAAAGGGAACGCGAGAAGGAAGATATTGCACTAAATAAACATCACTCGAGACGAAAGTGGTGCTTCTGGAATTCGTCTCCAGCGGTCGCCTGAGGAGGAAGAGAGACAAAAATCAGTAATCTGACACGCCACTTTTAAAGGCACTACTGTAAAGTTAGTCGTATTATTAGCGATAAGTCGTAGTTCAGGTTTCAGGCACTGATCTCCCTCCACTGTTGTGCATTTATAACTTTGTTGGGATCAAAGCACGAGCTCCCCACCAATGAGCCTGGACAAAAAAGGGAAGTTGATGCTCACTGCATTCCTTAAACTTATATGTATATTTTTTTGTTAGAAGGCTTAATAAACTTTAGTCCGTTATTCCGTTTCTTTTTATACAAAGGAAAAAAAAATCCAGCTTTCATGTTTCAGAGTCCAAATTGGAAAATATTTTTATATGATCTCTTGTATTTTGTTGAAATGAAAATACTATGTATTACTTTATTTTACGGGCCACAAATTAACCATGAAGTTTGCCCTGTGATCCTCTTTGCCCACATGACCACCAGGCATTATTGCATAATTAGAGGGTTATCCTCTCGTTGCAAAGTACAGGGCTGGAATGAAATTCCCCCAAGCGCAAGTTAGAGAGTGTTTAATCTTTGTTCTGCCGACTAACACTGGTATAATTACCAAGTCAACTCCAAGAATGTGTATTTTACAGTATTTGCCGTGTAAGTGCTAGTAATTATATGGTTCTCTGTGCCATGTAAAATATAGTAATACGGAGTCTTCTGTTGTTTCAAATGTCCAGATTCAAACGGATAATCTTTATAATCATGAGAAGGGCTCATTCAATCCCAGCATTAGCCAGGGCAAACCCACCGGCGGACCTGAACACAAGAGCTAACGTAAGAGCATTGGTGTCTGGGTGGCTGTGGGAGGGTTTGCGTCTCTCCGTGTTCCTGGATCTTGCCATGCTTCTGCGTGCAAATTCTTCAAAGACCTGAACTGAGATGGGCAAGGGGAGGGATCCCCAGCCTTTGGCCTGTCGTCTGCAGGCCCGTCACATCTCACCCCGGAAACAGGCTTCCTCAGTCCTCTCACCTGCAGCCAACTTCACTTTGTAAGACACGCGTTTTTAACTCTTCCCAGGGAAAATCCAGGCCACTGTAGCAGTAGGCTGAGACAGACCACCCACCCCCGCTGAGGGTCAGCGGGGCCTGTGAAGGCGCAAAGCTGGAGGCCGGGTCGTCTGGGGTCCCTGCATTCTCCAGCGCGGACAGGAATCTTATTCCAAGAGTCTAGGAAATGGTGCTATTGTGAGTGAGTCCTGACCCTTTGTCATTCGGAGTTTTCAGTGTTAAAATAGAAAGTACTGAACAGGGGAGCTCGGGAGAGGCAGTCAGTCATTGCTTCTCTGTACATTAAAAGGTTACAGCACTCACGCGGAACATTTTAAGGCCACAGTGCCGCGCCTGCCGTGGGATGTGGCATGGCGGGGACAGGGCCGATTTTGTGGGGAGGTCAACTTACTGATGCTAAAGTCTGTTGATTTTTTTTTCCTAGCTTTCAGAAGTTGGAAAAGAGACAGTTGAGTCCAGACCCCAATGTTGACAACCATATGCATTTGAAAATCTATCCAGATGACAGATGGGCATTTGTTGCTGGCAGTGGCTACACACCAGACCCAAGAGTCTGGAGAGGCCCAGGAATGCCTCACCCTCTCACGACAAAGGAGAGGGCAGTGGAGTAGAAATGGATGGTTGTAAATGCTAATTTGAGTTTTGATCAGTAGGATTGTAAATCGTTAGCAGAAGGAGAAAGGAGACAGAATGAGAGGATAAATGTCAAGACTCGGGAAGAATTGACATATATCCCTTCATAAAATGGTAGAAGTTGATTTTTTAGTGAGTGGTCAGAGTTGAATTTATACAACCAAAGTTCCCATGTGATTGTAATCTTGCCAAAACAGAATGGACATATAAATGAACCTGGGGTATAAGCAATAATATCCACCTAGTGTTTGTTATCAGCTACTGTAACCAAGTGGCTGGTTCATTTGGTTGATGCTGATTATGGCCTTTAACCATGGTGGTTTGTGTCGTGTTTTTTATTTCCCAAAAAGCCAATAAAATTGTTTAGCTATAAAATGCCTCCTTTTTTTTTTTTTTTAAGGACTACCAAGATACTATGCGCGTGACTTAAATAGCTTTTTCTAAAAACTGTCAAAACCATAAAGGTGGGGCGCCTGGGTGGCTCAGTGGGTTAAAGGCTCTGCTTTTGGCTCAGGTCATGATCCCAGGGTGCTGGGATCGAGCCCCGCATCAGGCTCTCTGCTCCGCAGGGAGCCTGCTTCCTCCTCTCTCTCTGCCTGCCTTTCGGCCTACTTGTGATCTTTGTCTGTCGAATAAATAAATAAAATCTTAAAAAAAAAAACAACCATAAAGGTGCTTGGTCATGGGGGCTATGTATGCTTCCATAACAAGGCAGCATCAGTGACTGTCATCTCTGTTTTCAGTACTGCCAGCAGAGTTTCCAACGCCACCATACACATGAGGGATCTGGCTTCTTGCTCTTGGATAATACAGTTATGCCACTAGCTATGGTAGAACATTGGAAGAAACAGAAATGATGTCCATAGCCAAAAAGACTTATTATAATCTTGGTTTTGGACAGTTCTGCCAGCAATGATGTGAAAGGTTGCTCATGGGCTCATGAAGTCGATCTTTTCTTTCAAAGCAGATCTAAGAAAGATTTTGAGAAAATCAATTTTTGGACTTCTAGGTCGCATAATGTTTACCCAAACTCAGGGGGAAGAAGGGTGTCCAAGCAGACCTCACGGGGGCGCTCTTCTGAGTGGCATATTCCCAAAACTCCATGGAAGGGGGTTGACATCTATAGAAAATAACAGCAGAGGAAAGACTGTGAGATTTCCAGCGCCTTCCCACATCTTTCGGAGGTGGGTGGTCCAGGTCACGGCTCTACTTACATAACGCGTACCGGTGGAGTCTTACCTATAATTTCTCCCAGAGCAATGCCTGCCAAATCATCAAAAGTTTCAACAACCCTACACAGGCTTTATAGAAACCATAAGTCCTACTGGTTTCGAGGTAACGCAAGTATTTTCTTAATGGACATTCAAAAACAAGAACCCAATGTTTCTAAGAATTTTTTTCACACTTGCTTCCATCGTATGGCGTATCAGTTGAATTTCATCATTGCGACATTCATTTCTACTAGTCAGAGGAAAAAACGAAATGAATCCTGAGTTTGGAAACTATTCTGTGAGCACAGCATTTCAGAAATAAATGCTGTTCAGCAAACTAAAGATTTACCAGGTTTGTTCTTGAATTGGGTATTTATTTAATCAAATACCCTAATTGGATATGAGTGAGCAAGTAGCAGTAACTCCTCTTTTCTTAAAAGAACGTGACCAGGGGCGCGTGGGTGGCTCAGTGTGTAAAAGCCTCTGCCTTTGGCTTGGGTCATGATCTCAGGGTCCTGGGATCGAGCTCCGCATTGGGCTCTGCTCAGCAGGGAGCCTGCTTCCCCACTCTCTCTCTCTGCTTGTTACTTGTGGTAACTTGTGATCTGGTTACTTGTGATCTCTGTGTATCAAATAAACAAACAAACAAAAAAAGGCTGACACAACCAAAGTTTGGGCATCTTTTTTTATTCCCTCCCAAACTAATAAGAAGAAACATCCCTTTGATTGGATGACTCATGGTAGTTCCGGTCAGAATGGGTATTTCCCCAGAGGGTGTTAAGCTTAACCTTTGTGTGAAAAGATCCACAACCTCTCTAAACTTTGGTCATCTAAATGGGAAATCTGAGGTTTGGGTGCAGATTAAATTTGACTATTAAAGTAAAACACTGGGCACAGTGTCTGGCCCATAGTAAGCACTCAGTCTATGAACCTGTGACCGTCGAGGTAAGAAATCCAATGGAGGACAACACTGTGTGTTAAAGGATAGAACAATGTGGGCTTTTCCTCATTTTTCTTAAAACAAGTGCTTGCTTACTTACGTGCTGCTTACTGCCTCACGACAGTGATTTAAAAACTAGAAAATAAGAATAAAACAAACAAAAAATAGAAAATAAGAGCTATGGGAAAGTTAAAAAAAAAAAAAAAAGCTGGAGCGAAAAAACAGGTAGTGGGGGCAAGGACAAGGGTGTAGAACTTTCCAAGACGCTTCCCCCTCCCTGGGCCACCCCGTCTCTGTGGAATAAGGGCGGCACCACCCCAAGGCCAAACTTGGCTGAGCCTCTGATTCATTTAGAGCACTTTCTTTTTCATTCCTTCCAGCCAACTTTTTCTTTTTTTTTTTTTTGGATGCAAAGAGTCTAGATAACCAGGCTCCTCAATGTCCCTGAGAGCTTAGCACGATCAGCTTCAGCCCTACAAGGCCCTCCTTCTTCCATATTATCCAGTCCCATAATATGTTCAATATAAGCCTTTACGTGTGTGGCCGTCCTTACATACACCGTTGTTTCAAGCATGTGATCATTACATAATTTGCGCTGCTCTGCACACTGTAGCCACAGAACCCTGTGCATCCAGTCCTGGGCTCCCTGGGGCTGCATCTACATCTCACTCTCCGGTCCCACTGCTGATGGGAACACCAGCCACTTCTCAGGCCAGGGCACTGCCAACGAACCACCTTGCACACACCCTGGGGTCGAGATCCAAAAAAAAAAAAACAGATTCTAGGACTCATTCCAGATAGAATCAAAGCCTCTGAGCTGATGGACAGGTATGAGAACTCACTGGTGAGTGGACTGAGTGATGAAAATCCTTCCTTGCACTCCACTGAAACCATTCTAGAGAACTCAAGACTAAAAAAAAAAAAAAAAGCAAAACACTCCGACCCAGCCCAGAGCCTGGCTATCTTCTGGCCCATCAGAAAAGAAATGGGGCTTATCTCCCTGCCACCTGAGGGGTTTTATGAGGCGCTCCGGATGGTGGAAGTTGTTGCATACTGGGATGAGTTCATCATCTCCCTCTGCCTCTGGCATTGTGTCATGTGACCCTCATGAAGGACAAGGGAACAAGATGGCTTCTCAAGGGGCACCTGGGTGGCTCAGTGGGTTAGGCTTCTGCTTTGGGCTCAGGTTATGATCCAAGGGTCCAGGGATCCAGCTCTGCATCAGGCTCTCTGCTCAGAGAGGAGTCTGCTTCCCTTTCTCTCTCTGCCTACTTGTGATCTCTCTCTCTCTGTCAAAAAGATGGCTTCTCAAGAGCCCCTTGAACACCAACATTCCTGATGTTTTGCATTTAAAGAATCCCTAGTGATCTGGCATGTACACTCATGTCACGTGAGGTCTAAAGAAAGACTAACATGCTAGCACAAATTGGATAGATTGTTCAAACTGTTCTGGGAGACTTTCAGATTCTTTATGACTCTTGAATTCTCTGGAACATACCAACTCGAATATGAAACTTCCCTTTGTCCTAGTTTCCTAGTCTACCACCCTGGGTGGTAAATCAAGAGCAACACCTCCTAATTCATCAGACGGAGGTCAGACAGAGAGTGTTCAGTCCACTGTGATTTCTCCCTCAGCCCTGCCCCCACTGGGATGCGGGGACTTCACTGTCACCACTGCTACAATGCTCTTTTACTCTATGAATCACAGATATTTCTTTAAAAATAAGTAGTCATACATAATGGCCAAATATTTGACATTTTCAACTCTTACAGAAGTGGGCTTACCAATCTTTAATGACAATAATAATGTGGACCACCTCCCCAGCAAATTCTGTACTGCTAGTTACCGTTGCTCTCATTTTGCTTACATTTCTGCAGACAGCCCGGGCTGTGAGGCCTTGGTATGTTAAGATGAGTTTTCACGTGCTCTTTCGATCTTATTCAAGTGTTTCATCATAATGCCATCATTTGAGTTGATGTTCCAAACCTTGACACCAATCTACCACCAATCTACCACTGCTGTGAGGGTCATAATAATAATAATAATTCACATTTTCGTATATATATTATGGCCAAGCACTATAATAAGTGCTTACATACAGTCATCTCATTTAATTATCACATTACCTTGTGAGGGAGGTAATGGGTTCCCCAGAAGCAGACCCTGAGATGAAGATTCTCATTGGAGTGATTCACTTTGGAAGTGCCCTTAGTTCACCAATAAGAGAGAGGAAGGAAGGAGGGAGCTACAAAGCTGAGCAGGGACAGTTTCAGGTGGTCCCACCCTTAGCCTGATCTCAGTGCATGTCTGGAGTAGAAACTGCACCCCAGGGTTGGCTTTCTTACCCCTGCAATGGTACAAAGGCTAAGTGACCCAGGCTTGGGAGGGGAAGGAGGTAAGTGTAAACCCCTGGCAATTTAAGGCTCTCAACCATTGGAGAATTGAGGGAAGTAGCTCCAGTAGAATCCAGAAAATCCTCCCATGAGAGTCACAGGTGCGGGCTGTTAAAGGTAAACAAAGAACAGAAGTCATGGAGGGAGACTCAGAAAAGTAAGAAGTACCCAAGAGCATCGGGGAGAAGAGACTCATCTGCCCATTAACCTCTATTTTGAAATTCTGGAAAAAACACCTGGAAAATGTGATGGGCGTTTCCTATGCTGGGGAGTAAATATGGATGAAAAGCTTTGCATCCTCTTTTTTCTGTGTCAGAAAGTTATTGAAATCATCTTGAAGACCACCAGAAGATAAATTCATCTTGATTAACTTGCCAAAATTAGAGAATCTCAAACATAATCATCCTCCTCAGAATGTACACAAGACCTTATTTGAAAGGACATCATTGAATTTTCCCTAGATTGTGCAAAACAAATTTAATAATTATTTACTTGAACCTAAACAAATTTCTGCCACATGGCGTTTTATAGACTTACGGCAATTTCTGGAAAAGGCCCAGGATAGCAATTCTGATTCTCTCTCAACACCCCCATCTTCTCCCCCTGCACCACCACAGCCTGCCACACACACACAGAATCAGTCTAGGAGAAAGGATCACAGACTAGAGAGGTAAGAGATGTATTCCAATTTTTATGTCAATATAAACTGCTTGATTTTGATAGCATTCACTGTCTGATTTTTATTGAGCCTACCTGAGGCAAAGTCATTGCCTAACCTAAGCATTGGCATCTGGACCTGAATCCTGAGTTTAACAGAGCATCCCTCCAAATGCCCACATGCTAAGAAACCCTTCCGGCTGCAGCCATGGGCAGTGTCTCCCCCTGGATCATTGTTCTGGTTTCATTCCAACAGTTCTGTGGGGAAGAACATGGTTTCATTGATCTGTCTATCTTATTGTAACTTACCAAGAAGGAGATACAGGAGGGGTAAATATCCGAGCTCATCCCACTGGCATAACTTTTTGTTTTCTTTTCATAGTTTGGGTTGTTTCTGATGGACAGATGTATTCGTAACAGGGATGGATGATGTCTCTGTGTGTGATGGTAATTTCTGTTGAAACTAGCTCTTTCCAAAAAATGGTATTCATCCTCAGTTTCAGAGAGGATGTTCTTCTTGATTATGCATGTCCTGAAGCAAAAATGATTGCATTCATAACCAATTAGGACATATCTCTCCTGTCTTAAAAACACTTGGCATGAGTGAGGCCCTCAAATGACAGCCATGAAAACATGCTTCTATTGACAATGTCTTGACCCAAAATCCACCCATGATGTCAGGGCCTTCCAGGTTGAGGATTATCCCAGACCTCATTTCTCCTAAAACAGATCACCCATTCCCAGCAAAATCTGTCAACTGGGTCCCTTTGATCTTCAAGTCTGGAGGAATGCATTACCGCTGTCCCTTTTCCATTCCCCTTCTCCCTCACCCCAAGCCTGACCCTGCTTCTAGGCTTGGCCTGTAGAAATTCCATTTGCCCCACATCATACCAAAAGCAAGCAGATGATGCAAATGAAGGTCTGGATGCTTTGTGAGGAGTTAGGTGAAAAGGTTAACTTTTCAAATCCTAGTAACCCTAAATCTCTGGCATCAGAACTGACTTTTTTGCCCACTGTACTCACAGAGAAGTAGTTTCTTTTCATTCAGTCTTCAAAATTTCTTGTACTGCTGTGCAAAGTATTAACCTCTTACCTTGGAAAACCTCAGGATCACATGCTGATTAAGTCCTCCTCCTACCTCAGCAAAGGGTTGATCTGATGCCTATTACAAATATTGCAATTAATCTAGGATTTTTGAACTTCTACTATGTACTAAAAATGATATGTGACTCAGTCTGTGGCCCCAGAGAGTATCTAGTGTCTGGTTGGACATACCCAAATAACAACAATAAAATAATAAATGAACATGTCAAAATTAATGCTATAGATCAAGTATAGAAACCAGGCTTAATGTATGCTAATTCAGATCAGTAATGAATGACTGTGTTAAGACGTATTCTGAGCCACAATCCAGGCTCTAGGGCAGAGAGTGCTGGGGCTGCTTACCAATGTCTGACACAACTCTGGGAGAATTAACTAGTAGTAATCATCAGGCTTTATTCCACAAACATTTATTGCACAGATATCTATGTAATATGTATCTATCTAATATGATATCTATCTAATATGCACTTGCCTAATACCAACGTCCCTACATTCCGCTGTGGGAGGCCTGCATTGGAAACCAACAAATACGTATTCTTACCAGATTAAGTGCTATAAAGGAAAAAAAGAAGAGGATAGAAAATAATCAATAATAACATTTTAGGGAAAAATAGGTGAAGGTGGTCAACACATACAAACTTCCAGCTATAAAATAAATAAGTCCTGGGGATGCTGTGGACAGCATGGGACGAGAGTCAATAATAAGGCATTTTACACCGTGGAACATTACTTGGCCATCAAAAAGAATGAAATCTTGCCATTTGCAATGATTTGGTTGGAGCTGGAGAGTATTATACTAAGTGGAAAAAGTCAGTTGGAGAAAGACAAATACCATATGTGAAATTTAAGAAACAAACAAAAACAAGAAAAGGGCAAAGAGAGAGAAACCAAGGAACAGACTCTTAACTATGAAGAACAAACTGATGGTTACCAGAGGGCAGGTAGGGGCTGGGGATGGGTGAAATACGTGATGAGGATGAAGGAGGGCACTTGTGATGAGCACCCGGTGTTGTATGGAATTGCTGAATCACTATACTGTACACCTAAAACTAATATAACATGTAGGTTAACTACAGTGGAATTTTAAAATTTAAAAAGAAAAAATAATACTGTATTGTGTATTTTAAAGTTGCTAAGATAGTAGATCTTAAAAGTTCTCAATACAAGAAAAAAATTTTGTAACTATTTGTGGTGATGGATGTTAACTAGATTCACTGAGGTGATCATTTAGCAATACATACAAATATTGAATCATTATACCTAAAACTAATATGATGTTATATGTCAATTATATCTCAGTTTTTAAAAAACAACATTCTAGACAAAGGGGGTCAAAGAAGTGCTCTCCAAGGAGGTATTACTTAAGTAGAGACTTGAACTAAGTGACTCAGAAATTTGGAGAGAACATGGCTTCACTATGTTTGGAGTATCAGCTATGACCTGGAAGCCAGGGGTAACTACACAGCCAAGGATGGAAGCATCTGAAGGCAGCTATATTCACATATGCATTTGCTGGCATTTGACTAAGACCTCAGCAGGGCTGTTGACTAGGACAACTATGGGGAGTTTCTTCATGGCATCTCTCTGCCCGGGCTTATTTGGGCTTTCTCACAGAATGGCAGCTCACCAAGAGTGAGCGTCCCCACAGAAGAAGGAAGAAGTACATGCCTATTTTTTATTTAGACTTGGGAGTCATGTGGTGTCTCTTCTACTATACTCTGTTGGTCGAGGCAGTCAAAAGGTCTATGGAAGTTCCAGCGGAGAGAGCACACACTCCACCATCCGATGGGAGGAGTGTCATGGTCAACTTGTAAGAACAACATGGGGAATGGGAGACACCATTGCTGCCACCTGCCACCATATTCAAGAGTGAAAGTTGGATGGTTTCCCACAGCTGGCATTTGACTGGATGGAGAAAGAGGAGATAAAGAGGTGATGAAGCATTCTTGACACCCAAAGGGGGAAAAGGGTCATGGCTCAGAGCAAGGAGGAAAAGCTCTGCCACCACTTACTTTATTATTTGACATCTTCAACACTCAGAACTACTGCCAGAGCCTTTCCTGCCTGACCCCTACGTGAAGTCATGCTCATGGAACCATCAGGAACTCTCTCCACCTCACCCAAGCTCATCACGATGGCCAAGAGGAGCAGCACCATATTTTAGCAGCTTCAACTGTCTGAAGATTACAGAGCCCTGTGAGGCCCAGCTATTTTCCTGTTGGATCTCCCAGGTAAGAAACATCTCTTTAAAGGTATGCTCTCTCATTCTCCTCACACAGACTCCCCAGAGAGGGTCTGAACGTCAATATTCTTTCTCAGTGGAGAAACCAGAGCGCCTAAAAGTCAACATGAAATACCAAAGGGTGGTGTGAGGGTATCTTGAGTTTTTATAGCACGCTGGATGATTATAATGGTCTCTGACCTAAATCCCTTCCTGACCATCTCTGCCACTCCTCCCTCTTGCCTATTGTGCCCCAAACCCACACGTCTTCTTGACATGCCTTTAGTAGGCCAAGTGTGTTCTTGTGCTATGGTCTTTGTACATGTTTTCCCCTCCGCCAGCAGCTTTTCTTTCCCCAGTGACCTGCCTGACTCACCCCTCAATTCCAGGACACGCAGCAGGACTGCAGAGCTTCGGGAAGCAGCGCTCTCTCTCACCACATGGGCTTCTTTGAGTATCTATCCGTGCATGTAACCACCTTCAAGGCACTGGTGGGAGCCATCTTGGCTTACAGTTGGAGAAGTCAGTCTTGAAGTTTTGTAACTGTACACACCACTGTTCGTTTGTCCGTTTTATCATCAGAGCAAAGAAGCAGTAATTCGACCTCCTACTTGTCTCCTTCTCTGGAAACAGCCCCTTGACGGTTCCTAGGAAAACTCATTGCTGTACCTTCGACCAAACCCTCAGGCCTGGCTGCACCCCCAACCAGCCTGTGGCAGCTCCTTCTCTTTGATTTGAAGGAGGCTGTGGCTTGTCAGAAGCAGCAGCTGGTGGGGTACGAGTGAGGAGCCCCAGGGCAGCGATGGAAACCAGAGGAGAGGAGGGCCCATGAGGAGAAAGGACTCCCTTCCAGCAGGGTAATCGTTCCAAAAATAGGCATCCTGTTTCTTTTCATTAAAATCACCAACTCATAGGTATTCTGGCACTATAAAGTTCCAGATCTTGCTTTCACAAACTTTCTTTAAAAAAAAAAAAAAAAAAAGATGTCAGAGAGAGAAAGCACATGCACACAAGCAGGCAGAGTAGCAGGCAGAGGTGGAGAGAGAAGCAGGTCCCTGCTGAGCAAGGACCGCAGGGGAGGGGTACGGTGGGGATGCAGGACTTGATCCCAGGATCCTGGGATCATGACCTGAGCTGAAGGCAGCGGCCTAACTGACTGAGCCACCCAGGCGTCCCGCTTTCACAAACTTTCAACAGGAACTGATACTCAAACCATTCAAGGGAAATGGAAGCAAGGCAGACTGTGTCTGAGCCAGGGGCTGGGAAGGATATTCATCCAACAGGTTTCCTGGAACCATCCGATTGCCAGACTTGCAAATACCCTGAGCCCAAGCTCTTCACAATGGTTTAATGGTCATTTTCATCACTGCAGGCACAACCATCTTTGAAGGGAACCCTCAGCTCCTGCCCCTGCTTGAGCAGCGTTTTCACATCCCTCTGACAGTGGAGTCTTGGCACAACCCTTCCTGAGTTCCTCGCTACCCCTGTCGGCTCGTCCCCTACAGCAGTGACCACATGGTTGGCGGGAAAGTGACACTCACTGGACAGGGCTGCTCAGGCTAGCTCATCCTTGCCTCGAGAAAGTGTGGGAAGGGCCAGGACTCTCAAATTGCCTGCTCAACAGAGAGAACCTCTGGGTCAGGACTTTGAGAGGCAGCCTACAGGCCACCATTTTCTCAGGGGCCTCCGTTCATTGGCCAGCAGTGGTCAAGTAAGAAGGTCCCGAGCCCGCCGTGCCACCTATGCCCCTTACTCAGTCCAAGGCCTCAGACAAGGTCTCCAATCCAGCTTCACCAGAGAACCCTGAAATTCAGGATTATTAGGCAGCTAGCCCCACTAATAAACTGAGACTTTGATCGCCTTTTGGCTGCTTCTACCTTTACTCTGCTGGTTAGATCCTGGCTGCAGGTTCTACATGACTATATGACCTCCCCAAGCACACAGCTACTACCTTCTCTTCTTCCCACTCGCTGAGAGCATGGCATTGCTGCTAACCCTGTTTCAAGGCAAGGAGGTCTGGGCTCAGGGAGGAGACATCACTTACCCGAGGTCACAGACCCCGATCGGTCTGATTCCTAAGTCTACTCTGCAGCGCTCGGTCTTCAAATGAGAATGCAGACCCAGAGACACCAAAGAGCTTCCGGAGTTTCTAGAGTGTCTATGCTCAGTGCCGGAGCAGGGACTCTTCTCCACCTCAATTCTCTTTCACTCATTCCACGTGCGCCCTCCATTGGCTTGTGTGTTTACTGGGGTTAGACAAATTTGTTCTAAAGTACTCAAAGGTAGACAGCAATGGCCTTGTGCTCTGCACCAAATGCTTTTGCCCCCCTGCCCCCTAAAATTCATAAGTGGAAACCCACCCCCCACCATGGGATGGCATTGGGAGGTGAGGCCTTTGAGGCTCATGAGGATGGAACCCCGTGAATGGGATCAGTGCCCCAAGAGAAGAGACCCCAGAACGTTCCCTCCAGCCTCCTGCCGCATGAGGATGCAGAGCAAGGACAGCCATGAGCCAGGAAGGGGCTCCCACCAGACGCACAATCTGTTGGTACCTTGATCTCAGACTTCCAGCCTCCACAACCATGAGAAATGAATTTCTGTTTATAAGCCACCCTGTCTGTGGTATTTTTGTTATGGCAGCCCAAGTGGACGAAAATACCATGAGAGCTCTAAAAACAGGAGGAAAAAAAGAGGAGATGAAGAGCCTCATTGGATATTAAAATATCTAAGGGGCCTTCACAATTCAAGCGGTTAATACCAGCCCAAGAACAGACAGGAGAGTGGCCCAGAATAGAAAGTACAGAAATAAACACACGCGGAGTATGTTTACCCTGTGATTCAAATTGTGCTCCACACGGGTGGGGAAAAGACGGGATTTTTAATAAATGGTGTTGAGACCATGAACAGCCATTCAAGAAGAAGAAAGGAAACGCATCTGTACCGCCACGTCATTTGTGGCTTCACAGATCTCAGGGTAAAAACAAAACAAATAGAACCACAGAACTAACACAAAACTGTGGGTGAGTCTCTCGAGACGAGGACAACATTTATGACTGATTCCAGCCTTCTGGAAACAAAAGAAACAAGGGAGAGTTTCAATTATTCAAAATGAGAAATGTATCCGTGAGGCTCCTGAGGACCCGGGGGTGTGACCTACCCCAGCCCACATCCAGCGGGCGTGAGCTACTGAGTCTCGGGCCAGTTTCTGTGGCCTCGCACACCTATCTGTCCGTGTTCCCCCCGTAATCTCTCAGGCTTCTGAGAACCCCCCCCCGTTCTGTCCCCGAGTTTGTATCTGCAGGCTGTCTCTCACACCTACGGAGCCGTCTTATCACTGCGTCCACGGGTGTCAGGTTCCAGGGTCCTGTGAATGAAACGCGCCTCTCGTTTCCGCCTCCCTCGCTGGCTAAAGTTTAACCCCGGCTGGGACTCTGAAGTCGTCCAAAGTTCACCGGTGCTGTAGTCTGCAGGTATAGGTAACACATGAGCCCCAAGTCTGGCAGAGTGGGGCTCCACCTTTGTTCTCTGGAGACGGGAGAGGAGAGCTGGATGCTGTACGTCTCCGGGCCGCCCCCCACCCCTCGGCTCTGTTTTAAAAAACACCTCGTTGGGAGGGATAACAATGACACAGAAAACCTATGCCCTGCCCTCAAGAGTCTTGGCAGCAAATAGGGAAATCAGGAAGATGGAAGGAAGGAAGGCACTTTCGCGGTCAACCAACCATTGGTGTTTCAGGAGGCACTAGTGCGAACCAAGCAGGAGATCCTAGGTCCTCGATGCCAGTGTGTCTGGCCAGGACAGTGCCAGAGGGAAGAGACGGGAGGACTGGAAGCAGAGTGACCCAGGCTCCACACTGCCAAGGCAGAGGGGCGGTGAAAGAGCTGGTCCCCAGTCTCTCCCCAAACACATTTTCTGTAGGCAGTACTTCCTGTATACAGTGGTGGACGGCACAGCCCCGGGGGCTGCATTTTCACTTTGGGTGAAGACTCTGAACCCCTGGGGACTCCCCTTCAGCCTGGTCCTGGCAAGCACGCCCTCGGGCACTGTCATATTGGGGAATCTGGTGTATGGTGCTTGACGTCCTGATTTTTAGAAGATGAGTTAAAACTAAACGTAGCGTTTAGTTTTAACTTTCGGTCAAGTTCCTCGAGGTCACAAGGTGGAAATACAGACAGAGTCCACAGCTCACAGCCAGGAGGGTTTTCTTGCAAGGGTCCTCAAGCATACAGCGCAGGAGGGGGTTGGCGAGGAAGAAGATCCGGAGAGCATGTAGTCCCCTGGCCCGCCCCTTCCTGTGGTCCCCGGTGGACGAGAGTGCTACACGCGGAAACCAAGCAGCTGCTTTCAGTCTACGATCTGGTCACAAGCAGCAAGGGCTCTGAATGACAAACCGAAATGGAAACTTTCTGCCAGTGGCGCCTGAGCTGATCCCCACCAGTTGAGGAAAACGAGGTGTTACATTTTCTTTTCTATTTTTTTTTAAGATTTTATTTATTTATTTGACAGAGAGAAAGAGAAAGAGAACACAAGTAGGCAGAGCAGGAGACAGAGAGAGAGGGAGAAGCAGGCTCCCTGCTGAGCAGAGAGCCCGATTCAGGGCTCGATCCCAGGACCCTGAGATCATGACCTCAGCTGAAGATAAATGCTTAACTGACTGAGCCACCCAGGTGCCCCTGGGTGTAGCATTTTTTTCAAGGTTTTTGCAAGCCATCTGACAAGTTGGTAGCTTGTGATGAGTATGGGAGTATGTATATCACAGAAATGAGAAACCAGATCAGAGCCACGTGCCTGTGTGTGTGTGTGTGTGCACATGCGTGTGCGTGCATGTGTGTGTGTGTGGAGTATCCACGATTAAACATTTGCCAGCACCCCGCTGCCTTCTTCCCATCCTTTGGGAATATAACACATTTGGCACATAGAACATGTGGCGATCACCTGCATAATCACGGAGGACCCCAGGCGCAGTGATAGGTATAGGTGCCAGCCTCAAACAACTGGTAGGTACATCACATCAACAAGCAAGGTGATTCAAAAGAACTTAGGATGTCAGATGTGAACCTGGTGAAACACTAGGGAACACCTGGGAAACTTCTACAGGTCAACCAATCCAATGTGAAGCTCAAGGGTAGTGAGGCCTCCTTTGAACCCACAAGCTAGAGACTTCAAGGTTGCAGTAGATGTTCCTTCTCTACATCTCCAAACAGATTTCTATGTGACCTCTCCTTGAGTCCTTCTGAAGACAGGGAGCTCACTGCTCTCCGTGTTGACCCATCCTGTTCTTGGGCAGCTCTAATGGCTGGAAGCTTTTTCTCATATTAAAGCAAAAGTGTGCTTCTCTATTATTCCACCCTTCCAGGATGTTTGCTCACTGGGATCTCCCAGGGCTGCTCCAGTGGGCACCATATAGGGATGCTCTCCAGTTCCTATGGACCTATGAGACCATCCTCATCACAATGCCCCTGGCGCTTCTCCCCTTGCCCATGATGCCAGCAGGGAGGGTCCTCACCCAAGTTTCCTTGTGCTCTTGAATATTCCACTTCCAAAGGCTCTGAAGACAAGACCACATTTTGCCAAACTGTGTTTCTCTCTTCCCTGCCATTTAGTGTGATCTCCATCATTCCTGAATTCTTCCAATATTCCTAATGCCAGAAGCTGCCAGAACTGACTTTGCAGAGTGCTCTGAGGGCTATAAGATGTACTCATCTATTCATCTGAGAGGACCCTACCCTGGGCTGGGTGTCAGGCTGGGCTAGGCCATGCAGGACATTGAGTTTCTGGGCCACATTGTCATGAAAACCATGGAGCTTTGAGACAAGGCCAGAGACCAGGTGAGCGGAGGGCATAGCAAACTGAGGCTTCCTCCCCAACAGGGTCTCAATGCCTTTGCCTGCCCTGGATAATGAGACTCCAAAGGCGACTGCCAAATTCTACTCTGGCCAGCTTTCAGCTGTAGAAATAGTCAAACAATATTTGTGTAAATGGATTCCATTGAGGAGGGTAAGCCTTCAAACAGGTGTGCCTCTCTAGGCTCAACTTCCTCTGAATAAAAGGCTGGGGGGCGGGAGGGGGAGGCTTCTCAACCAGAGTTGAACACTTGAGTTCAACACCAGCTCTGCCACTAAGAAGTGACCCCAACCCTTTCAACCTCTGTTTTCTCATTTATAAAATGGGCTAGTGTGCAAATGAAATGGTAAACCCATTCAGTTGGAGGTGGCCCTTACAAACACCCCCCGTAACGGTAGTGCCCTGGATTACCAAGAATTCTTACCAACCTCTTCTGAGCATTAACGAGGGCTTTCTCCATCAACTCCGCAAAGTAAATTGCTGCCGAATTGCTGGCCTTTGTAGGAAGAATAAGAAGAGGCCCCTCTCCCAAAAATATCTACAGCCAACTCCCCTGAAACGATCCGCGTTACTTTCGCAGGAAAGAAGATTTTGCAGAAGTGATGAAGTGAAAGTCTGTGAGGAGGAAGAGGAGGCGATCCCAGACGATCTAGGTGAGCCCAATGTAATCCCCAGGGTCCTTAGAGGGGAAAGCAGAGAGGTGAGGGTCGGAAAAGGAGAGGCAGAGATCAGAGTCGTGCAAGACAGAGTGGCAGAGGACAGGCTCTGAGCTTTGAGGCTCAAGGAAGGGGTCAAGAACCAAGAAATACAGGCAGCCCTCTAGAAAATGAAAAAGGCACAGAAATGAATTCTTTCCTTGAGCCTCTAGAAGGAACTCAGCCCCGCTGACACCTTGATTTTAGCCTGGTGAAACCCGTTTCAGATTTCTGACCTCCAGAATTGTAACATAGTAAATGTGTTTTAGTTGTTTAAAGCCACTGCATTTGTTATAGCAAGAACAAGAAGCTAATACAGCCCTTAATCCCTCTTCACCCTAAAAGATCTGCCAATCTCACCCTCAAATTCCGGGGGATCCCCAGGATCATCCAGCTTGGTTCTGGCCCTACAGACTAGCAGAGCCACCCAATCCTGTCGGGAGAAGGGAAGAAGAGGAGAGGGGGAGCTCAGTCTGACTTGGGACAGAACCACAGCAGGTAATATTGGATGCCTAAGTACATTACGTGTACTCACTCGTTCCCCCTTCACCATGAATCTATAAGGTAGGTACTTCACGTGCCCGTTTCACAGATGGCAAACTGAGGCACAGACATGGTAAGTAATTTGCCCAAGGTCCATACCATTAGCAAGTGTCAGGGTGCAGATTTCAAGCCCGGAGGCCTTTATTCCAGAGTCTAAGCTTTAAGCCACTGCTCTACACGGTACAAGACCCACACCCTGACAGTGAGCTGCAGGATGGGCCCTCTCAGGGCCTCCCCTCCAGAGACCCAGCCCCCCAGGATGACTTGAAATTTAAAACAGCAAATTTCTCCCTCCTTCTGGAGGTTGAAGAGCAGTTGGAAAGAGAGTGGAAGCCAACCTCCCAACCCCATTTCTGAAATGCAATCGCTGTCAGAACCCAGAAAGCTTTCCAAGATCCTTGGAAAGGACTTTTCGAGATAGAGTGCTCTCTCACATCCAAATCTCCCCCCTCCCATGCCAGGCTTTGCTTTTTGCTGAGATCCGGAAAGAGGCTCGGGTCCTCTCAAGGCGGCCAGGCTAGTGTGGGGGCTCCACAGAACAGGGCGCCTGCCCCCCTCTGGGACACAGCAGGGTGGCTCCAACATCAGGCCAGAAGAATGCAGGGGTGTGGCTGATGGGTTATGAGAAGAGTTACTATTTGAAAGGTGCTCAGAATGTTGCCTGGCCAAGAGTGAGACTGCATAAGCGTGTGTTTAATTTATTGAGTTTCCTTCCCCCGGACAGAAGGCTGCTGGAGGAAGACTTACATAATGCAGTGCTTCTCAAACTTTAATACGCACATACATCACCTGGGGATCTTGTTAAGATGCAGACAGAGTCAACGATTGTGTGGTTGTGCATTGTCAAGGAGGGGATGCAGATCCTTCTGGTCCCTGGACCAGACACTGAGCAGAGAGAGCTTATGGCACAGGTAGCACAGAGCAGGAGGCGGATGTCACCACGGAAAGGGGCCTTGAGGGCCCAGGGTGGACCCTGAGCGCAGCTAGATGTCTGGACTCTTGAACCCTTCTCCCTTTCGGGACAAGTAGCTTTAGGCCAGAGGCACGGCTCAGCCTGGCCAGGATGGTAGCAATGGGCCATTTCCACCAAAGGCTGGCCATGTCTCAAGCACGAAAGAGGCACTTAGCCAGGAGGCCATGGAAGGAGCTGACCAGTAGAGCTTAAAACCTTCAAAGCCTCCGCATCCCCTAACAGAATAAACACCGAGCTCCTTGGGATTCACACCCATGTCGGCACCACTCAGAATCCTGATCTCCTTTCCACCACACCACGTGGCTTAGGCAGGCGGCCTCCTACTCGATCAAACACCGTCTCTCACCAGGAAGTCCCTGCTGGCCTTTCGGGCTCCGACAGGGCGGTCAACCACACAGCCCCGTTGGCGTCCCCCGTGCTTCCCCAAGCGCGCTCTGCAGCATGGGCATCGCCTGAGAGCCCGTGAGAGACACAGACTCTTGGGCCCCACCCAGACCAAGGGGATCAGAGGCTGCTTTTTAACAAGGCCCCGGGCAATTTGCACACACGTGGAGGTCTGAGAAGCACTGGCCTCAGCCACTTCTATTTCTGGGTTTGCCTCTCCCTTCACACTCAGCCCCCATCTCAACTTCCCTCTCCCAAGCGGGTCAGCCTGACCTAGATACGAGTGTAAATTTAGCCTCCGCTCCGGCTCTCCTTGGTTACCTCTCTTTTCAGAAGCTTCCAGTCCAGTCCTCATCTTCCTCTTTCAGGGCCAATTCTGCAACCCCACCCCTTAGCAAGCTAGCCCAGAATCTGTCAATAGCCTTTATTCAGGAATCTTCCTAATAATTCTTTTCTTTCTCAACAAGAAATCATTTGCTGGAAGGTTTACATTGTGTGTTGGGTTTTCCACGCCTGCCCCTGAGATGGCCCAGGCACGGGAGGAGTCTGCCTCGGTGGGACAAGAAGGGAGGCCACCACTAGGGGACAGCTCTCTGTAGAGCTCATGTCCTTACCGCGCTTTGGATCATAACAGGGAGAACACAACACGATCGGCAGCTAGCGGCTGCTGTTCCCCCTGAGGCCCCGGCCTGGCTGACCAGGTCATTCCAGGGCAGGCGGGCTCATTCCTAGGAGGTAATTTGACTAGGGAGCCAGCCAAGGTTTCCTTTAAGGCCCCAAGGGCCTGAAGATACATTCCTAACTTCACCTGGAATAATGAACGATTCTGCCCCCTCGGCACTCCCCATGAGAACAGCCTTCACAGCTCCTCACCAGGATTTCTTAGTTCACATTTTATTCTTTAATGCAGGCTATCAATTCCTCCCAGAACATAAAAATACATGCAGACATTGTAATATAAATACAGATACTTTTATCAAAGCAGGTAAAAACAAGTTCACCAAATAGAGCTATCACAGATCACATGTGGGTCTGTGTCTTTCCCATCTTAGTCCTGTAAATCTAATATATACAGTCCCTGATTTTTACTGGGGGTGGGGAAGGGTTGTTTCCCTTTTTGCCATTTTTAATTTTTTTTTTTTTAAAGTAGTCTCTCTGCCCAGTGTGGGACTTGAATTCACGGCCCCGAGATCAAGAGTCACATGACCTATTAACTGAGTGGGCCAGGCACCCCTGCCATTTTTAATTTTTGAGATCCTTATCATGTGGTTTAATAAATAGTTTATTTATTTATCAAACACTTACTGAGCACCAATTAAATATCAGGTGATAAGAAAGTAACAGTGAATCATTGAGGGCCCCACGGTCTTGCAAAGGGACAGGCAGGTAAAGAAACACACAGTGAAGTCAGGCCTGCAATAAGGGGATATACAGCATTTGAAAGAAGAATCCTTGGTCATGAATGGCAGGATTCCCCAGAGAATCCTTAATGCAGTGACAATTTCAGAAAGTACTGAGTAACACATCCTCTCTAAGGTAAAAATCATTGTCACTTACCTATATGTCTTGTCTTATGTCACCTCTGCGTTTATGGTGGCAATGTATTTTTGTGGTGTTTTCCATATCCATCCCATTTCCAATAACAATACGTAGATTTCCAAATCTCTTGAGAAGTTACCAGCAATCCCCTGCAGTTCCCATCACTACCCCGGTTCCCGATTTGTAGCACATTTTTTTCCATTAGGTTCAGGATCGGTGCCAGGATGACAAGGATGAGATCCATCATCCTGGAGAGCAAGATCCACGAGGACTGGGGTAGGTGGCATGGGGTATAGGTAAGGGGGGAGGGTTCACACCGGTGCAGTAAGTCTCAGAGTCTGCACACTAAATCAGGGGTCCACCACTACAGCTGTGAGGAAACAGCCCCAGCAATCATACCCCCTGTGTGGATTAGGAGACACATGATCTTAGACATTCTGATATGGTTTCCTTGTGGCCACGTTGGTCTAAGTCTACACACTCCTGGATAGGGAGTAGAGCGACCGTTTAATTTATCCGGTGGCAAGGGCTGATATTTGAACTCAAATGAGTCATTCCCGTTGTCAGACTCCCAGGAAGGGGTGGCTCCACAGACGGGAAACTCTAAGTCAGACAGTGAACCTTGGATGGGAAGGACGATAATCATCATGATAGCACGAGCAAAACTAAGTGAGACACCGCTACATACCAAGCACTATCCTAAGTCCTGTACACGTACTCATTTAAAGCTCACAAGTGTGTGAGGTAGTACTCAGTCCTTTTAGAGATGAAGAAACAGAGACCCAGAGAAGTCAAGCCCAAGGTCACCCGGCTAGGGGCAGAATCCATCCCTCAGGCTCTGAACCAGGACACCACACTGCCAGCCTGGGGATTCTCAGCTCTTTGCACCGCTCGGAGTCTAGAATCTAAACTTCTAGGAGTCCCAGCATGCGGGAAAGAACCTCCAGATGGAGTGGGACAGACGGCTTCTGTCACTAGGAGGAGCTAAGCAGGAAGCAGAAAGTAAGCAAGCTCTTTCTCCGAAATTCCTGCACCACATATCGCCAGGCCTGACCCCAGGCGTGCGGAATCCCAGTCTCCAGGGGTGGGGCCGGGCATCCTTCCTGTCATTCTCTCCAGCGGTTCTGCCGCACCCAATCCCCACAGCAGCCTTTAGGGACTGTACGAGCAGATGACATGCTTTTCTGTGTATCTGTTTCTCTTCATTTTCAAGCATGTCAGAAAGTCTCAGAAGATTTGGGGATGATTAGAGGCCAGGAGAGAGGAAGCAATTAGTAAGAATTCCTCCAAGGGGTAGATAAAACTCAAGGATTAAGATTTAAAGCTATCAGACCTAGCTGCCTGAAACTGGAGGGGCCCAGAGCCTGAGCTGACAGTCAGATGGGTAGTGTGGTCCCACACTGTGGTCAGACTCCGTTCTGCATGAATGATATTATGGAGGAGCAGTGAGCTCTGCCTCTACTCAGCCTTCTGTCTTACCACAGGCACAAACTGAATTTTAAAGCTTTGCATAGTCTTAACTGGAATCACATCAACACCCGGTTTCTATCTAAGTATATGGGAATTACATATTTAACAAAAATGGTCCCTAAAAAGAAGGTAAGTTGATTAAACCTAACATATGAACTATTATGGTAGAAAATCATTGTATCTCATGGTGGCATCTGTCAAGCCATTCTTCCATCTCCCAGCACATCCTAACCACCTATCATCGGTGCAATCGTGTCCTCCTAAAAGATGTTGACGTCCTAACCCTCAATACCTGTGAAAGCCTTTGCAGATGATCAAGTTAAGGTGAGGTCATTAGGGTGGGCCTTAACCCAATATGACTAATGTCCTTATGGAAGAGGGAAACCTGGACACAGTGACAGACAGACATACAGAAAGAATGTCACGTGATACATGAAGGCAGACAGCAGAACGACACATCCACAAGCCAAGGAATGCCAAAGATCACCAGCTAGCCACAAAAGCTAGGAAAGAAGGATGGTACAATTCCCCCTCAGAGCCTTCAAAGGAAAGGAAACCAAACATGCTGACCCTTGAAAGCACCCCTCAGGGGTACTTTGTTACCGCAGCCCTCGCAAATCCATACAGTATCACGTGACCCAAGCTGTTACCATCCAGCTGGCCAAGTCAGATGATGATGAACCTCTTACCGAGACTAATTCCAAAATGCACCCAGTTTTGAAAAGCAGACTTTAGAATCATCATATTCTCAATAAGAAAAGACATAGGAAGAAAGAGACGGATGGGAAATAGTCTCAAATTCTCCATGAGCCATTGGCTGTCAGCAGTCCGGAGATGAATATTTGCAGAGAGAAAAACTCCAGGTGAAGGTGTGCAACCATAGGGGAGGAAAAATAATTTTCTCTTTACACTTCTAGGGTCTTGGATGAGCCCCCTCTGTAATAAAAAGAAAGATTACCAGGAGAAAAACAAACAGAAGTTTAATAACACGTACACCTCCTATAGATATGAGAGAAACCCAGGAAAACTGTGGAACTCCCCAAAATGGCCCAAGCCCCCACCTTAAACACCATCTTCAGGTAAAGGCAAAAGAAAGATGTTTGGAAGGGGATTAGGAAAGCCCAGGTATAGGAGGTTACCAGGAAAAGCAGGTAAACTAGGGTGTGATTCTTATGCAAATTTATGTCAGTTGCCTTCTCCAATAATCAGTTTTGAGACATCAAAAAAAAAAAAAAAAAGAGGTCATCTTCCTCTTCCAGGTACAGGCAGGGAGACACCCTTCCAAATGAGGATTTCCCTTATAAATGTAAATGTATTTTGCAAAAGGTTAACTTTTACTTGATTTTCAGAGCTTCTCCTGTGTCTGCAGTTTCTTAAAAATAATCAGCCTAAAAGAACCCTTATATCCAAGAGACATATTTGGGGCCGGCAAATTCTTCTCTCCTCACTCCAAATCCCAATGTTGTCCGATGAGCTATATTCATCACATGTGAGGTACCAGAATTTCTTTTTCTGACCCGAGTCTTAAACTCCTATGAAGGTGTAGCTGGGGCGCAGGGGTGTGAGAGCCCCTCGCTCCAGAGGTCCGTCCCGTCCCAAACAGAAGAGGTTTGGCCACTCACCGTGGCCATAACCTACAGGCAGAGAGACAAACGGTGGTGAAACAAGAGAATAATTATTTCAGTGAGACCACTACCAGGAAGACAGCAGACTATTGTCTCAAGACTGTCTCCAAAGTACTGAAAATGCTTCCTGGTTTATATAAGGAAAATGTGGGACGAAGGTGAGTAGGTCCAAGCAGGAGGGCAGTGAAGGTCAGGTGATCACTGTCCCTGGTGGGGTGTTGCTGGCTCAGGACGTCCTTACTGCTTGAAGGGTTGGGGGAACATTAGGGGATGCTTTAGCTGCAGGTTCTTTTGCCAGAGTTAAGAAATAAGCTGGAAGGAAGAACTTAATTGGAAAGTCTGAGGTCAAAGGGAGGGAGGTAGAGTCCTCTTTCCAAGGTAAGGATTTTTGTTTATTATAATATCCTCAAAGCCAAAGAGGTTTGACTCTCAGTATTTGCTGAAGAAATATTTTTTAATGAATATACATCCTCTTTATTTCCTTTAAAGCTTACAAGCAATTCTTAGCTATTTTAGATCAAACTTGAGCATGTGCCCCCTAATACTCATTTAGTTATTGTAAACATACACAGTACTGATAAAACATATAATGTTTATGTAAACATACTATTGTACTTATAAAACACCCATAGAAATAGAAATACCCAAAAGATAAGATGAAAAATAAACATAATTGGAGGTTCTAGCACATTCTTCTAAAGATGCAGGGGATGTTCTTATGCACCCCCAAGAGTTCCCAACCACTATCACCACTGTAGATCATTTAATGACACAATCCCTGCTCCCACACCCACTTTGCTACTTCAACTGGCTTTTGTAGGAAACCAGAGTCACAAGAGAGAAAATGCCTCTTTTCAAAGGGAAGAAGGTCCTGGGTACCTCTCATGATTACACCCACGAAAAATGCAAATAGTATGATCAAGTGGTTGGGTAAACAGATTTCTGTAGCAGAGGTCCTCACAGAGCTGTCGATACGTTAATGTGCTTTGTTGGGCCCCCAGAGGAGACTGGAGTCTGGTTCCCTTTGAACAGAGACGGGGCATTATACAAACTAGAAATATGGGATCATATGACTCTGCTTCTCTAAGGCTCCTTTAGCACTGATCAGAGGAAGGATCTTCGTTTTACCCACAACCTCCTTGAGGGCTACGTCTCAACTTACTTGATCATGGAACCCTTTTCAGCGAGTTCTTATTAAATTTTGAAGGAAATTATATTAAGATTGAGGTAACCAGAGAAAACAGTTACCAGAGAAAAAGTAGTAAATAACCTTCCTTAGAAACATTCCATTTTTAATTCAAATATAACTAAAATTTTTGTTCACTTGAGTTAGAAGTATAATTGCTTTCTTGTAACAAATTTTCAAAAACTTGTAATGAATTTGTCTTTGGTTGAATTTAAGTTCCCACGAGATGGGTTAATCTTTAAGTCTTAAATACAAAAGAGAAGAAAAAAACATAAGAAAAAACATTTTACTCTGCTCACAATTAAAGAAACATAAGTTAAAAGACGGCTATTATTAAATTAGAGCTAAGAGAAAAGAGAGAAAGACAAAATGCTGGTGAGTACAATGGATATGCTGGTCTGATACATTGTAGCATTTTACTTCATTAGAAGGATGCTTTTGTAAAGTAATTTAACAATATATATTCAGAGCCAAGAAAATGTCCTATACCCTTTTACCCATTACTCCCACTTCTTAGAAGTAATTCAGAGTCTGGAACCAGGACAAGAGATGAAGGAGAGGCACTTTCCACATGAATATGTTTATTGTGTTTTTATTTCTAATGACAAAAATTGGGGAAAATCTAAATGTTTTAGCCTACAGACAACAGTTAAGTAAATTTTGGCCCATCTCCTAGAAGGAATACCATGTAACCACTAAAATTTTAAATTAAAATGTGGGATATGTAACAACATAAGAAAAAACTTATTTTATAATAAGGGAAAAAAGGAGCATGATAAAAAATTGCATAACAATATGAAAACCATATGCCCACAAAGGATTATAAAAAGATGAGTTTTGGTAAGATTATGGATGAATTTTTTTTCATTTTTCTAAAACTTTGTAATATTAATTGTATTACTTTAGCCTTTAAAAAATATTTTTAAGAACATAAAAACAGTTTGCAGCCAGAACACCAGTATACCACGAAAGAAGTATCCATTTACATTTTTATTTATTTTTTTTAAGATTTTATTTATTTATTTGGCAGAGAGAGATCACAAGTAAGCAGAGAGGCAGGCAGAGAGAGAGAGGGAAGCAGGCTCCCCGCGGAGCAGAGAACCCGATGCAGGGCTTGATTCTAGGACCCTGAGATCATGACCTGAGCTGAGAGCAGAGGCTTTAACCCACTGAGCCACCCAGGCGCCCTGACATGTACATTTTTAAACCCAAATGAATTTCTGACAGGGTACAGAGCACATTTTTCAGATATTCTCCCACTCATCTGTAATCTCATTAAAATTCTACTAAATTTCCAATGATACAAATTATCTTTCAACTTGGAAGGTATGCTAAGGCCTTTAGATAAATATAAGCATTTCTGGTGCCCAACACGATTATTTTAAGTAATTTTACAAAATCCATTCTGCTCTTGCCGCACCTGGTAATTAAGTTCAAACACCCTGAAGAAGGCGGCCGTCTCCCCGAGGCCCAGAAAGAATTTCAATTGCCATTGAAAGCTTCCAATTAGCTCAAAACATAAAATTACAATTTACTTTTGATATTTTTTCCTCTGGGCTAATTTTTTTTTTTTTTAACCACTCTTCTAACCCATATTGTAATTATGCCTGCTCTGTCCGATGTGAAGTGTGCCCTCTGTTCACACCCGGCTTACTAACCCACAGCCTGGCTAGTTAGTTCCTGGAGCCGGAGTTTGGTTCTGAGCCGCTCCAAGGGGAGGTGCTGCGGGGGAGGGGGGTGTGGTGGACTGAAGACCTCCTGAGGGGGGGTGCAGGGTACTGAGGACCTCCTGATCTCCATTGCACCTGGAGCCCTGTCAGCTGTTCGCTCTCCGGTGGTGGGACCTGCTGGTGATCCCTCAAATAGCTGTTTCCACTTTTCAAATGCGATTTCCAAAATGGCCCATATTGTCCTTCAGGGCCTGAAGGTAAGCAACACTGAAACCAACTTCCACCACAGGGGAAGCAAGTAGCCAGGCCACTGTGGCCGGGTTAAGTCACGGAGACATTAGTTGGTTTTTCCTGTAACCGTCCCTCTTGCTAGTTGAAGCAGATGGCCACACCCTTCACAATTCCTTGCCTCCCCACCTCCCACTGAGAAACAGAAACCTAGCTGAAGTCGAAGTCTGTCTACATACTGAAATGGTTAAAGATACAAACCACCCTTGAGAGAAACAGGAGAAAACAGCATCTGAGAGCTGTGAGAGTGAGGGGAAGATCACCTCCCCTACATAACAGCTCTCCCCATCTCCACCCTCCAAGACCCTGGGGACAAGTGAATCTAGGAGACACAGCCCCAGGAATTCTAGGAAGCGGTGCAACCGTGGTCACCCAGCCCCATCTTTGCTCCCAGAGGCAAGAGCACCTATACACCTATACGTGCATACCTACATCTATATTCAGTAAAGAACATTCTAAGTATCCTCTCCGTGCCTGACAACTTTTAGGCCCCAGGGAAATACATCTCCCCATCTCTTGTTCTACTTCTTCAAATTAACTGCATCTGAATGTCATGAAATTTTGTGGGTTGTCCTGACAAAGTCAGAGAGGCACACTGCTTGGGAGTGTGGGGAGGACTGAAGAGAAGAAAGACAAAAGACAAGTTAATTTATTGGTCACATCCTTTCTTTCAATTGGTATGAATGCAGTAAATCTTGCAAAGGAAGTATTAATTCGCAGAAGTGTCCAGCATTCTTTTTTCTTGGATTTCTTCATGTCCCAAATTATAGTTACCAAGAAAGCCAAGAATTACAGAGGAATTTGCAATGTTTACACATGGCAGCTGAAAAACATTTTACAATGTTACACGATTCACGTTACTCAAGTTTTTACACACCGGCTAGATGATTATATGCACAAAATGGGTTTCTAATTTAACACAGTGCAACTAGACCACTGGATACTAGGATTGTGAATAGGTTTTTTTAAATTTAATAAGATTTAAATAAAATTCCAAAATTAATTTAAAATTGAAGCTATATCTATATATCTTTGATATAATTTTTGATATTAATTAACTATAATATGCATTTTTAATTTTTTATAGATCATGTTTAAAACTTAAAAGCAAAATAAATGTTTGAAAATATACAAATATTGCTAATTTCTTAAAATTCACATTATCTTAATCTATATTTTTTGGTGAAAACATATTCAAGCTTCTTTCTTTTAATTAATTAGATCATCACTATAATAGAACATAAATTATGTGAAAACTTTAATTGTAAGTGATTTTTGCTGACATAATAAAAGAAAAATAAACTGTAGGGAATAAATACTTAATAATTAATGGCATATAATTATGTACGTTTATTTTTTAATTACTCATCTAATCATCACCAGACCACTAACAGAATGCTCAGTCGTGCTCAAAATATTTTTAAAATTCATTTGTCTTTGAATATTTCACAATTTTCAATCATATAAAAACTAAAGCTTTAAACATGTTTTAATTTGGTTATTATGAAGATATATTTGTCACGGTGGAAGGACAGAATATATCTTAATGACCAGCTTGGTATCTTGATATATGACTTCATCATTTTTATTTTTATTTATCTTTAATAGGAGAAGATCAAATTTAATTTCCTATGTATGGGGAATCCACCTAAAAATGAGATTTCCATGACTTCACCATTTTTAGATATATGGTATAAAACCTCCATGCTCTGCACATGTTAGGGGAGGATCTGCTTCCCAGCAGAAGCCCCAGAACAGAGTCTCCGGTTCTGATCAGGTCACATGACCCTGAACCTTTGCGCCATTCTCTGAACAGCTACAGGCAATGCTGCATGGGCTAGCCTGGAAAAGCCTGTCCTAGAGTCTAGGATAGAATGGGCTCCACCTTAATGTAAGGCAGGGAGTGTGATAAGAAGGGTTGTTCTCAGGGGCAGATCAAGTTGTGTGAGTTCTAACAGTATTTCAGGTGGGGAGTGCAGGACGTGGGGAGATTTTTAAGAAAAAGAAGACTATGACTATGGGGTGCCTGGATGGCTCAGTTGGTTGGACGTCTGCCTTCGGCTCAGGTCATGATTCCAGAGTCCTGGGATCAAGCCCTGCATCAGGATCCTTGCTCATCGAGGAACCTGCTTCTCCCTCTCCCTCTGCCTGCCGCTCTGCCTGCTTGTGCTCTCTCTGTCAAATATATAAAATCTTTAAAAAGAAAAAGAAGACAAAATACAAATTCAAAATTAGATAATGAAAAAAAATTTCAAATGAGAAAAGAAATAATAAATCTCAAACCCCCAAAAGCTGAGAGATATCACAATCATCACAAAATCCTTCCTGACATAGCTCTGTAGTTGTTTTGGCCCACTGCACTTTTTGGCTGAATACTCTTCGATCACTTCTTCATACAATAATGACTTCAAAATGTCATTTTTTAAAGAGAATAGAAAGATAATTCAGTTCTACTTCTACTGTGGTTAATCAATATTTGGGGTTTTTATTACTGATAGTTTTAAAATGTTCTTTTGGCTTCACAGTGTGGTACTGGTGATTTTCTTTGTATTTTTATGATTATTGCCAAATTTGGGACTTTTCTCAAATTTCCTGTACATATGAGCTGGATGGTTTCAAGACATTTCAAGTTTTCTTGTCCAAACATCACTCATCTTGAATAGTCTGAATTTTGACACTCATTACCAGTTGCTGTCAGTGTCCCCCTTTTTATTTTTTAAGATTTTATTTATGTATTTGAAAGAGAGAGAGAGAGCACGCACACACTAGTGAGGGAAGGGGCAGAGGGAGAAGCAGACTCCCTGCTGGGCTGGGAGCCTAATGCCGGCTCAATCCCAGACCCTGGGATCACGACCTGAGCTAAAGGGAGACACTTAACCAACAGCCACCCAGGTGCCCCTCAGTGTCCTTTTTAAAGTTTTTATTTTAATTCCAATTAGTTAACATACAGTGTTATATTAGTGTCAGGTGTACAATATAGTGATTCAACACTTCCACTCAACGCCCTGTGCTCATCACAGCAAGTGCCCTCCCTAATCCCCATCTTCTATTTCACCCATCCCCCACCCACCTCCCCTCTGGTAACCCTCAGTTTGTTCTCTATAGTTCAGAATCTGTTCTTTGGTTTGTCTCTCTCTCTCTCTTTTTTCCCTTTGCTCATTTGTTTTGTTTCTTAAATTCCATACACGAGTGAAAACATATGGTATTCGTCTTTCCCTGACTGACTTATTTCACTTAGCATAATTCTCTCTAGCTCCATCCACATCACTGCACATGGCAAGTTTCATTCTTTTTGATGGTGGAATGATATTCCATGGTATAAACATCCCGCCTCTTCCTGATCCATTCATCAATCAGTGGCTATGTCAGTGTCCTCTTGTGTGGGCATCAGCCACAACAGTGAGCAGGAGGAGCCACCCTAGGAGTCAGGGATCACATGCAGATGCCAGGAAACACTGAACTGTAACTGACCATGAACCACAAAATATACATCCATTGAAACACAAACTAAATGTATCCCCAACTCAACTTCCTCTTAACTGGGTGCAAAAATATGCCTATGGCTCTTTTCGTACCTTGAACACAAGGGGTTGGGGAATGAGGAAGGTCAGAAGGGAAAGAGAAGGGACTGTGCCAATGACAGGCTTGGAGGCTGAAGTTTCAGGAGCTTCCCGGTGTCCCCACCCCTGGTGGGACTCCAGAGGAATTCTGATGCTGTTTCCCGAAGAAGGGGGAATGAATTCTGGCAGGCCAAAACAGTAGCTGTCTACTACAATCATTTGGCTTGTATCCCTTCCATCAACTCCATTTATCCCCCTACGACTAAATGTATCTTCTACAGAAGATTTTTGGTGCCCTCAGTGTTAATAACTTTGGTTTCTGCTTTTGCTCTGCTCTGCTTGGAAGATCCTGTACCCCATCTTGATCTGACCAAGTCAGTTCCTTACAACATTAGCTCCTTGAGATGTGCTATCAAAAATGAAAGAAAGAAAGAAAGAAAGAAAGAAAGAAAGAAAGAAAGAAAGAAAGAAAGAAAGAAAGAAAGAAAAACAGAAAAGAAAAAGGTTCTCTTTTTGGAGAGAAGTTGCATGATTTTTCTCTCCCTCTCCTACCCCCATCAGTCTCTCTCCCTCCGATTCCGAAGGTGAACTAGCACTTAGGCTCCGAGAAGTCCTGGACAGGAAGAATAATTATTACCGAGAGCTTACTCTGGATCAGGCTGTTCTAAATGCTTTCTTTCCGTGTCTTATTTAACCCTCCCTACTTTACTCTACAGAATACATTGATTTTACAGATAAGGAAACTCTAGCGTTAATGAATTTGACGGAAATCACGCGATCCGCAAATGAAAGATCCAGGCTTAGAACATAGATAGGCTTAGCCATGGCACTACACTGCCCTTTTGATTTTGCTTAAACCAGGGCTCCCCAACATATTCAATCCCAGCCCCCTTTCTGCACGAGCCTTATTAAATCACCCATAAAAGTAGGCTCCACCCCCCACACACCCCACTCCCCCCACTCCCCCCCCCTTCAGCTGCACCGCCCCCAGCCCCCCCCCCCATTCCGGCTCCGGCAGAGCCATTTGTGAGTTTCTCCTCTCCTGCAGCAGGGACCTTTATCTTAATCATGTCACCTTGATCACGTTTTGGGGACCAGTCCTTCCATCCTCTCTGACACGCAGTAGTTATTCAATACATATTCGCGGACTGAATACATACTGATAGTGTTTTAAACTTTCCCAACTTGTACTTAACTTCAAAAAAGAGGAAGCTAATCCAACAAATTAAATACTAACTAATGGAAACTAGAAGGCTTTATACAACTTTTCCAAGCCCTTTCATATTGTTCTTCTTCTACCGTTTACAAGAGAAGAAGGAAATTAAAAAAGCAACTACAAGCCCTTTTAATAGCCAGACTTAAATTCAATTTGGAATCAGCACAGAGGAATTTTATTTCTGAAGACCCTTAACTGAAAAGGACTGGAAAATGTATTAAATAAAACTCAGAGGAGAATCAACCACAGCCTGATATTAGCATCTTTGAAAGAAGAAATACGTAACAGCATTCTTAACAATGCCTAGTAATTCCCATAGCATAGGGACAAACTAATACTCATTCTGAATGACAACATCTCAGTTCAGGTTCTTGTCCTCCAATCTGGAATAAACAAGGAGCACCCTCTGAATGTCTTATTGTGAAGAGCTACCAGTGCAGAAGGAATTTTAACTTCAGAAGATTCAAGTTCAAATCATGAGTTGTCGTCTCCATTTCAATCACAATCCTGGTATACTTCTGATTGGTTAAAATGAATATTTTTTTACTGCAGAAAAAAAAGAAGAATTGAAGCAAATTGGCACAAACACTTTCAAAAACTTAATCCAAACACATTTTGGTACCAACATAAATAAGCCTCGCCCAAGTTTGCAATGTCTTTTAAGACAACAAAAGGGCTTATCTAAAAACTTCCTTCCATATTATAAATATATCACATATCACAAATCCATATTACATTATTTTGGTTGCAAGAAGCCAGTCCAAATATTTAATGTGGATAGCTCTGAAGAGCAAAATTCTCTGCAGAAAGCAAGATGTTGATCAGAGCTTCCTGCCAGGTAGGAGCCCCGTTGTGAAACCAAATCCGCCCTCCCCAAGGCCTCTGGAACGATCTCACCCCTGCTTTGCTTTTGGCCATTCAGTGGCTCACTAGTACCTCCAGAAAAATGTCTAGACCAACAAGCCCCGCCAAGAGCCTGAACTCTTCTTTCTTCTGAAGCTTTATTTCCCACCACTTTCTCCTTACAGAACCACATTAAGTTTCCTGCATATGCCTTTTTATCTTATAAATGGTTTTGTTCAAAATGCAAGACATCTTCCCTCGTTCTCAGCTGTCCTGTCTACTTCCTCTGACTCTCCCTGCCTCTTTAGCCTAAAACCCTATCTACCAGTCAAAGCAACGCTTAGCCAAGCAGTGCTACTCCTAGATCTATACCCAAGAGAAATGAAAGCATATCCATTTAAAAACCTGTGCAGGAATGCCTGGGTGGCTCAGTCGGTTAAGAGTCTGTTTTTGGCTTAGGTCATGCCCCTAGGGTCCTGGGATCGAGCCCAGTGCCCGGGTCCCTGTGTAGCTGGGAGCCTGCTTCTCCCTCCTACTTGCGTGCTTGCTCTCTTTCTCTGTCTCTCTCTCAAATAAATAAATAAATAAAATCTTTTTTTGAAAAGAGAACATTTTTTTAAAATAATAAAAAAATAAAAACCTGTGCATGAATGTTTATAGCAGCTTTATTCATAACAGCCCCAAACTGGAAGCCCAGTTGTCTCTTGACGGATAAATAAACAAAAAGGTGGTCTAGCCATACAGTGGAATACTACTAAACACTAAAAAAGAATAAAGCACTGCTACATGCTACAACACAAATGAATCCTGAAAACATGAAAGCAAAAGAAGCCAGTCACAAAAGACCACATTAATTTTCTTTCTTTCCGTTTTGTCTGTTTGTTTGTTTGGTAATCTCCACACTCAACATGGAGCTCAAACTCATGACCCAGAGATCAAAAGTTGCATGCTCTACCAACTGAGCCAGCCAGGTGCCCCTACAACTTTCCATTTACATTAAGTGACTAGAATAGTAAATCTACAGAGACAGAGAGTATATTAGTGGTTGCCTAGGGCTGGAAGGGTTGGGGCAGGGGAAAATGCCTGCTCACCAGTGTGGAATTACTTTTGGGAGGTAATGAAAGTGTTTTAAAATTGATTGTGGTGACTGTACGAAGATACCGAAACTCTACGAAGATACCGAAAGCCATTCAACAGTGTACCTTAAGTGAGTGAATTTTATGGTATATCATTTATCTCTCAATAACACAATTACCAAAAGCAATACTCATGCATCACCACCTCTGGGAAACTCTCTGACTTTTCCTAACCCAGTCTGTCATTCCATCTTCTCATTACCTCTATCCTTGACGCGCGAAATTTATCATCAGTTTATCACAATTATGAGCAGTCATTTGCCAAATACTTCATACCCAGTTCTTTTTTTTGAATATTTTCAATAAGCGTGTGAGATAAGTATTATTGGCATATCACTTTGCAACTAGGCAGTTTCCAAAGTGTTTTGTCAACCCACAGGACTGTTTTTCAGACAGAAGTTACACTATGGGACCCACACACCTCATTGGTCCAGTGGAATTTTTTTTAAATTTGATTCAAAGTCACAATGTTTTGTTTTGCTTTTTAATTTTTAGTTATTTTAGTTAGTGGACTTACAGTGCAATATTGGTTTCAGGAGTAGAATTCAGTGATTCATCACTTACATACAACACCCAGTGCTCATCAAAAGAAAGTCACAATGTTTCTAAAAACTTCAGTCGACAACATTTTTAAAATCTGGAGACTTTTTTTTTGACAACCTGTTTTGAAATTCAGAGGGCTTACTGATAAGATTCGACCATGGGGCACATGAGTGGCTCAGTTTCCAGCTCTTGATTTCAGCTCAGGTCACGACCTCAGGGTCGTGAGATTGAGGCCTACATCGGGCTCCCCACTCAGCAGAAAGTCTACCAGAGATTCTCTCTCTCCCGTTCCCTCTGCCCCTCCCCTCACTAGCTCTTTCAAGTAAATAAAAATAAATCTCAATAAAAAAAAAGATTCAGGGATACCTGGGTGGCTCAGTGGGTTAAGCCGCTGCCTTCGGCTCAGGTCATGATCTCAGGGTCCTGGGATCGAGTCCCACATCGGGCTCTCTGCTCAGCAGGGAGCCTGCTTCCTTTCCTCTCTCTTTGCCTGCCTCTCTGCCTACCTGTGATCTCTCTCTGTCAAATAAATAAATTTTAAAAACCTTTAAAAAAAAAAAAAGATTCAACCAAAACTTTTCAACCTGGGAAGCCCTCTCCCACTTGCCACAGTCCTTACTTCTCCCTATTGTCTCCTAATGGAGCTCACTTTACTAACTGAAGCCACCTGCGTAAGGTAACATACTACAGTTTGTAAGCAACAATGGTCCAAAGGCAAGAACCATGTCTCATTCACCACCTACTACCTAGAGAACACCTGATAAGTAGCACCAGCACAATAAATAACCCTGAACTGTTACTTTCTTACTTTACAAGGGAGCTGTGTTCTGGAACTTGTTCCTGAACTTTTTATTTATTTATTTTTTCATTTTAGCAGCTAATAAATCCCAAGTACAGTCTTGTATTGGACCATTGGTTGAAATCAGTTCAAACAAGGTCAAATCTAGGCCTTCCTGGGAAACGCAGGGAGGTAAGATCTCACATACAAAACCATTAGCAAGTGGTAGCAGACGTAATTAACAAAATGTAAGGTGTACAGATTATAGAATTGGATGCCCCGTCACTAGCCCAAGAAAAGTTCAAGTTTAGCACATTTTAGAAAAATTACATGTATATAAACAATAAAATCTTACTGATTTTGACTATCTAACCACAGCTAGTCTGGCCCAGTGTAAAACTCACCTAATAAGTCTTCCATGAGTGTATATTTGCCAAGCAAAGTAGGCAGTCTAAATGGAATTTGTAGGAGTTGGTCTAACCTATTTAGCAGGAAAGAAAAAATTAAGGGTTTTATTGAATCTGTTATTGCTCATATGCAAATTATAGTGATTAAAGCAAATCTTCAATTACCTCAAATACTTCCAATAAGACCCCTTGAAGCATTTTATTGGCACCTGGTACTGACTTCAGGACTATATACTGAACTCAGTCAACCTTTAGTGAGTTCACTGGTGGTGAAGAAAATTAGCCCTCTTACACCCATAGTTATATTAATCAGGTACACACAGAGAGGTACAATTAATCACACACACACACCATATACACATCTAAGCTAAATCTGTAATCTATCAATGCTTTTGCAGAAGTATATCATTTAAATTTTTAAATATTCGTACTCATAGAAAATTAGAAAGAAAAAGTAAACATTGCATATTCCCAGCCACACAAAGACACTTAACATTTTAGTACCTTTCCTTACAGTCTTCTTTTGATGCATATTTTTGCATAGTTTTAATCATAAAGTAAATCATTTTTTGCACATTGCTTCCAGTTTTAAATTATAACTTAAACTCTTTAATGGCTGCATAATATTGCATTGTGTGTACAGACCCTAATTTATATAATTAGGTTCACTATTATTGGACATTTAAGTTATATCTTATTTTTCAGATTTATTAATAATGCTGTAATTATCTTTCAGTAAACAGCTCTTTACATATTTTAAATTATGTCCCCAGGGTAAATTCCCAAGAATAGAAGTACATTGTTACAATCTTTCTCTGTATTTCCAAACTTCCCTACAGGTTGGATTGATTGCTACTCCTACCGGCAATGGGGGTTCACTAATACATTTTCAACTGAGATTTTTCTCTTCCGGATTATTTTCTTACTTTCTTTTTTTAAGATTTTATTTATTTATTTGAGAGTGAGGGAGCAAGAAAGCACAAACAAGGGGAGGGGGAGAGGAAGAAGCAGACTCCTCGCTGAGCAGGGAGCTGGATACAAGACTCGATCCCAGCAATCTAGGATCATGACCTAAGCCAGAGACAAGACGCTTAACCGACTGAGCCCCCCAAGCACCCCTATTTTCAATTGTGATTTACAGGACTGGCTGTAGACAATCTGGAGAAGCTAGAGAAGAATGTCGGTGGTGTCACATCATTTGCTTTTCATTCCTGTCCATGCGGTCACCTCTATCCACCTCTCACCTCCCTTCCTGTGCCCCCTTCCCCTTCAGGCCTGCAGTGCCCCTGCCTTCTCCACCCAAACCCCTACTGGACCTGCACACTCCAGTAAGCAGCTAATTGCTGGAGCCAGATTTAGGAAGGAATGGCTAAAAGAGGAGGTGAGCTCATTTTCGAGAGGATTTGCGTCTGCAATATTCCTGGGAGCTATAAAGCTGATGAAAGGCCTGGGGGCAGCCAGGAACTTCCCGGGGCTCTTGAATCTCACCACATAGAAGGCTGCTGGCCCGTTTTGAAAGAATTGTTTCAGAGGAGGACAAAAAAAATACAAAAAGAGAAAGAATTGTTTTCGTTTTAATGACCTTTATTTATTTTCCGGATTATAAAAGTAACATGTGCTCCCTATTAAAAATCTGGAAAAAATTACCTCCGAAAGAATTAAGAAAAAAGGCAAAATCTCCAGGATTGCATCCCCAGCTTCACATGTTTGGTTGAAAGCTTCCGAACACCCCATGCCCCCATCTCGAGCTCCAGTGGAATCTGTGGCCCGTGGGGGGAAGCTGGGGCCTGCCTGTTCCTTTTGGATCAGCTCCCAGAATTTCGTATTCAACCAGGTCCCTAGAACTAGAACCAGAAAAGACGACTATTATCCCATGTCAGCTCAAAAGGCTTTGGGAAGCCCAGACCAGCAGCTCTTCCTCCTCCTCACCTAGAAGATAGCACGCTTCCTGTCTGTGTTCCAAATCCAGTGGCATTTCCAGGAATTCAAAGACTTTCCTCTCTCTGCAGAGGAAGGGACAGTTTAGAAACCCAGGCTCTTCAGAATGGGAACTCCATTATGGGCATACATGTCTCTCTCTATACTGTTTCCCTTGAGGAAGGTTACCAAGCACCTTCTGTTTTACTTCTGGTTTGTCGTACTTGTGGTGAGACATTTGACTGAAGTCAGGTTTCTGACCTTTTCTTATGCAACTTAGTTTTCCTTGGATTCACACACAGCCATCAAACCACTCTGCTCTTGGGAGGCAGTGTGGTGCTGTATAGTTAAGGGTATGGGCGTCATAACCGGGCACTGCGTGAGTGCAGCCCTGAACAAACAGGCACTTTCCATGGCTGGGGCGATGGGAAAGGGTACACGTTCCTTGGAAGACAATTTGGTGCTATCTACCGAAATTACAAATGCATATAGCCTTCCATTCAGTAATCTCACTTCTGGGATTTCTCCTGCAAATAGACTGCACACGTAGGAAATAACCATGTGTTTGACATTTACTGCACACTTATATTACTTTAATTCTGTGTTAATTTGCATTTGAATTACATTTTATAATTGTATGTTACATATAAGTATACATCATATATTCATATATATCCACACTATATATTATAGGAAAAGATTTAGAAATAACCAAATTATAGTTAAATGAATTATAAAATGTTGGCATAATGGAATACTATGCAGATGTTTAAAAGCAGGAGAACCCTCTACTGATATAGTAGACATTTAACACTAGATACAGAAATATGTAATTCATATTATGTGACAGAGAACAGATTTTTTTATAATATGTGATCTTATATACTCACGATGTATCTTCACATGTTATATGAGAAAGGCAGCTCAAGTAGAGGTTAAGAATACAGACTCTGGAACCAGATTACCCAGGTCTAAAGCCTGGCTCCACCTCTTCCTAGCTGTGTGATCTTAGGCAAGTCACTTAACCTCTCTGTGTCTCAGTATAATCTTAAAATGAAGATAATTATAGTTCTTACTACATGAGGTTGATGAGAGCATTAAATGAGTTAATAGTCATCAAATGCTTAAATCTGGGTCTGGCACAGAGCAGAGAAGCAGCACATAACTGTTAGTTACTTTTATATTCTATTAAATGAAAATAGCAAAATTTGGGGATGCAGAATGTGCTACCTTCTGTGTATGAAATGGCAGGAAATAAGAACTGATATTTGTATTTGCTTTTCTTCTCACAAAGGAGCCTTGGAAAGATACATGACAATCTAATGAGAGTGGTTGCTGCAGGAGGAGAGGGCACGATACGGACACAGATATGAGCATATTTTTAATTGTATATCTTTGAATATCTTTTGATGTTTCTGAACCACATGGATTTAGTGCCTACTCAAATAAAAATTACTTTTTTACTTCTTTATGTCTGTAAGTTTTTATTTAAGTTCCAGTTAGTGAACACACAGTGTAATGCTAGTTTCAGGTGTACAATATAGTGATCCAACATTTCCGTACATCACCCCGTGCTCATCACAACTGCGCTCCTTAATACCTACTCCCTATTTCCCTCCAGCCCCCACCCACTTGCCCTCCCAGTTTGTTCTCTGTAGTTTAGAGTCTATTTCTTGGTTTGCCCCTCTCTCTTTTCTCCCCTTATGCTCATTTGTTTTGTTTCTTAAATTCCACATATGAATGAAACTTCATGGTATTTGTCTTTCTGCGACTGACTTATTTCGCTGAACATAGTATCCTCTAATCCCATCTATGTCATTGCAAAGGTCAGGATTTCATTCTTTTTATGGCTAAGTAATATTCCATTATATATAAAAACACACCACATTTTCTTTATCCATTTATCAGTCAATTCACACTGGACTGCTGTTGTAGATAATGCAGCTATAAACATAGGGATGCACACATCCCTTTGAATTCGTGTTTTTTAATTCTTCAGGTAAATACTCAGTAGTGCAATTGCTGGATTGTAAGATATTCTATTTTTGACCTTTTGAGGAACCTCCGCACTGTCTTCCATAGTGACTGCTCCAGTTTGCATTCCTACCAACAGCGCATAAGAGCTCCTTTTGCTCCCAAAAGTTAGTTTTTTAAAAAGGGAGTATGGACCCAGGATTCAGGAGGGTCGGTACTCTAGTTCTGCCACTCACTAGCATCAAGACCTGGCACAGGATTATAAAGTTTGTGACTTCTTCAAGCCTGAGATTCCTTTCTCCAAAGAAATCTTATCCATGAGGGGCGCCTGGGTGGCTCAGTTGGTTAAGCGGCTGCCTTCGGCTCAGGTCATGATCCCAGCGTCCTGGGATCGAGTCCTGCATCGGGCTCCTTGCTCGGCGGGGAGCCTGCTTCTCCCTCTGCCTCTGCCTACCACTCTGTCTGCCTGTGCTCACTCTCTCTGACAAATAAATAAATAAAATCTTTTAAAAAAGAAAGAAAGAAAGAAAGAAATCTTATCCACGAGTAACTGAGATATACCAGGAACGTGTTTGGTGTAGGGCTGGCCATGGCAAATGCTCAGGAAGTATTAAGAGCCACAGGTAGTACCTTCCTCCAGGTGCCCCAAACACACTTACCTTCCTCTTCCAGCTGCTGGCATTCCAGAACCTACGACCAGACTCCCTATGGATGGAAAAGGAAGGCCAGATTTAGGGGTGAAATCGGAGTAGGGTTCAAATCCCAGCTAAGCCCATTAATCCTAACAGCACGGACTCATGCAAGCAGCCTCAGTTTCCTCATTTAGAAGGTGGAGAAGAGGGAGACGATGATGATGATGTTGATGGCCACCATGTTGTAAGGCTGTTGTAAGGACTGCAGGAATGCAGGAATGCAGCTCCATTTTAAGAAGTATTTGTTTGTGAAGTGGGAAGCATCAGGTCCATGGAAGTCACTGCGAGGCAAAAGACAGGAGTGGTTGGGGAGAGCTCCTGCGCTGCCCCGTGTTGTAGGCGGCTTAACTACTAAAGGCTTGTTCCCCAGTCTTGCCTCTCTTAGTCTCCTGCACGACAGACAATCTCTGCGGCCAGTGGACCAGCTATCATTCTCAACAACGCTCACCGGGACCATTTCTGTGTAGCTCTCCCGTCAAGAAAGACCCTTCAGGTGAGTTGCACACATGTGACAGCAACCCCACTCTTGGAGCACCTCCTGGATGCCAGACATTGTCCTTGGCACGGAAGCTCTAGGCACAAACAGAGCAGACGAGGCCCCAGTTTTCGAAGCATCTACACCAGTCTGAATCCTGTCTCCACTATTCACCAGGACCCTTCTCTCAATCGACATGATAGCAATTAGGCTGGAAGAGCCCTGAGGATCAGGGTCCTGGGATCCCAAGGTGACCCCATGGCTCGGCCTGGCATTCAACGTAATACCGATACAATGTCATTGCAGAATGAACCATAATATCGTTTTGATGTCTTTGCAGACTTTGATTTTTTTTACTCTCCCTCTCCCTGAGAGCCACGTGCGGCTCCATGTACTCGGGAGTCAGGTTTTTACTATCCTGGATGCGAAAGGTCACATTTTTGGCAAGACCTGGATAAGCAAAACCCCATGTGTGTCTATAAAACTAAATGGTAATTCTAAAGTATCTCTTACTTAGTACGAGCCGGGATGTTTCCCAGATTTTAAAGTATATAATTTTAAATTCATGATTCTTTTGAGAAATGCAGGAAAGTAAAATAAACCTCCCCTTTAAATAGAAGTGCCTTGGGGAAAACAGGGTTTTATGTAAATAGCAGCAGGTGGTGACGTAACAGTATTGCCAGAGCCCCTGTCAATTCTGGAGTTCTCCGAGGGGGCTGAAAGTTTTCTAGTTTTCCTTTATTTGTAGCTGAGACATCTCTTTCTCTGGGAAGAGCTCTTCCTGTGATCTTCCCAAGACTGGGTTGGCCGCCCTTCCTTTGTGCTCCCTTAGCAGCCTGAATCTTTATCTAACGATTTTGATAACCTTCATTACCTTGTTTAAATAAAGTTCTCTTTTGCCCTTGACCTCATATGCACAAAATCGGTTGAAAAATAATCTTTGGTTTGTAATGCATTATCGCCACTGGTCTGTACTCGACCCTGTTTTATAATCAGTTTTTAATTTTGTCTGTGTCTATATTTATCTATAACTGCACTGCCCAGTAGAAATATAATGGAAACTGCATATATAGCTTTAAATTTTCTAGCAGCTCCATTTTAAGAAGTATAAAGTAACAGAGGAAATTAATTTTAGTAATGTATTTTATTTAACCTAATACATCCAAAAGATGATCACTTCAACATATGATAAATAAAAAAACATTATTAATCAGATATTTACATTCACTTTTTTCTATATGAAACCTGCAAGATCTGGTATGTATTCCACATTTACAGAAAATCTTAATTAGATCTAGTCCCATTTCAAGGGATCAATAGTCACATGGGGCCAGTAGACAGCACAGATTTATAATATGACCACCCTCTGAGCACACATGAGCAAAACAAGAACTAAAATATTACCAATAACTTATATATGCCTATAAACTCTTCCTTCATCCTGCTTCTTGTCAGCTAGTCTGCTGACTCAATCTGATGTTGAGTTCCTGGAGGACAGACATGTACATTGTAAAGATGCTTGCGTTTTATTGTCATCTCAAGGTGTGGTCCCCAGACCCTGGGAGTTCCTGAGACACTTTCAGCTCATAACATTTATATGATAATATGAAGACATTATTTGCCTTTTTCACTATGTTGACATTTGCACAAATGACAAAAGCAATGGTGGATAAAGCTGTTGGCACCTTAGCACAAATCAAGGTAGTAGCCCCATAACGGACAGCAGCCACCGCAATCTTCAGTGCTACTCACTTTTGGTTTAAAAAAAGAAGTGCAGAGGAGTCTGGGTGACTCAGTCAGTTAAGCACCTGCCTTCTGCTCAGGTAATGATCGCAGGGTCCTGGGATTGAGCCCCGCATCCAGCTCCCCGCTTAGCGGGGAGTCTGCTTCTCCCTCTACCTCTGCTCCTCCCCCTGCTCATACATGCTCTCTCTCCCTCACTCTCTCTCAAATAAATAAATAAAACACTTTTAAAAAATAATCAATAAATAAAAATTTAAAAAGATGCGCCAGTTTTACTTTAAAATATCCCTAAGCAATAAAATGTATTAATTTTATTAAACCCTGATCCCTGAATGCCTTGAATGCCTGACATTCTGCATGACAGAAGGGAACTGTGCCTATGGCACTCCACTGCACACCCAGATACAGTTGTTGTCCCAGAAAAGCACCTGTGTCTGAGTTGGGAGCTGAACTAGCGGCTTTTTTCATGAAACGCCACTTTTGCTTGAAAGAACAGCTGACAAACTATGGTTATTCAGAATTGGGAATTTAATGGACATTTTCTCAAAATAAATGAAGTAAACCTGTCACTTCAAAGAAAACAAATGATGATGTTTGTTGCCAATAATAAAAATTTGAGCATTTGAGTGAAAAGTCAAATTCTAGGAAATTTGGATCCACCTCTCTGAATTTCACAGCTTCTCGATATCTATACATTTTTCTGAAGAGGTCAGCAGTGATATTAACAGATGTGATTTTGTTGTTGTTGTTATTCTTTAAAGAAGTGGCAGTATTTTTTTATTAATTTATTTGAGAGAGAGCAGAGTGAGAGAGAGCGTGAGCTGGGGGAGAGGCAGATGGAGAGAGAGAGGCAGACTCCCCACTGAGCAGGGAGCCCTATGCGGGCTCTATCCAGGACCCCAGTATCATGACCTGAGTGCAAGGCAGACTCGTAACCAGGTGAGCCACCCCAACACTCCAAGAAATGGCAACATTTAGAAGACTCATGTAATTCTCCCTGGGAGTTACTTTACTTTTCAAGTGACTAGTGTATGATGTTAACAAAATCATGCATGGGTCAAAGATCCATTTAGAGTGCACGATGAACCAGCAGATTTTACTCTAACAGAGAACAAAATGTTTATTGATAATGGTTTTAGATTTTACACTGCAGCTAACCTTTAAGAAACTATCACTCACTGAGTTTTGGCATAATATCAAAGATTATCCTCAATCATGTGAAAAAGCTACTAAAATACCCCTTCTTTTTCCAATTACATATGCCTCTCTTTTCTTCATACATTTCAACCAAAAACATATTGCCACAGATTGAATCCAGAAACAGGTATGAGAATCTAGGTGCTCCCTATTAAGGTAGATATTAAAGAAGTTTGCAAAAATGTAAAACTATGCCATTCTATTCATTTGTGTTTGTTTGGGAAAATAGAGTTATTTTTCATAAGACATGTATTTCATGTTACTATGTAACAGGTTTATCATTGTTATTTTTAAATACATTGATAAGTCAATATTTTTAAATTTCTCAGTTTTCATTTCTTTTTTTTCAAGATTTTATTAATTTTGAGAGAGAGAGAGCGCACTTGTGTGCAGGAGCAAGGGGGAGGAGCAGAGGAAGAGGGAGAGGCAGGATCCTGGCTCAGCAAGGAGCCAGATGCAAGGCTCCATCCCACGACTCTGGGATCATGGCCTGAGCCTAAGGCAGATGCTTAACCCACTGAGCACCCCCAGGCACCCCTCAGTTTTTGTTTCTAATACAGGAAATACTGATAGCTATAACTAAAATTTAAAAAACCTCTCTGAGACCCTCAATATTTTTTAAGAGTGAAAATATTCCCAAGACCAGAAGTAGCCTAGCACATTTCATACTCTTATATTTACCTCATATATTACATATAATATCTATTATAGCTTTCATAACATGCTTTCTGCCACCCTAACAGGCGATCAAAGTTAGTAACACCAGTGATGCAACAAATCAACATTGTGTGCTTCCCCATGTAATGTACTGAGAAAGACATCACAGCATTGCTATGGTATTCCTAACAAAGACACACATCCTAAATCTAATCATGAAGTAATATCAGACAAACCCAAACATTGACATTCTACCAAATATTTTGCTCGTACTTTTCCAAAAATGTCAATATCAAGACAGACAAAGCAAAACCAAGAAATGCTTTCAGCTGAAAGGAGACTATAGAGGCATGACAACTGAATGCCACATATCATCTGGGAAGTTTTTTTGCTATTAAAAAAAAACAACACTAATGGCAGTTGGAAAAAACTGAATAAAGTCTGTAAATTAAATAATATTGTCTTAATGTTAGTTTATTTATTTTGATCATCGTATAGCAGTTATGTATGGAAGAGAGTGTTCTTGTTTTAAGGAAATAGGCAGTGAAGAGGGGAAAGGTATCATTTCTGCTATTGACCCTCCAATGGTTCAGAAAATAACATGAGAGCAGAGAAGAGAGAAAAAGAAAGCAAACATAGTAAAATGCTAATATTTGGAATCTGGGAAAAGGAAATTCGGAAATTCTTTGCATTATGTGTGCAACTTTCCTGTTAGAAATTACATCAAAATAAGGAGTTAAAATGTAAAATGGATGGCTCACTTGGTGGAGTGTCTGACTTTTGGTTTCCACTCTGGTCATGATGTCAGGGTGGTGGGACTGAGCCCTGTGTGGGGCTCTGTGCTCAGTGCAGAGTCTGCTTGGGATTCTCTCTCTCTCTACCCCTCCCCCTAGCTTGCACGCTGAATAATTAAATAAATAACTAAATAAAAATCTTTAAAATAAGAAATTAAAAAGGAAAAAAGTTCACTAAATGAATGCATAAATGAATTTTTTCCTAATACTCCACCTTCTTCAGCTTCCAGCTTTAGAGGCTGGAAGGATTCAACAGGAGAAAGCCAAGTGTCCTAAATGGTTATTATTGTATCTTCATCTTGTTTGAAGACTATGTGCTCAGAGTGTCTCCAAAATTTACCTCTCTTTGTAATATCTCTTGGAAAGGGTCTTTAGACCCCTGAAATTGACATTTTGATGACAGGAACTCGCAATTATTTTGTTTCTACTTTTATGGGTGGGGGGAGGCTCGTTTGCCAGCCTCTAACTCGGACCAAGAAGAGGCAAGGGTAATTATAAAACCACTCGGGGACGCAATCAGAAAGACCCTTGCGCCCACTCTTCACTTGAGCCCTGGGGAGTAAGGACAGTTTGGCCCGGGGAGGGGCGGGGGGATGTGAACAGCGGCTGCTCCTCCCTTCGCGGAGGCTCCTGACGCCAGGGAAGGGGGTGGGATCCGGTATCCGTGGCTCTTTGTTCCACTTCTCTGGTCTGAGAGCGCTTCGCTGGTGGCTTCCCCGCTTTGAGGGTGAAAGAGGAGCCCGGGCCAGCTAGGATTGGCTGAAAATGTGTGTGGTTAAGAGTCTAGCCCTGGGTATAATTAGAAGCAGACCTTGAGAGGGAGAGAAGGGCTTTTTTTAAAACCACACGCTTGCAGTCTTCTCTTAATTTCAGGTCTGCGGAGGTAGCCTCCGCCGCCTCCCCCTAGTGGTCCCAGGGAGGATCGCCGCGGCCGGAGGGGCCATGGTGTTTCTGACCCGGCCTTTTCCTGTTCAGGCAGGGCCTGGGAGGCGTCCTTTCTTCTTTTAAGAGCGAGAGTCTTAGAAAGCAGCTAATCTGGGGCGCCCGGGTGGCTTGGTTAAGTGTCTGCCTTGGGCTCAGGTCATGATCTCAGGGTCCTGGGATCGAGCCCTGCATTGGGCTCCCTGCTCTGTGGCAAGTCGGCTTCTCCCGCCTCTCCCTCTGCACCTCCTGCCTGCTTGTGCGCTCTCTCTCTCTAATAAAGAAATAAATAAAATCTTTTTTTTAAATCCTTAAAAAAAAAAAAAACAGAGTCGCTAATGTGCCCTGGGTTAAGTACATTAAAATCAAAGGAAGTTAAAGAAATCTCTTGAGGGCACATGGACAGCAGTCAACTTGACCCCAGTCCAGTGTCCCCTCTTGGGACAGCCTGAAGTGGAGCCCACAATCCCAAAGCCATACTTAGAAGAAAATACAGAGCCCTTCCCTTTACTGTGCGGCCGCCTGCAGAGCCCTGCATACCGCACCCAACTCATTTCCTACCATTCTCCTAGGCTCCCTGGGCTCACCCTGCTCTGCTGTCAGCGTACAGCGTCACTGTCTCACATTCAATTCTGCATTTGTGCATCTATTCCTTGTCCGTCTTCCCTTGGAATATAAGCTCCACGGAGACTGTTCATTTCTCCATTGGAAGCGCCCAACAACCTGCCCAACGTTGTAACAACGTTGATGGGTTAAAAGGACAGCAATGTATTCTTTTACATTTCCGGAGAAAATGTACAAAGAATTTCCTCCGGACTTTCTGGAGGCCGGAAGTCCGCAATCAGTTTCGCTGAGTCAAAGTCGAGAGGTCGCCCAGCCAACCTCTAGCGGAGGCTCTAGAGGAGAATCAGCTCTGTCTCTTGCAGGTTCTGGTGGCTGCCCGCATGCTGCGTCTGGTGGCTGTTTCACTACAACCTTCAGAACGCTCTGTCAGTTCTCACATTACCTTCTCCTCTGTGTGGGCATCAGATCTCCTTCTGGCTCTCTCTAGAAGGATCCTTGTGGTGGCATTCAAGGCCCCCTAGATAATTCAACCGAATCTCCTTGCAAATCAGGAAACTGAAGTCCTTAGAGATGAAGTCAGTGCCCCTGGTCAGACAGCTGCTGGTTGTGGTTGGGGGGTTTGAACCCAGCCCAGGACTGCAAGACCCTTCTACCCTGTACAGGAGTCTGGTAGGCTCTTGAGCTTCTATGGCTTGTGCTTATAGATGAATCCAATGAACTAAATCCCATGGTAGCCACTGCAGGGATACAAGGAAATCAAGGATCGATCCCTGTCCTCCAGAATATATCCATTTATTTGGGAAGAAAAGGCATAAAGCCAGATCATGTTTACTCTTATGTGGAGAAGTGCCTTTCTGAAAGAGCACGAAAGGGCTTCTAGAAGCTTGTGATGTCATTTCTTAATCTAGTGGTAGTTGCAGTAGTAGTGTGTGAAACAGTTTGCGAAAAGTCATCACTATACACTTGTAATTTATGTACTTACCTTTGTATATATTCTATTTTGGAAAAGGTATAAAAAAGAAGGCATAAAATCCAGACTCTGGGTAATTAATATAGGGGCTGCAAGAGAGGCCATAAGGCAGTCTCTCCTATAGCACTGAATGTCTGGACACTTCCCTAGCCTTCAGACTAACTGCCTGATTAATTAAGGACTATGAGGTAGGAGAATGAGAGATTGAGATTTTTCCAGGGCCTTTTCTGTAAAAATTCCCAAGGTGAGCCCACCTCAAACTCAGTTTGGCTATAAAGCATCTTAAGTAACATTCTAAAATGTTACCAATAAGGATTAACACCCCTTCCCACACACACACAAAAGAAATCTATCATCTCATAAATTTAGAAAATTGAACTAAATAATTTCTATTCCTTTTCTATTGCAGGACTTGTCAGAGCCCTTAATATATTAATGTGAACTACAAGCCTTCAAGAGACTTTTTTTTTGCATTTTTTTCCCCAAACTTATTTTCCTCTACATTTTTTCCCCAAGTTTATTTTACTTTGGAATACTTTGTCTGTTTCCTTAACACTTTTAGGGCTAATGTTCGAAAGAACAAATTTGAGGAAGTGCTATTGTAGAATACTAATGTACAGACCCATTTCACCCAAAGATCACAGATTTCAGTTGTTTTCAGCTGAAAGCCATCTTTCAAATCCTTCCATAAGGCCTTTCAAGGTTATGCTCACTGTCACTCAACAAGCCCGGAGAATTAGTTCAAAAGAACAATAAAATATCCCATAACCTAAATGTCTGGATAAATGGTGGGGGACAGAAGACAGCTGAGGAGCAGAGGAGCATTGGAGTGCAAAGAGAAAAAATTACAATGACTTGAGCTCCAGATCATCCTGAAAAGTCATGCATTAAGACACTTTCAATTGCAACGAATTGCAACCACCAGAGTAGAGTGGTTTGGTTGAACAAAATGATTCTTTCCTATGAGGATACAAGGCTTTCTCTGGAAACCAGAGAGGAAGACTCTGGACCTCAAAGACACATTGAAATTGGATGCCATCAAATCTCCCTCTCTGCCAGGGGTCCTCAGTGCCCCCTTCACCCTTACTTCTCCTGGGACACCTATGTGTTTGCTTCTTGCTTCACAGGGTGGAAAATATGGTGACCCACAGTTCCAGACTTTGCATGCTACTGTCTGGTCATCTGAAGAGAGACTCAACCGACTCAATCCTAAATTCCTGACGAGGGATCTGGGTCAGGCTGCTAGCCACTGTTGAGAACACTGGGTGGTCACATCGCATGCCAGTTGCACTAGGACCACGTGACAAGAGGGATGCACACAGACACCTGCATACAAGTGGGGGGCCCAGGAGACCATCCATTAGACATCTATTCACATCCAAGGATTTGCTGTGTTCCCGGTTGCTTTCCTAAAGCACTTTCTTGCCTTCTACGCAAATAAGAAATATAATTTTTGTGCTGACTCGGGAACTCTCAGTCCTTCAGAACCACGATCCAGAACACCAGGTCTGACTGCATGTAAATGTGCCTTAAGGAGGGGACACGGCAAACCATGCTATCTAGATGTGAAAACCATCTTACCCAAGTAACGTGAGAGCAGCTTGCATTTAAGGAAAAGAATGATTTGTTTCTTTCCCCTAAAATTTGAGTCCGTGAAGGGAAATTTGGTTAATTAACAATATTTGTTTTTGGAAACTGGTTATTTGAAGCTTCGCTGGGCAGGATTTCAGTTGTTTTCAGCTATTACATCCTCCGTATTTAATGCCATCATTCTGAAAATGGATTGACTTCAGAAGTATTTTTCTCTTGCTTTGGAGATTTTGCACACTGGCCCAAATGGGTTTTTATTTTCCATTTTAATTTATACAGGATAAATACAATGTTGGACTTCTTTGGAGTTAACAGTTTCACTGTGCAGATGTTTCTTGAAAGCCTTTTGAATTCATAGTGTTGGTTTTAAAAACATTTTTTTTTATTAGCCTGGCTGCCTGCCAGGAAAAAAAATACTATTCCATTTTGCATAGAACTGTAAGATTTTCTCTTTCTCTGCTCTTTCCCCACCCCCCAGCCGGCTACAGGATTCCTAGGATTAAAAAAGCCATAGTGACATCTTGTGGTCAACCACCAGAGACACAGCAAAAAGGGGTCATGGTAGGATGACAGATGTGATCTAGTTCATTCTCCCCCAAGTATTTCTCAATTTACTTTATTTGCTTTTTATTTACCATTTGGCTCAAGTAAATCACCCTAGATTTCCAGGTTGTTGTGATTTATGGAAAATATCAACTTTGCCCCCATAGAAAGGATAAACATTATGTTCTGGAAAGGAAAGGAAGGCTGTAACCCTGGCTTTTTGTCAGGCCCCTTGTAAAAATAGTGTTGCGCAAGCTACTCAGTAATGAATCTGAAAAATATTCAAAACTTTTTCTTAAAAAAAGGACAAAAAACAATGTAGAAACAATGATTTTTTGTAATGGGCTTTGATTATTCTCAGCTTTCAGAAAGTAGCTGATGGTTTGCTCACTTCATTTGTTTAGTATTTAAATGAAAATGTATAAACAATAACTCTAATCTTTTTGTCTGCTCCCTATTTAGTGTCAATGGAGATAAAATCTGCTTGCCTAATTCTTGACTTTTAAAAGAAAAATGTACCAAACGTTTTGCAGTAGTAAAAAACTACTTTTAACAGAAACTTCCTGAAACACTGAAGATGTGATATAATGTTTAAAAAGACATCAAATTATATGTAAAGTATGATCCAATTATATATCAGTGTGAATATGGGTGTACGTGTCTATACAAGGTGGCTGTAAATGTCACTATCAAGGTCCATGGAGGAGGGTGTAGACACAGAAATAAGCCCAGAAGGAAATATAGATAGTAAGAAACATTTTCTGTTTCATGACATTATAACTAATGTTTGTTTCCTTATGTTTCTCTCCATTTTTTATTTTTTCTTAAATGAGCATATATTAAAATCATAATCTGGAAAAACATTCAGCACTTTTTCATAAGGATCAAGTTTCTATTTGTTTATATGTAAATATTCACATTTGAGGATGACCCGGAAGCATGAAAAAAATGCCTGTGCAGTGAGATGCACAGCAATGGGCTGAGACGCGAGAACCCGAGTGAGTGGGTCACAGACCAAGCGCAAGAGCTGAAATGCTTAGAATTCCAGAAACAGAAAGTCTTCTTCTGTCTTTAGGTGCCTTCTCTGTGGATCCAAGGGAACAGCGTCTCTCTCTGGTGTATAAGGCCACTCACTGCCGGAGAACTTTGCCAAGAGCTTCCGAGAAACTGTGAAGTTTGTCTTCGGTTCAAAATGTGCCTCAGACTATTTATTCACTACATACCGAATGCCAGGTGCTGTGCTAGAATCTTGACATGTATTATTCTAATACTGACAATTCCACAAGGTATTTATAAAGGTGAGAAAAGCGAGAGCTGGAGAAATTAAGTGCCCCAAATCGTACAACCGGCAGCCACACTGATGTTTAAACTCAATCTCTTTGGGCTTTAAAGCCCATGGTCTTTATCTAAGACCTGCCTCTCACCATCCTTTTCAGCAGATGAATAACTCCACATACACCTTTAGTGTCTCAGATCTCCAGAATCACGAGACCAAATTCTTTTAAGAGTCATGAAATATCCCAAGAGGGATCCCTAGCAGGTGCCCCTCGAATCCCACTGTCAATGGTGAACACCTTTATCCACCTGCTTCTCATCTTTCCACGGCAGGAGAGGTTTTCTGCTCTCCCCCCAGGAAAGAGTGGTAAATACTTCTGGTTGCCTCTCTTCCCCATCACTCAGTCAACCCCACAGGTAGAGAAGTGTTACATCTGATTGGTGATATTTATGAGTGTTTGACATCCATTGGATCACACTAACCAAGGGGCAGGACCACTGCACAGTAAAGACAACACACATAATGCCATCAGTCCCCTCTATGTTAATCAATATGTTATACAAAGACAATAACGCATTATGTGTTTAAGCTAAATAAGCTGATTCTGGAGTTTAGACGGAAAAATAAGCAAGCAACAAGGGTCGAGAAAATTCTGAAAAAGAATAATTGTCAGATTTTTTTCCAAATCAAAAATTAAAGCCTATTATAAAGCTATAAAATAAAAAAAATAAAGGGAGGTAGAGGTGAAATGTGAAAAAAATAAAAAAAAATGCATAGTACTGATACATGAATAGGGAGATCAAAGAAAGAAAAATAGAAAGTCCAGAAATAGACCGAAAAACATCTGGAAATTCAATATGTGGTAAGTTTAATATGGTTTAAAGAATAATATCTCAAATCAATGGAGAAAAGATAGATTATTTAATTAAAGACTTTAGGTCAACTGATAGATTATTCGATTTTAAGGTTTTCATGGCCATCTAAAAATAACATTGGAGGGACGCCTGGGTGGCTCAGTTGGTTAAGCGGCTGCCTTCGGCTCAGGTCATGATCCCAGCGTCCTGGGATCGAGTCCCACATCGGGCTCCTTGCTCCGCAGGGAGCCTGCTTCTCCCTCTGCCACTCTGTCTGCCTGTGCTCACTCTCTCTCTCTCTCTCTCTGACAAGTAAATAAATAAAATCTTTAAAAAAAAATAATAAAATAAATAAATAAATAAAAATAACATTGGATTCCATACCTCACATTGTACACCAGAAAAAATTTCAAGTGGTACAAAAATGTAAAAGTTTTAAAAAATAGTATATTACAATTGATATGCGAAACCATGGAAGAATTATTTAATAATCTCAGAGTGCAGAATACCTTTGTATTTACAACATACATAAAACACAGAAGTCACAATGTTCTGCAGGAAAAAAAACAGACAAATGACAACTGGAAGGAAAAAAATATTTGCAGTAGACTCCATGCTGGTTTACCTAAGTATGTAAAGAATTCCTAGAAACCAACAAGGAACAAACCAATGACCCAACTGAAAAACAGGCAAATGATACGAACAAACTATCCCCAGCAAAGAAAAGCCCAATGAGTCTTAAAACATGAAAATGGACTCAATGTCACTCACAGCCGGAATGAGACACTCTACAACTATTAGGAAGTATCATCTTGCACCTACTCCGTTGGTGGAAATCAAGGGTATGGGAAAGCAGGCCTTCTCCTATACTGCTGATGGAAGTGGGAATTAGAACTACCTCTAGGGCAATCCTCAAATGCACATATCCTTTAACCTCTTCAAGAATTTCTAGAACAATAGATGCTCTTATTTGCAAAATAACCTGTGTACACATCATTCATTGCAGTGATGTTTAAATAGCAAAAGGCTGAAAACCTCAACAGAATATTGGTTAAATAAATTATAGTACATCAGAACACTTGCACAGCTATTAAAAAAAAAAAAAAAAAAAAAGATGGGGGCACCTGGATGGCTCAGCCGGTTAAGCGTCTGACTTCAGCTCAGGTCATGACCTTGGGGTCCTGGGATGGAGTCTGGTTCCTTGCTCAGCAGAGAACCTGCTTCTCCCTTTCCCTCTCTCTCTCTCTGTCCCTTCCCTCATTCATGATCTCTCTCTCTCTCAAATAAATAAAATCTTTTTTAAAAAATTAAAATTAAAAAAAGATGAAACGCTTTATAGATTGATATAGATAATCTCCAAGATATATTGTTAAAGTAAAATTCAGGGCTTAAAATAGGTGGGGGATGTTCTATCATCTTTGTTACAAATCAAAAAGGAATATACCGGATATATATATCTACTTATATGTATATAGTCTATCACTGGAAAAAGTGCTGATTGTGCTTAGTTAAATATCCAGAAAGAATGACCTGACTGTCCATCTCACTCAGAATGGTGAGATTTTCATGATGCTCAAAGCTGTGCTCTCTACCCAAAGATCCAGGGACAGCGATAGCAGAGAAGTGGGAGTGGTACCGTCTGGGAGGCCCGAGCACTCCCTGACATGTCCTCTAAAAGAGGGTGCTTTTCAAAACATATGAACTTTTATTTTTATCTTAATTAATTGACACAAATTTGCCATTCTAGTCAACAGCACATTTACATTAGTTTTCTTTTAAGATTTAATTTATTATCTATTTATTTGAGAGAGAGAGAGAGCACGAGTGGGATGAGGGGGCATAGGGAGAAGCTGACTCCCCTCTGAGCAGGGAGCCTGATGCGGGGCTCGATCCTGGGACTCTGGGATCATGACCTGAGCCCAAGGCAGACAGACGCTTAACTGACTAAGCCACCCAGATGCCCCTATTTACATTACTTTTAAGGTGAAAATAATTATTTCTTTTTCTTCCAGGAAGATGCACCCTATGGAGCGGAGGTCCCAGATGCCCACAGATATCTGAGCCTTCTCCTAGTTTTGGTAGCATCGGACAATCACTTAAGATCCATCCTCAGATCTTTATTTTTTTAAGTTTCTAATTGTTTCTTTTTTTTTTGATAATGAGTTTTTATTGAAGAGTAACTGACACACGATAATAGTTTCATGAGTACAATATAGTGTATATTGTGTATATCACAATATAGTGATTTGATACTGGAATGCACTGTGAAACGGTCACCACCAGGTACCATATGTGGTCACACAAAGGGAATACACTGTTACTGCTTGTATCCCCACTGCCGACCTTACTTCCCCTTGACTCATTGATTTCGTAACAGGAAGCCGGTACCTCTTGATCTCCTTTATCCCTCTTGCCCTCCCTCCCAACTCTCCTCCCCTCTGGAAACTACCAATCTGTTCTCTGCATGTAGGAGTCGGGGTTTTGTTCTGTTTGCTCTTATTTGAGATTCCACTTATAAGTGAAATCATGTGGCATGTCTTTTCCGTCAGACTTATTTCACTTAGTACAATAATGTCAAGTTCCATTCATGTTGTGGCAAATAGCAGTATTTCATTACTTCTTATGACTGAGTAATATTCATATATATGTGTGTGTGTGCATATATATATATATGTCTTCTTTATCCATTCATAGACAATCAGATGGTTTTCATATCTTGGGTATTGTATATAATGCTAAAACGAACATAGGAGTGTGTGTATCTTTTCAAGCTAGTGTTTCCATTTTCTCCTAATACCAGATACCCAGATACCACTTCAGATAGAAATCCAGAAGTAAAATTGCTAGATCATATGATAATTCTATTTTTAATTTTTTGAGGAACAGCCATACTATTTTTCACAGTGACTGCACCAACTTATATTCCTGCTGACAATGTATGAGGGTTCCCTTTCTGTCATATCCTAGCCAATACTTATTTTTCTTGTCTTTTTGATGCTAGTCATTCTGACAGGTGTGAAGAGATAACTCACTATGGTTTTTATTTATATTTCCCTATGGATTAATGATGTTGAACATCTTTTCATGTATCTTGTCGTTCTATATGTTTCCTTGGAAAAATGTCTATGTAGATTCTCTGACCAATTTTTAATCAGATTTTTTGTTATTGAGTTGATGAGCTTTTTATATATTTTGGACATTAGCACCTTATTGGACATATGATTTGCAAATATTGTCTCCCATTCATAACGTTGCTTTTTGGGTTTTTTTGTTGTTGTTTTTCTTTTGTTTTGTTTTGTTTAAAGATTTTATTTACTTATTTGTCAGAGAGAGAGAGAGAGCACAAGCAGGCAGAGTGGCAGGCAGAGACTGAAAGAGAAGCAGACTCCCTGCCAAGCAAGAGCCCGATGCGGGACTCGATCCCAGGACCCTTGGATCATGACCTGAGCTGAAGGCAGTGGTTTAACCAACTGAGCTACCCAGGGATCCCTGCCTTTTTGTTTTATTGATGGTCTCCTTCACTGGACAGAAGCTTTTTAGTCTGTTGTAGTCCAATTTGGTTATTTTTGCTTTTGTTGCTTTTGCCTTTGGAGTGACATCCAAAAAAACATCACTAAGACCAATGTCAAAGAGCTTACCGCCTATATTTTCTTCTAAGTGTTTCATGGTTCCAGGTGTTAGGTTCAGGTCTTTAATCTACTTTGATTAAATTTTGAGTAAATTTTTGTGTATGATGCGAGATAGTGGTCATTTTCATTCTTTTGCATGTATCTGTCCAGTTTTCCATTCACCATTTATCGAAGAGATTGTTCTTTCCTCATTGTATATTCTTTCTTCCTTTCTTATAAATTGACAATATATGCATGGGTTTATTTCTGGTCTCTTTATTCTCTTCTTTTGATCTATGTATCTGTTTTTATGCCAATACCATACTGTTTTAGTAGATATTGTAGTACAGTTTGAAACCAAGGAACGTGAATCCTCTGGCTTTGTTCTTTCTCAGTATTGCTTTGGCTAGTTGGGGTCTCTCGAGATTCTACACAAATTTTAGATTTGCTCTAGCTTTGTGAAAAATGCAGTTGGAACTTTGATAGGGATTGCATTGAATCTGCTAATTGCTCTGGGCAGTATGAACATTAAAAAGGTAATTATTGGGATGCCTGGGTGGCTCAGTCAGTTAAGTGCCTGCCTTCGGAGCTCAAGTCATGATCCCAGGACCTGGGATCGAGTCCCATATTGGGCTCCCTGCTCAGCGGGGTGCCTGCTTCTCCCTCTGCCTGCCATTCTCCCTGCTTGTGTGCACGCACTCGCTCTCTCTCTCTTTCTCTGACAAATAAGTAAATCTTTGAAAAAAACAATTTATTTTTTTAAATTTATTTTTATTATTATTATTTTTTATAAACACTTTTCTTTTATAAATGTCTTACAGTTTTCAGTGTATAGGTCTTCCCCCACCCCCCCCCCGGCTAAATTTATTCCTAGGTGTTTTACTCTTTTTGATACAATTGTAAATGGGATTTTAAAAAATTTCTCTTTCTGGTAATTTGTTATTTGTGTTAAAAACAGAACAGATTTTTGTATATTAATTTTGTATCCCAAAACTTTACTGAACTCATTTATTAGCTCTAACAGTTTTTTGGTAAAGTCTTTTAGGTTTTAGTATCATGTCATCTGCAAGTAGTGACAGTTTTACTTCTTCTTTTCCAATTTGGATGCTTTTTATTTCTTTAACTTGCCTAATTGCTGTGGCTAGGACTTCTAATGCTATTTTGAATAAAGGTAGCAACAGTGGACACCCTTGTCTTTTTCCTGTTCTTAGAAGAAAAGATTTCAGCTTTTTTTTTCAGTGGTATTGGGTAAATGATATCAGCTGTGAGTTTTGTCATTTATAGCCTTTATTTTGTCTAGGTACATTTCTTCTATACCTACTTTGTTGAGAGTTTTTATCACAAATGACTACTGAATTTTGTTGAAAGATTTCTTCTGCATCTATTGAGGTGATCTTAGGGTGTTTATCTTTCATTCTGTCAGTATGGTGTATCTCAATGATTGATTTGCATATGTTGAATCATCCTTGCATTCTTGAAATAAATCCTACCTGATCATGGTGGATGATCCTTTTAATGTATTGTTGACTTTGGTTTTTCCAATTTTTTGTTAAGGATTTTGTATCTATATTTATCAGGGATGTTGACCTATAATTTTCTTTTTTCCTTTTTCTCTTTCTTTCTTTCCTTCATGTTTGTGATATCCTTATAGGGCTTTAGTATCAAGGTAAAGCAGGTCTCATAAAACGAGCTTGAAAGTGTTCCGTCCTCTGCAATTTTTCAGAAGAGTTTGAGAAGGACGTATTAAATTTTCTTTGGATATTTGGTAGAATTCACCAACATACTCACACCTTTAACTACCCACATTTTTATGCTTGATATTTCCTTCTGAATTCCAAATAATAACAAAAATAACAGATTTGTTGCACATCAGGCACTTTGATTAAATGCTCACAGCAATGCTAGGATGTAAAGATGATTACTTTCCTCATTTTTAAAATAAGGAGGAAGAAACTCAGAGTGATTGAACGTCTGACATTACACAAGCTAAAAAGTAGAAAGGCTGAAATTCCACCACAGATTGATCATTATTTCTTTCTCTGTATCTAACAACTGCCAATTCTCTCTACACTGTTCTCAGTCCCCACTTAGGACTCTGTCTTTATTTGGTTCTCTTTCTGGTCTTCTTCCTTGGCATATTAAACCTTATTCCTTTGGCTGCAGTGTCTACAGATTCTAGTGGTTTTATCAAGCCCAACTGCACATTGGACTCTTGGGAAGATTTTAGAGCAAACCTCTGACCAGAATTCACCCCCCAGATGCTGTGCTTTAACTGGTCTAGGATGGAGTCTAGAAATCAGAACTGTCAACCGCTTACCTCCACTCCAAATGTGTTTCACTCAACTTTGCACCCCTGGTGCTTGGAAGGCTTCCCCTAAATGTTGAATGAATGAATGAATGAATGAATGAATAGATGGATCAAAGATGAACAAATGAGCAAACTTTAGGGGGAAATGAGCAATAATTGACAATAAGACAAGAGCAGTTTTGAAAGACCCGGGCTAGGTGGAAGTTCAGGATACATGCAGAGTCATTTTGATCTCCTCTGGGAGGCTGGAGAAGGAAGCTTCATCCTATAACCCAGGCCAGAGCCCCACACAATGGAAAACTATAAATAGCCGCCCTCGATCACATGAGGGTTATGTAATACAAGGTTCACAGACCACGGCAGCCTTTATCACTCAGGCTTAAGTTGCACTGAAATGGAAACTCAGCTAATGCCCTATGTATTAATTTCTCCAAAAGATGAAAGGCTCGCAGCCTTTGCCCAGACCATAGATTGGCCCGTGTTCGAGGCAGGTTGCTGGGGCCTTCCTTGCTAAAGAACCCCTGCTGTCTTAGCAGATAACAAGTAGGCAATTTCAGTGGAAGAATGACTTTTATTTGCAAAGATATGACCTGATTTTCCCCTGATCGAGGGACAAGGCAGGGCATATCAGCTTTTCAGACTCTTGGAGACACTGGGTCACGAGCCCCAGAGAGGAGTTGGATTTGCAGACTTCAGACTTGTGTGTATGGTTCCAGGGAGGTCACTCCTGCTCGTTCCTCCAGTGGAGATTTGCTGATCATCCGAAAATCTTTTGCAGAACACCCACATCCACTGTCATTAACTCCATTAGAAAGGATTTGTCTTCTGTAAAATGATAGGGCTCCCTCCTTGCCTGGGAAAGGGATCCCAGAGCTACCCCTGAATACACAATCGATTCTCACCGCTTAGTAAAGGGGACCTTGGAAATAAATTTTTCCATGAGGCAAGGAGTAAGAATGTGGTGGCAGATACTGATCCCATATTCTCCTTTTCCTCTCTGACTTCCCGGCTGTCCTTGTGGTTAGGCATGGCCACAGGACTATGTTCTAGCCAACGGGACATGAGAAGGGAGATGTGCCACGTCCAGACCTGGCCATGCCCATTTCTCCAAGTCTGTATTTGCCTTCTGGACGGAGACACCCCCTAGGGCAATTCTGGAAACCCTGAGTTGAAGATACAAGAGCATTGAGAGCCTGGATCCCTGAATGATGCCCTTCAGGAAAGCCGTTCTGTCATAACTTCTCATTACCCTGTGCTGCTATCAGAGCAAGAAATAAACTTCTATTGTGTTTGAGCCATTATACATTATAAGGTCTGTCTCTTACTGCAGTTAGCTCTCCCTACCTCGGCACTGATGTCATTCACATGTCATGACACTAGCATCAAGGACAGGAGTTCCTCATTTGCTTTGGAAGAAAAGATCCCCCAGAATGGCCTACCTACCCAAAAACTATTTTGCCACCTGTCTTTGCCCTCAGGAGGCCCTAGTAATTGACAAGCTCAGATTCTTATCTGAAGCTAGGTGTGGACGTTTGCAAGGATCGTCTGGTTTATCTTTGATGTAGATGAGCAATTCTTCCAAATTCCATCTCAAAACACAGATATTCTATGCAAGGACTTTAGTAAACACGGAACCAGAGGAAAAGGATACTCCAGAGTAAAATTCATATTATGCTACAGACAGGCTTCTGGAACACACAAAATTGAAATTATTATCAAACTGATCATCTGTCAAGAAGATAAAAAAGAATCTGTCTTTAAAGATTTTTCTGCAATTCAAATAATCACAATCCACATCCCCTAAGTACTTTTTGAATTATCACAGACTGGTAATCCTTTTAGTGAAACATAACCTATATTTTGCATAAGGTATCAACGATTTCGATGATAAACAAGATGCAAGCAGAGGTAGGATGGAGAAAGAAGAAAACAGAACCCTTAGATTAAAGCAAAAAGTAGTCTACAGTCCAGAAATCCCCCATGGTACAGCAGAAAGGATGCCTAGGCCAGAAAGCGGGTGAGTGTTCCGTGTGCAGACACTGGGTTAATGAGAATTTACACTTGTCCGTGAAGCTGGTAGAATGCTCTGGAATTGACACATGCGGGTCCCTGCTGGACATCTGTTACCAAATGGAAGTGCCTGGCAATCGAAGAGACGGGAACTCGGGACTCCAACTGATTTTCCTCCAACTCCAGCTAGGTGAGAATGAGGAATGATGGGCACTTCTTTGGGAAAATAGGTGAAAAGCAACTACGGAAACCCCAGCAACAAATAAAGTGGATACTCCAAGTGTGAGGGGAAAAAGCAAGTTCTTAAACTCAGGATCCTGACAGGAAGGAAGAATTTATTGAGGGAAGAAGAAATCTATCCCTCCTCTGTTTGTGTTAGAGACACAGTCTGGCACCGTCTGTAGGAACTTACTTGAACTCTATACTCCAGAAACCTTGTATAATTCTTCTCAGCCATCAGGCCAAATCCCGAGTCAATGACGTTGGAAAGCTTCCCAAAGGAGCCTTTCAGCAGGAAGGAGAAGCAGTGTAGCTGTGGCTTTAGAGCCCTGACTCTGAATTCTTGATTGCCCACCCCATCAATAAAATACTACTGAGCACATATGTGTATTTATTGATTCACAAAGTATGTGTGTGAGCTATTGTGTATAACACTAACATATCTGAGATCATACAAAACCTATTCCCAGTAAAAGAAATGTTATAAGTATACATCAAAATATTTATTTTCTGTGCCCCAAATGGTTTGTCTTTTACACCCCCATGTGGGACACCTTCAATCCTGGTCCCGGAAAAGAGACCTGGTCTTCACAAGAGTGATTATGGTATCAAAAAGAGATGAAAACCTGCTGGCCTGTGCTTTAGCCAAGAGATACCATTACAGAGCTGTCCCCCAGTTGTGTCTAGGTTGGAAGTGTGGATTGCATGTTCTCTATCTATTGGAGTCTGTTGCCCGAGTAACCACAAGAATCATGTGGAAACAGAGCTCCTTTAGGGGATAAGTCATGTTTTATTTATCTGTCGTCCTCTAGGGCTAACAGGGTGTCTTACACTGAACATATACTGGGTACCCAGTGATGCCTGTTAAATTCAACCATGAATGAGTAAATGACTGAAAACATTGAATGGATATGTGAAAAATATTTTAAGCCAAAGGAAAAATACAATGAAGGTATAATTCTCACTTGTCAGTGAAATATCTCCATGAGGAGGGAAAAGCACATCTTCTGCCTTGCCTTTAACTCAGTACAAGTTCTAACTTCTCATCAAGAGCTCTCTTCAAAGACCTTCGAGGTCTAGGCAGGTACCACAGATGCCCGAGGACCAGCCAAAGCAACAGGGGAAAGTGGTGGAAACAGGCTAAGTGGAACGTGCATAGGGTCTAAAGGGGGTGACCATGTTTATAGTCTCATAGACTGTGTTTTCTTCTCTGGGTGTCGAATGGTTTTGCAACATGTCTCATCAACTACATTATAAACCTAAAGAGGTCTGGGAATGTAGGGTGTTTCTTCTTCTGTCCCCACAACGGTCTGATGGAATTCAAACTAGACTTGGGGTCCAAACCTCCAACCCAACTCTCTTACCTAACTAGCTACATGGCCTTGGACTAAGCATTAACCTCCGTGATGCTGTTTCTTCAGCCAGCCAATGAGAATAGCACTACTTGCCTCAAAGGGATGTTCAGAAGAACAGACAAGACTTGCAAACTGGGATACTGTATATAAAGGTAAGGAATTACGACTAAAACTCAAGTAGTGAATAAATACCTGTTGGAATGCTTTGAATAGAAAGGAGATATAATTCTTTATAGAATCAGTATGTGTCTCTGTTTAAGACTTCTTTAAAAAAAAATACCGTCTATAGAGAGAATATATAGAGAAAAAACTAAAAAGTAGAGATCAAGTTAACACATACATCAACACAATACATTGTTATCACTAATGAACTTGAAAATTTTGAACTTTATGATTTAAAGATGGATAAACAAGTACTGATGGATGTTTTTCCACTTTACACTTTAAAGTATGTGTTAATCCTGGGATGCCTGAGTGCCTCAGTTAGTTAAGTGTTTATCTTTGGCTCAGTTCATGATCCCAGGGTCTTGGGATCAAGTCTCCCTCTGCCTGCCTCTCCCCCTGCTTATGCCCTCTCTCTGACAAATAAATAAATAAAATCTTTTAATAAATAAATAAGGTAGGGGCGCCTGGGTGGCTCAGTGGGTTAAAGCCTCTGCCTTCAGCTCAGGTCATGATCTCAGGGTCCTAGGATCCAGCCCCACATTGGGCTCTCTGCTCGCAGGGAGCCTGCTTCCTCCTCTCTCTCTGCCTGGCTCTCTGCCTACTTGTGATCTCTGTCAAATAAATAAATAAAATCTTTAAAATAAAAACACAAACAGGATTAACATATACCTTATGTTAATTTTTTATTTTTTTATTTTTATTTTATTTATTTTATTTATGTTAATATTTTTATTTTAAAGATTTTATTTATTTGACAGACAGAGATCACAAGTAGGCAGAGAAGCAGAGAGAGAGAGAGAGAGAGAGAGAGGAGGAAGCAGACTCCCCGCTGAGCAGAGAGCCATATGTGGGGCTCGATCCCAGGACCCTGATATCATGACCTGAGCCGAAGGTAGAGGCTTTAATCCACTGAGCCACTCAGGCGCCCAGTCCTGTTTGTGTTTATGGACATGTAATGTATCAATTATAAAATATTGGTTCCTAAACACTAGAGTAGTTGTCACTTAAATAGTGACTTAAATAGTGACAACTGGGTAGTAGAATTACTCTTAAATTTTATTTTCTTCTTTGTGTATTTATTCCCCAAATTTTCTTTAATAAACACAACATACAACCTGTTTTCCTGATTCTGAAATGTTAAAAAATTAAGAAAAATCAGCTGTGGAGTGGTGGCTGACCACAGATTTTTAAAATTGTGGTTAAAGAAAAAAAAAATCATGGTAGGAGATAAGGTAAGGAAAAACTTATCAAAATGACATAATCAATTTGTAGGGAATATCTAATTCAATTAAAATCTGATTGAAAATTCTTTATCAAGGAGTGTCTGAGTGGCTCAGTCAGTTAAGCATCTGACTTCAGCTGAGGTCACGATCCCAGAGTCTTGGGATCAAGTCCCACAGGGGCTCCACACTCAGCAGGGAGTCTGTTTCTCCTTCTCCCTTTACCCTTCCCCCCACTTATGCTCTCTCTCTCACATAAATAAAAACCTTAAAAAATATAAATAAACAAAATAAAAATTCTTGATCAAAACCTCTTAGCTCTGTTGTGTAACAGATCTGTTGTGTAACAAAACCTGCCTAATATTCTATCTTTGTGTAAGAACAGGAAAATGTAACAACATACATTCATTTTTACTTGAAATGTTTGGGGAAAGTTGTGAGGGGTGTGAGATGTCGCAACCCCCATATGAAGCTAAGAAGCAAAACTTTGTGTACTTTTTGTTATACTGCTTGAATTATTAAAATACCAAATGCTAGTAATAACTATTCTAAAATACAAGTATCATAAGAGCTCCGGACTTTTATTCTGGGGAGTCCGTCCTCTCAGTGGGTTTGTGCGAGAGGTTGCCATTGCCAGTAGAGAGAGAAGTGTGCGGGCCTGTGGGGCCAGGGAAGCGCCAGGCTGATCCTGAGCTCATTTTCCTCAGCCTGCTGAGTAGACGTGCTTGGATTTCTCTGCTTCTGGGGGAGCGCAAGGCTCCGGCTCCACGTTGCCTGTGTGTTGTCTGTTCCAACCCAGCATGGCTCTTGGTTGCCAGTTGGCTACATTGAACCTAGCTGGTTAGATTGCAGGGACTTGCCCTCTGCAATAAACTTTCTAAGCCAGGCTCAGTGCAGCTGAAAGAAACTAGGCTTGTGTGCAGCTGAGTCTGAAGTACAGTCGGGCTAGAAAAGCCTGGGAGGTGCCCCAGTGAAGCCTGCATTCTCCAGGCTCCAACTAGGGTCTGAGGCAAATATGCCCTCAAACCTCCTCTCTTGAGTCCATCCATCTAGTCTAAAGGGAAACACTGTGTGGTTATTGACGCCCTGTCTGGTCTGGGGGATTTGGGTTGCATAAGTTTGTCAAGTACAAGGCATCTGGTCATACAACTTAGCTCATGATAGGGGGACCTTCTTTTTTTTTTTTCTTTCTTTCTTCTTCAAGGTGAATCTTGTCTTATCAGTGATGTTCCATGCGCCCAGAAAAACATTACCACTTTGTGAGAACTACCTTAAAATTAGAAACTTCTATGAAAAAAAAACAAAAACCCATCCACTGAAAATGGCAAGATGGGACAAAGAACCGGAGATTATTTGGCACATGCGCAACCAACAAAGAATTAGCATGTCAACATAAGCAACTCCTGTAAATCAATTAGAACCCAGCAATCTAAAAATAGGTAAACAAACAATCCACCAAAAAGAAAATCTCAATGATCTATATAGAAAGACCCTCAGTCTCAAGAGAAGGAAACTAAAACTCCAGGGAAATATTATTTCAAACCAATTAGATTAGCAAAATTTAAAAAGCTTGACAAGACTAGCTATTGGTTAAGATTATAACAACGGGAACACATACACTGTTGTTAGTAGAAATGGATGCACCCACTTTTGAGACCAATTTGAAGATAAGACATGTACAACTTACATATTAGGATGTAAAAGGGAAACAAAACCTACTCCAAGTACTGAAACAGGAGGAATTAAATCTAAGGAATTGGTTACCTGGGGATTGAAAGCCTTGAGAAGTCAAAGGGCAGTGAGGCAGTCAGGGACAGGCCACTTGAGGAACCACTACCACCCCAGGCCACAGAGGCCAACAGTAGGGACTACTGAAGACCAGGAGTTAGTGAGGCTCTGGGCAGAAGCACGAACCTGGGCAACATGGGTGATGGGAGTCGGAGGAGCAGAAGGGACCCAGTCTGAGCAAGAGGGCGACGATCATTCTCACTTCTCTTTTCCCTCCCTTCCCTTCCCTCCACTCTCTCACCAGTGCCTCCCACTGGCTACACCCAGAAAGCAGGCAGATGACCCAGGAGGCTGAGCCAGAAAACCTACGTGGGTCAAGTTCCTGAGAAAACAGAGCGGAGCAGGAAAAGGACAAGGAATGGATCTGCCAAAAACAAAACAAAAGCCAAGAAACACCAACCCAGAAACCTCGCACACGAGCAAATGGAGAGACACATAGCAAAACTTACAGCGACGTTGTGCATAAAAGCAAAACACGAGAAATAATTGTTCGTTAAGAGGAGAGGAAAAAATTGTAGTAGAATCCTGCAGTGGAATACTCCACAGAAGTGAAAGTGAATGAAATACAGTTACATTTATCAATATGGATGAATCTCACAAAGCCAAACAAAATAAATTTCAGAAGCTTTAATATTCATATAAAGCACAAAAGCATGCAACATGATGATAGATGAAGACATGTTGTACAGGTATAAAGAAAAGTTGAACAAGTATAAAGAAATATATCTTTTGTGGGGAGAAATGGAGATGTGAACAGGAAGAGATACTCTGAAGGTTTCAAATATAATAATAGAGACACTGGGTGATGGATACATGGGGCAATGAATATTGTTGTTTATATAAAATATATTTCTTAATACATTAAATTTTAGTCTTACAAAGGAGCTTGGAGGAGAATGAGCAGTATGGAGCTGGCTATTCTAAAGGGCAGGAGGACACTTCATTATGTTTGTTTCGGAGGTCAGGCCGGATGCCATTGGCAAGACTGGTCCAAGATAACCCCTTCGAGCTGTCTCTCCTGCTTGAACCCACTCCAGTTAGGCAAACAATCAGCCCCCGTGTCTGTAATCTCTAGACATGCAGGTGGGAACCAGAAGTGGTATACTCCTGACTATCCTGTAGATATTCTGGGTACACGTTAAGCTCCCAGTCAGGTGGCTTCAGTTTTCTCAGACCTCACCCAGGCACTGATTCTGTCTCACGGCGGTAAGAAACACATTTCGGAGATCTTCAAAGGGTCCCCTTGTGTCTCTCGTCCATTAGGGCTGGGTGAGATGGTAGCATTCGCAAAGCATGATGGCACAGCTCTCTAAAATCACCATCCCCAAGTCTCTCTTCTCCACTCTAAGCCTTGTTACTTTTTTTTCCTTTGGCTAGATCTAAGGAGGGCCAGATTCACCCACGTGTGACCTGTACAGTCACACAGGACCCCGCACTTCAAAGCGCCCTGTGCTCGGTTTGATGCTCTGCTGTTGCTGTGTGGAATTTCTTAAAAATTGTTGAGCAAGAGACCCTGCATTTTCAATTTGTACTGGGCCTCAGAAAGGCCTAGAAACTGTGAGACAGGTTCCGAGAGCCATTTCCTTATAAATCTGCGTATCAGCTACGGAGTTCTGATAACTACCCCCACAGCTGATAATTATCTTACTGACTTACATCAAACCGGCAGGAGGAATCCCATTCTCATGTCTCACTTTATTACTTATTTGCTTATAATTGGTCTTTTCAACAAGAAAATGTAAAGCCATGAAGTTGAATACTGTGTTCTCATGTCCTGGCTCAGTATCTGGCTCATAATATACGTCTAATAAGTACTTGTCGGATGAACATTTACAAAATATTACACCTAATAACTTTATGTGAAAATTTCATGCCAGATTTTATACAGAGGATATATTCTGGAAGAACTTGCATAATACAATCCTGATTTTTCCACAGAAATAAGTATAAAGTAGGGAGATGCTTCCTCAAAAGCTACAACTAATATTTATTTTTGCTTTAACTATTCGTATTTTTTCAAGAGCACCACTAACAATTTATGAAATGCTTGCTCGAAAATGCACCATGGGGGTTGTTTGGCCTTCTTGGTGACATTAAAGCATGTCTCAAGATCATTACAAAACACTTAATTTTTAGGCCTATGTTTCAGCGCCAGCCATGGACCCCCATTTAATGACTGCAAGATGAGACTGCTACAGGACGTAAAAATATTTCAAATTATAAACAGTAAATGTTAAAATAAGTACAGCATCATACACACCCTCCCCCCACAACCTGCAGAAGTTCTAGTTCAGGGAGACCCCAGCCTGGCTCACGCGACATTGACAAAGGGCCACACATGTTTCTGTGCTCCCGGACAGAGTGCAGTGCAGCAAACAGCATAAACCAGTCTTACCTTTTACTCGGCTTGCCAACCTTAAGATACATTTTCAAGAATTGGGGGTATTTGCATGATTTCAAATTCCACACGGGTTTACCCATAACTTTATAGTATACTTGTGACATTTGCATAATTAAATTCACACAAAGGCAACCGCAACGTATGTCACTTAGGTTATCTGGGTTTTAATGTGTCCATAAACACTGCTTTAAACCCAACACCATAAACAGTGGATGGTGAATAAACAAAGAAGCAATAGCTTTGTACAGCACCAGATGACCTAAAGTGGTTTTGGCAGCAAAATCAAACAGAGGAATACTTTTTTAAAATTCATTTGCTCCATATGGCAAAAGGCGGAAGTAAAATATCTGGCTAATACCTAATATTTAAAGCCTAGACAAAACATTTCAGCGCAAATAGGGAAGTGCTTTATTTACTCTGATCCAAGTCAAAGGTAGTTGGATAATTAGTTTTCTTTAAACAACATTCAGCTTTGCTGACATCTCATTTTCCAAAAGCAGCTGTTAGCCAAATATAGTATTGTTTATTCACTCCCCGGAAGGCTGTTTTTAAAAAGTGCTTCTTCTGGTAAATATGTTGCATCACATAATTGGAGATAACAGGAAAAGTAGGAGTTGCTGTTTGGATTTAAATAAACATCTGCTCAGAAGTCCAGTTTTCTGTTTGCGAATAATTCTTTTATTTTTTGCCATTAGGCACATTGAATTGTTTATTCCTCACTTGTGGGCCATGTTAGGAAATATTCCAAACATGGTAACACATGAGATATTTCTCTTAAAAAATGATAGAAGAGATGAGGTTGAGCTCTTTGCCTTTTTCTTTTATTATTCATGTCAGCTAATATATGTGAGCTATTCCAGGGCCAGAGACCTTTATGAATATGTAATATTAACTAGAACAATGTTTATTATCTAATATATACTTATAATATATACTTAAATTGCAGTGGGATCGAGTTTTTGTTTTTAAAAACCATCTATTTAAAAATACCTGTAGCATCTGAGTTAAGTCCTGGATTATCCTCTGCAGGGGAGTTAAGAATGAGATTCCTTATGCAAACAACGCTCAGTCCCTATCATGCACTGTGTGCTTGGCTTGCATTGTTGGCTATTTCCTTTTTAATTTCTAGGACCTGAAGATGTATTTAACTTCCTTTGATCCAACTACAATTTTCTTCTGATTACTTGGGTTTTCTCCTGCCTGAATATTTCATCCTTAAAATACATTTCTCGGGCACCTGGGTGGCTCAGTGGGTTAAAGCCTCTGCCTTCGGCTCAGGTCATGATCTCAGGGTCCTGGGATCGAGCCCCACATCGGGCTCTTTGTTCAGCAGGGAGCCTGCATCCCCCCCCTCTCTCTGCCTGCTGTTCTGCCTACTTGTGATCTCTCTCTCTCTCTGTCAAATAAATAAATAAAATCTTTAAAAAATTAAAAAAAAATACATTTCTTTCTTGACTCCATTATGGACTCAAATTCACTGACAGAGCCAATCTAGAACAGTAAAAATCTCTTTAAACTGGAAATCAGAAAAGCCTAGGTTCTAATTCTCACTTTACTGCTAAAATCCACAGGCTCCTCCTGGGGAAATTAAGGATTAAATTGATGTCCAAGAGATCCCATTCAATTCTACAAGTTTACTTCACTAATTAATATAATTTATTGCTAAAAGTGGGTGGGTCACATAGTGAATGACAAAATTTGGGGCAAGGAAGGTGAGATTTGTTTGTTCTTTAGAGTTATCCAACCTGCTATGACCCTCTAGTTAGCATGGCTAATTAAGAGCTCCCAACACATAATTCACATTGCATTTATCATCCAGTGCACGGGGCTTCAGATTGATGGTGATGGGTCAAAAAAACATTCTGTGCACACCTGGGAATTTGCAATCTTATGTTCTGAGCCGTTTTCCATTAGTGCTTGTGCATGAGAAGTATTTTAAACAAGAAACCAAAAAGCACTTCTAGAACTATGTTCAAATTCTAGCAAGATTTAAGATGGAGCAAATGCTCTGCTTCCCATTTGGATCCTTGAAGCAGTGAACACACTTCATGAAGAACACATTTATATTTTCTTGCACATAAATACGTTTGTCATAATACCAGAACCATTGAGACAAATGGCTATGTTCAGCTGGGAAATGTATCTTTTCTTTCTGTATTATAAAGAATGTGTTATGGTATAATTATTCTTGTGGTTTTATAGTTCAGGGCACTTTTATAGTATATGAAGCTTCTGTCTAGTGAAATAGCATATGCTACTTAATTACTATAAAGCTCTTTGCAAATATAAAGAACTACTAATACTCATTAGCAAATAAATTTTCTAAATACATTCTACTCTTGTTACTGCATTATTTAACAGAGAAGTACAGCATGGTTGTGAAATCCTATCTCAAGGAAAGAATGACTGCCTGTAGAAAAGTGGATTTTACAGATTTCTACTCCTGATAGAGTAGGTATCCCTAATGTAAACATTTCCCCCAACGTTTATAGGTTCTTTGAAAGGTCAATAAGCATACATTTATATCAGTACCATCCTACACAACCAGTGTTAGAAGCTGCAGTGAAAACTATGATTATGAGCAATAAAGAGCTTTCAAAGGAAGATATTTAATTATGCAGGAATTTATAACTACAAGGGTGCTTAAATTGAGGGGTCCTTTAAAATTATTCATCCAATTGTCTTGATATTGACAGCTGAATTAGTCAGGACTCTGAGGTTTAACAACAGAAACCCAACTCAAACTAGATTAGGTTGAGAATAAAACAAAGCCCACAATCCCTACACCGACAAAGGAATACTGACTAGCTCATACAATTTTAAAGCAGCCTGGTAGAAACCAGGGCTTCAGGACCAGAACCAGAGACATCATGGTCCCAGGAATCTATTCATCACTTTGTCAGCACAGATAGCTCCAGAGTTGGGGTGAAGATGGCTCAGGCTTCCAGTCATGTTCTCCCAGGTTAACAATACCAGCAGAATGGGGGCTTCATTCTCTCAAGGTTCCTATTGCAAAAGGGACCCTAATGGGTCTTGTTCAGGTCACTTGTCCACTCCTGGAACCATTACTGCAGCTGGGTTATGGTATACTGTATGTAGCTGATCCAATCTGGCTCATCCTTATGAACAAGCAGTGGAGAGCCAGAATTAAGAACCCCAATAGGACCACATCCTACTTGTAGTGGAGTTCCCCTGATAGAAGGGAATATCGCTACCCAAAATGGGATAAGAAAATGGACTGAACTGAAAGCCGTTCTCTTACTCTGGTGTCCTTGGTCCTTTCAACCTTGAGATGGAGGTTTCAGATAAATGTCAGGAGCTTTAGTGCTAATGAAGAGACCTGCAGGCCCGTTGTGTTGGTTTTGACAACACCGAGCTTGGTGCTTCTTGGCATCTGGGCTGCCTTGGCTTTAGTTATTTGCCTGCCTTCTTCAGCAATTTCTTCTTAAATTTTTGAAACCAGATACATGTTTTCTTTATGGATTTATCTTGGGGATTAACATGATGCCGTGCAAAGACAACAGCTGGAAGTCAAAAGCCTATATCCTTCCTTGCTCTGGTATTCACTAGCCCTGTAGTCTTTGGGAGGTTACTTCGGCAGGTTCTGCATATCTTAAAGGACTTACAAACTTTTAAGGACTGGAATGTCTAATGCTCGAGGTACTAGACCAAGAGGTGAGAGGATGAAAGAACAAGACATGGCTCTTGCCCTCACTGGACTTACACTTCAGTGAAGGAGAAAGTAAAAGAAGTGCTTTAAGAGGGAAGGAGAAAAACTGCTAACTAAGCCTGCAAAGAAATTATCACGTGCTAGGAACCTCATCTATACCCTCTCCCTCACCTAGTGTTGCTATTTAATGGATTAAGCAACAATTACTATAGCGGAAAAATACCACTGCTATTTTTCTGCCCAACTTTTTGTACTATATTGAAAAAAAAAAAAAAGACATTTAGGGCATCCTGGCAAAAATGGACATGTCCTGTATATGCAGAATGCCTGGCAAGCCTATCTCTATCCCTGACAATGCTACAATACTATTTCTACATTTATATAAATATATTACATATATTTACATAAATATGTTCTATGATCTCCACTGTACAAGTGAGGAATCTGACTCAGACACTGAGTAACTTACGCAAGGTCACAGACAGAAATGGCGGAACTGGGAGCTGAACCCTAACCTCTCCGGTTCTAAAGCCTGGAATGTTCGCATCACACCATTCACTTTTCTCAACAATGACAATGGAAGGTTTAGGTTCAAACACCACTTTGACCTTTAAATGTATGCCTGACTTTGGGTCCATTTCTCCTTCTGCACCTCCTGAATTTCCCTCTACAAACCCAACACGTTGGCCAAATAGCTGAGTTTCTCTTCAGTTCTCTGGAATTCTGAGAACTACTCATTAGTGACTCTCAGTCTGTGGTTCCTGGACCATCAGCGTCATCCCCTGGGAACTTGCTGAGGAAGCATATTCATTGCCACAAAAAACCTACTGAAACCTGGGCATAGACCAGAAATTGGTTCTAACAAGCTCTCCAGGAGATCCTAATGCAAACTGCTAAAGCAGACCTTCAGCATTCTGAAGGAATGCTACCATCATGATACCTTTTCTCCTCCTCAACAACCAGGTGTATGACTCGCAATACATTTCTTCTGAACTCCTGTGGATTTTTTTAAAAAGATTTTTTATTCATTTGTCAGAGAGGGATCATGACCTGGGCAGAAGGCAGACGCTTACCTGACTGAGCCACCCAGGTGTCCCTGAAGGTTTTTTTTTTAAGGATTTTATTTATTTGAGAGAACACAAGTAGGGAGAGGAGTAGATGGAGGGGGGAGGCAGACTCCCCACTGAGAAAGAAGCCTGACACGGAGCTCAATCCCAAAACCCTGAGATCATGACCTGAATCAAAGACCAGACGCTTAATCGACTGAGTCATGCAGGTGCTCCTCTTCTGAAGTTTTTAAGATATCTTAAAAACTTGAAATTTACTCTTAAGTTGCAAGATTAAAATATCTTCTTTTGGTTCCCAACACCTCATTAAACTTCACCAAATGAACTAAAATTACAATGCTTGCCAATACCATTACTACCCGACCTTTGCCTTCTCTTAGATGTTACTTTTAAGTCGGAAATACCTCTCCCTCTTCAAGGTATTTTACTTTTTATCCCTCCATCCTTCCCTTTCCCTTTTGTTATTTAATACTCTATCCATTTTGGCCTAAACCTATTTAAACAATGTCCACTATTCTCTTCACTTCACACATCTTCCTAGCTGTCTCTGTTCCATCCACATGTCAAATGTCTCCATGGTCCTATGGAGCCCCACTGACTCTAGTTTTAATGTGGCAGTTACTTAAGAGATGGGCCTGAGGCTGACCCTATTATAAAGTACAGTTTGCTAAATGCACTGATGTAAAAAGTTTGTTCCATACAACAGAATTTCCCAATTAAAAATTACTTTCTAATTAAAAATTATTTAAGCCTATTAATCCAAGTAAGTCCCCAAAAGACCTCTTATTGGGCCATTAACTCAACTCTAAAATACTATCATTTTTTTCCAAAATATTAAATTTATATATGTCATGTCCCCAAGATTTTATTATACATTATGTATTAACCTCTGTATTAACTGCTTATATATTTAAACTTAAAAAATAAAAAAAATAAAATAAAAAAAAACTCCTGTAAAGACTAGGGACAATGCTAACATACGGCAATTGTCACAGTGTTATGCTCAAGTATATGAAAATCTTACACTGGCGACAAAATATTTAGCCATCTCCCCTCACTAAAGAGTACAGAGTGAAACAGAAATAGAACAAGTTAAAGATACTGCATGATGTGATGAAGTTTAAGACAAATAAAACTAGATGTAGGTTCAAATTTGTTAAACTCAGCACCGACTGATAACTGGCATCAGGAAACTTCTAAAAAATAGTTTCCTGGAATACATTTCCCAGTTTCAACTTCAGGATTGTTCATGGTAAGACTAGAATTAGTCTCAGGTATTTCTAGTGTACAGCAGATTTAAGAACTATTGGCCCAGAGACACGCTCCATTTTAAAATTAATCAGAAGCACCATTGCACAAGCCAATTTAAAAATATGCATGAGGGGTGCCTGGGTGGCTCAGTTGGTTGAGCGACTGCCTTTGGCTCGGGTCATGATCCTTGAGTCCCGGGATCGAGTCCCACATCGGGTTCCCTGCTCGGCAGGGAGTCGGCTTCTTCTGCTGACCTCTCTCCTCTCATGCTCTCTCTCTCTCTCTCTCAAATAAATAAATAAAATCTTTAAAAAAAAAATGCATGAGATGAAGGAAGACCCAGTTCAGTAGCTTTCCGCCCAGCCACGGAAGTTGACATGAACACTTTCACCGGATTCCACAAATACGTAGGACTCTAATTGTAGCAGTCAATCACGCTGTTCTACCATCTCATTTCCCTGGTCCACAAAGTAGGTTCTAATTGACAGCTTATTGACTTTTCAAACTATTAGTCTCCATGGAGCAATCACAGTGAGGCTGCATGCTGCTTCTACCAAATCCACAAAGCCCCAAACATTTGTAATTCTCATGTATCTATACATTACTGAAACCGAAGTACAAAGAAATAAGGAGATACAATGAGTTTCTGGTCTACATTGGGGAAGGTCATGATTAATACTGGTTCTGAACCACTATAGGATTGCAATCCACAAATTTGAAAAACAGCCAGTTCAACATTTCACTTTGTAGGTAAGAAAACTCTAGTCTGAGGGTATGGCATTTCACCATCTCAATTAAATCTTTTGTGTGACCTTTCATTTACCAAATTCCCACCATGACATCTTAACTCTTTACAATGTGACCCCAAACAACTTCCATTTCTAGGTTCTGCATTCTCTTACTGCAAGCTGGCTTCTACCAAAGGACCCAGAACAAGGCCACCAAACCTCTCATCTTACAAATCCCACTGCCAAAGAAAATAACCCACACTTTTTCTTGCAGAGTGCAAAAACTCCAAGGCAATATAGATTAGGTAGATCACACATTACATATGCAACCAATTGGGAAGAAAAACAGATGGTTATGGTTAGATGACAGACAGATGTACACTAGAAAAGATAAAACTTCTCATAGACATTTCTCTTGGCTATAACGATTTAAATTAGGCTCCTTACAGATAGGCATCACAAGCAGCATTATTAATTTAACAATTCCTAAAGTTAGTGATTTTAGCTAAATACTTGTATATTAGAACCTTCTAAGGCTATTAAAAGGCAAAATTATGTCAAAATTTGCAAATAGATTCAAAGTCAGATTTGAAAGCCAAGATGAGCAACTCCTTTTTCTGGTTATTACCTCTGACCAAGGCATAAGAACTCACTTAGACAAATAGCTTTCATAACCTACCTAAAAATAGGCTAGTTCATAAATTTTCTAAACTGTTCTTCCCTGCTGTGAGCAGCCCTTGATCTCTGACTATAAAACTTAGCAAACTCTGGCATGCTCTAATGTTAGTTTTATAAGTTACTGAAAACCTCTATAAATTTAGCATCATTTCTCAAATCCGGATAGTTTTCTCATTCTGAATGCTTCAACATTTAGGTCACAAATTGAAATACCAGCAGAAAAAAACTCATCTTTAGGCAGGTTGAACAGTTACCAATTGGCAAGAAACTGACAAAATTCAAACATTCAGAGCATCAGAACACTTCAAAGCTTTATGAACTTTGAACTTAGCACACTTTCCTAAATTTTAGTGGTTCCAACTACAGGAAAACCAGACTCTAACGTTTGAGATGATTTAAACTAACTCAAAATTTTTGCAATTCCTGACATCAATACTAGATTTATAGTTTTATTATGGTAACAAATAGTTGTTACAGTGAGATCTATAAACATATACAGAATTATTATATTTAAATTCATATAGAATATTTACATTTTTAAGTTACACTTTTGAAATCAGAAGATGAAGTACAGCTTAAGTTTACAACAAAGAAAAGAAAAATACACAAAACAAAAACGGACAAAGTTAACAGTAAAAATATAACTATCTGTTCTTGATACGTGGAAGCTCTTTGTCAGAAAGCTACATCTTCTTAATCTGATTGTCCAAATCATTAAAATAAGGATGATTCAGTGCCATTTTGCCAGATATTCGTTTGGCAGGATCATAGACTAACATTTTCTGGGTGGGGGGGCGGGAGGGGGAGATAAAAAGAAAAAAAGGTTTTTATTTATTTAAGAAATGAACCATTAAAAAATTCCCATAAAGCCTTAATTTTTCTACCAATAAGCCATAGCTAATAGTGTTAATAAAAAACTACTAAATGAACATTTCCATCAGTTCAATAGCAAACCACATAAATGCCTCATCCTCCATACTTCACTCTCTAGCTCTAAAATAACCTATTCCTTAAATTATGGATATCTCAATAACCTTTTTGCTACAAATTGTGCTTTAAGACACAAGCATTCAGAGATAGCTTTAAAACCAGGACATAAATTTAAGAAAGATATCTAGTTAATTATATTTACTTTGAGAATTAAATGGCCATCTGAGTTATTTACAACATTCTTGAAATGGCGGCAATTAACTATAGTGGTTTCTAATATAGCTTCCAGCAAGTTCCAAACAAAAACAAAACCAGAGCACAATATGTTATAAAGATAGTTAAAATGAGTCAGTAAATGAATTACAGTCAATCTAGTATTAAAGTTTTAACTTACACATCACCAGAAAGACTGTATAATGTTTAATATTGATCTTAAATTTTATCTTAAACATTAATCTTAAAGAAAACCAAATCAATAAGCAGACTAGATATACTTTTAGTATCTAGTAACCCCTTGAGCTCTTATCCTGTATCAAGCACTATATTAAGTGGTTGGCACATCTGATGTTACTTAATCCTCACAACAAATGCTAAGTACTGGTCCCATTTTCCAATGAGGACACTGAGGCTCAGAGGTAAAGTAACTTGCCCAAGTTCTTACAACTAAGGAGTTTAAATTTGAAATCAAGTCCGAGGATTTACAGCAGTGGTTCTCATCTGGGTGAGACTTTGCTGGTCAGGGGACATTTGACAGTGTCTGGAGACATTTTGGGTTGTCACAACCGAGAGGAATATGATCCTGTACCTATGGGGCAGAGGACTGGGATGCTGTTAAATGTTTTGATACTAGGGGCTGTCCTGTACAGCCCCTAGTATCAAAACATGATCTAGTCCAAGAGGTCAATTCCAGCTAGACTAAGTGCTTGATTTTTGTTTCATTGACTGAAGTAAAAGTCTTTGTGTTCAAGAATTATAGACATTAAACAAGACAGACTGGGCCCAGGATACAAAAGACTTTCTAAGTCAAATCAACAGCACTGATATATAACATATCTCAATGACAGATAAAGGACTTTGGACTGCAAGTATTTGGAAATCTGAGCTGAATTTGGTGGAATAATGATTTATAAATTCTGAAAGGAGCCCAAAACCAATTAGAAGGTTTACAGGATCATAGAGCAATATGTTCTTTTGTTCAGTAACCTACCCAAACCTTTTCTTTTGCAATTACATTAGCTGAGATTCAAAAAAATTAGTTCTGTCTAAAAGCTTAATATTTAAAACAATTTTCTTAAAGCAGACCTACCTAGGACAATTTATATTCTATCCTAACAGATTTTTTTTATCTTGCTTTTAAAGAAAACAACTGTTAGTTGGGAATGGTAATGTAGTAAAGGGAAAAGATTCTTAGGAATTATGTTATTCCTTCTCCTATCTTTCTGATGTACAAATGAGGTGCAAAGTGAGAAATTATAGTTCATGCAGTAAAAGGCTTTAAAAACTAAAAATATCAAGCAATAAGGAAAACACCTATGTCTCAGATAAACTAAAAAGTAGTAAACACAGAGACAAAAAGTTAGAAAGGTAGGCTACTATGAACCAGCTACTTAAAAACAATAAAGTCGTATTAACCCTGCCTTTTCCTTCACAGAGCTATAGCTACTGCAGATTTTTAAAAAAATCAAACAAACAACTAACGCTAAAACCTCCTCTCAAAACCACCCATGCTTCTTGGTATCTAAAATGGAGCTAGTAATACAATAAATATAATAGGCATAACACTCATGTGCCTAGTTCAATATATGTTGGTTTTCTATCTCCCAGGTAAAGGAAATGAATTGAGTACATTCAGGATCAATGAAGTTGAAGTCAGTATAAAAAGTCTCCTTACCGAGAGCAGATCCAAGCCATTTTCATCCAAGTTTTTAACATGGGATGCCAGACTTCCTGGTTTCCACTTGGGAAATGTATTCTTATAGTCCTGTAAAGATTCCACTTCTGGCCACACTTCATTATTGGGAGTGCCCAAAGCTCTAAAGAGTAGAGCAAAACAAAAAATTATTAGTTTAAGCACAACTATAATCTTAATATTACATACATGTTGCCTTCATTATTATTTCACTTTAAACTTTAAAGTTCTTAAAAAGATAAAAATACCTGAAAATTCTGAAGAGTTGATCGATTTCTGAATCCCCATGGAAAAGTGGTTTTTTGGTTGCTAATTCTGCAAATATGGTGCCTATACTCCAAATGTCAACCGGAGTCGAGTAGCGAGCTGACCCCAGCAATACTTCTGGAGATCTGTACCAGAGTGTTACCACCTATTACAAAGCAAATTTTTACACTGAATAAATGTAGTGCATATTTATGCATAAATATGCTTAAATACAAACATATTTCAGTAGCACTGTCCTTTAGAAGGTCCCAAGGTTGCCTCTGATAATATTGTTTGAAAGTCAATTAACAATAAACAAAATAATAAATGGAAGATAAATATTTCATTTGTAAGTTCTAGTCATGAGGGGGTTAAGGAAAAAACAAAACAAACAAACATCAGATAAAAGCATACAAGCTCTTTTCTTGCTTTTCAAATCATTAAAGTGCAAGAATCAAAATAGTCATGACAATAATCACTTTAAAAAAAAAGCCACTGAAAACGGACTTGGTCATGACACTGTACAATGCATGTACATATACTGCTCACATGCTAAGAACATGAGTAAGTCAAATAACAGTTTATTAGTGGTCTAGGGCTGATCTACTATTTTAGTATCTATAAATTATCACGATGGTAAAAATACCATCTCTAAGTTAATGAGATCAGCAGCATCTGTTTAAGCCAATGGGAACCAAATAACCTTTACTTTTTTATACAGCCATGGGAAAAATGATGAAAAGAAGCCAGTACATCTGACCAAATGAACAATGTTGTAAGTTCTCATCTGGAGATAGTCTTTGGGCTCAGGCGTAGACAATGCCATAGAAAACCATCATCCAGAAGTCCTTTACTATAGAAGTCAACCCTCCCTTTTCCCTCTGGAAGAAACAAATGAAATGCCAAGTTATCTGTAGAACATGGACAAAACTTGATTATATTTAGTACTTTCTAAATATATCTGAAAGAGTAACTCATAAGCAACAAAACCTCTCTTACAAATTTTATTGTGTACCAGAGAGGATCCAATCAGGAGACAGAAACCACATGGTGATTTGCTTGGGGAAAGTTTACTAAGAAGGGTTATTAAATAATAGAGGGTTAGGAAAATAGAATAACTAATAAGGAATAACTCTTAGAACTGTAGGAAGGAAAACTCCTCACTTCTATAGTCCCTCTACTGCCCCTTCTACTGCCATCACACCTGCTGGTAAAAAAAAAAAAAAAAAATTTAAAGGTCCCAGTTAGATTTTCACATAGCATGCAATGAAGAGTGAGTTTGGAACTGAGAAGCATTAAATTCATGCTAGCAGGACGGAAGTCTTTCTTACTGGGTGTTTCTTGACTTAATGAACAAATACAGAAAACAAACCAGCAATCACACATATTCAAAAGCACCAAAACACACTAGTCTACATACCTCATGTGTGTATACTCTAATAGGTATTCCAAAAGCTCTGGCAAGGCCAAAATCAGCCAGTTTAATTGTTCCTTTGTCATCAATCAATAGATTTTGAGGTTTTAAGTCTCTGTGCAGAACTCTTCTGGAGTGGCAAAACACAATCCCTTGTAGGATTTGGTACAAATAACTCTGGAAGAAGGAAATAAGTCAGAAACTTAACAGTCCCACACAATGATTTTCTAACTAATCTTAATGAGTGTATCTCTAAGATATAAGAAATTATAATGCAGGGAAATAATTCAACTGCCACAAAAACTTTCAGGCATTTGAGACTAACAAGCAGCATTTGGGGGTGGGAAACCCATTGATATACAGTATCATGTTGGTATACCTGAGACAAAGATATTTTCCTTAATGGATACATCCACATCCATATGAACTCATTTAGTCTTTTATTATTTTTTTGTCCCCAATTGTGAAGTCCTAAGTTCTGTACAGTTTTTTATTTTATTTTAAAGATTTTACTTATTTATTTGAGAGAGAGAGAAAGTAAGAGACCCAGCACAAGTGGGGGGGAAGGGGCAGGCGGAGAGGGAGAAGCAGACTCCCCACCGGGCAGGCAGCTGGACACAGTGCTCAATCCCAGGACCCTGAGATCATGACCTGAGCCACAGGCAGATGCTTAACCAACTGAGCCACCCAGCCAGCCCAGACAGTTTTTTAAACTTTTGTCTATATACTTATAGTAACTTTTTATTTTGAATAAGGTTGGTCCATTTCTATTTCTTATTATTACATATTAATTTCTTCTTTGGAAACATTGGTTACAGATTCTAAAAGAAATGATAAATATGATATTATGATTATATATTTAAATAAAGGCAATTATCATAAAATGCAACTCAGTAGTTCAGAGAAAAATATCATACAAGACAGGTGTTGCCAAGACAATATAATTGTCATTTAAAGCAACATGGGTATTACAGAAATATAAGGTATACATAGTATTGACTTATAAAGTTCAAAATTATAAAATAATACATAAAATCAACTGTTAGAACAACAACAAAAAAGACTATGTATTAACTAGGGCATCTGGCTGGCCCAGTCAGAACAGGGTGCGACTCTTAATCTTGATCTTGGGGTTTGAGCCCCACATTGGATGTACAGATTATTTAAATAATACTATTTGAAAAAAGAATTATGTATAGGCTTATAAATAGCCAAAAATGAAAAATTATTAGTATGAGATACAAAATGATAATACGCTTTTTTCACATAAGGGACTGAAAAATATTTACAAGATTGATAGAAGTAGGTGCTAAAAAAATAACTGTCACACCATGATGAGTAAACTGCTGCTATTGTTTGGAAGGCAACTGGCATTATCAAGATTTTAAATGTAAATAAACATCTTCAACCCGCAGATTAAAATTATAAGAATTTATTCTAGGGCACCTAGGTGACTCTTGGTTGCACCTCAGGTCCAGATCTCAGGGTTGTGAGACTGAGTCCCAACTCCAGCTCTGCGTACAGCACAGAGTCTGCTTGTCCCTTTCCCTCTGCTCTTCCCCACCACTCTCATGCACTCACTGGTACTCTCTCTCTTAAATAAATAAAATCTAAAAAAAAATATAAAGAAAGAATTTATTCTATAAGGATTCACTGGGGCATGGTTCATGAGAGCATGAATCACCGAGCCAGAAAATAACTTCAATGTCTATCAGTATGGAATTGGTTTAAATAATTAGATCAGGGGCGCCTGGGTGACTCAGTCTGTTAAGCATCTGCCTCCGGCTCAGGGCTCAGGTCATGATCTCAGGATCCTGGGATTGAGCCATGCCTTGGGGTCCCTGCTCAGAAAGGAGTCTGTTTCTCCCTCTCCCTCTGCCCCTAACCCCTGCTCGTGCTCACTCTCAAATAAATAAATAAAATCTTTAAAAATAAATAAATAAATTAGATCAAGTATTTAGAAAGGCAAACCTGTATGTGGAAGGTCTCACAGAAAAAGGGTTTTACAACAGTGTGTTTATATACACAAAGCTGACATACAAGTATCTATAAGACTACTAAAAAACTAATAATGGCTACCTAGCCCTGAGGACTGGTTCGGTACTGGTAGAGTTAAAGGAAAGACACATTTACTTTATATAGACTTCAATGTTTTTTTAAAAAATTATACATTTATAATTTAACTGAAATATAATGTCAATAATAAATTAAACATTCAAAACCAGAGTAAAATAAAACCACTTCCTGTCATTACCCTACCAAGCTTTTGTTACATTGTTTTACACATATCTGACTGCCAAATAAAGACCAAAATATCCTAGTTTCCAACAATGGAATACATATACTTAATGGTTTTATGTTATCCCAGGCACTACTTTTCACTTTATAACTAGAAGCACTATCTAATAATAAAAGGGGTAACTTTAATCTATAGACTATGGGAGAAAAATAAAATATTCTTTTCCTCCTCATTCTACTAACATTTTTTCTAAGCATATTCCCCCAAATACAGAACTTCTATGCAGTAGACCCTTAACATTTAGTGGATACATACTAATACAATTAAGTAAGGTAAGTACTAATGTATTTAGTAAGTGGATAAATACTAACAAAATTAAATAAGCTTCTTACCTTAACAAGTGAAGAATCCATGAACTGACCAGGAGGGATGGAATCTAAGTATTTCTTAAGATCCATGGAAAGGAACTCAAAAATGAGATATAACCTGGAATCCTGCATAAGCACATCTTGAAGACTAGAGAATAAAATACTCATGTAAAAAAAAAAATATACCACTTTTGACCTCTCATAAAATAAAACTTCCATAAACTTAAAAATGGCGATCATAAAAAGTGAGACTATAAGAAATTTTCTGTAACAAAAAATACATACTGTTTTGGGAAAGAAAAGATGGTAGCTTCCCTAGTAGTGAAAACCTCAGTACTAAAATAGAATTTGAGGAAGGAAATTCAGGGCAGCAAATGAAAATTAAGTCGTATTATGCTGAAGGTGCTAACAAACCACTTATATTTCAAAAGAACACTTCTTAAAAAAAAAAAAAAGACATTTAGAACATTTCTATGTTGACTACTTTTTGCACAGAGCTTGTCGTCTTTTCAGTGGAGTAAATTATAGAAATAAATATTAAAATTTACTAGGAATCCTTAACAGTTGCTATCTCCAGCCCCAGAAAAATGCAATTAAATCCTAACTTGGACTATTAGGAAACAAACCCATCAAACACCAGTCCAAATACTTAGAGAAAGAAAAAAAAATTTTTCTTTTTCATCTGACCTAGCTACCCAACTGTGTTTAAGGGGCCTTCAAGGACCAGATTGGTGTAGGTGATAAAGGTCTGTGAAAAAGGATTTCCTTTTCTCCCTTGGCCAGTTTACCTTGATTTTCCAGCCCCCAGTACTAATCTCTTATTACCAAGCTCCTCTAACTCTGTTCCTGCTTTAAGTCTATTCTTCCTATGCCTGGTACTCCAACTTCACAAAAATAATAGAGTTCTATTCCGCTCAGCAAAGTTCAACCAGATATTAAGCAAATGTAAAAATTTCCACATTGAAATTCACATTTGAAATAGTATGCGGAAAATGGTTTAAATTCAGATATACCATACCTGACTATATTTGGATGACGAAGTTCTTTTAATAGAGAAATTTCCCGAATTGCAGTACTAGGAACCCCTTCCTCTTCACTTTCTAGTCTGATTTTCTTCATGGCTACCACTTGACCTGTAGTTTTGTGTCTACCCTTATACACAACTCCATAGGTACCTGAAATAGACAAAGTGAATGTCTACTATATGACACCCTCCACAAGCTAAGATTTCAAAAAAGGACTGAATCCCATGAAGTGTCACATGATAGAAATGTCTACTGTGACCAGATAGGAAATGTCTTACTCAAAATTATACCCTCATCACTTCCAAAAAGAAATTGAGGGTAACTACAACCTATGATGTCTATAGAAATAAAATTCATGTAGTTGTCACAATTTTCCCATACATTTAAATTACCAGTAATTTCCCAGCACATTTCAGAGAAGAAAATGATGGATCCTTTGCCAATTGGAATTTATCTCCTTTCAAATATCCAACCCAACAATAAAGCAGGCATAAAATATAGGGTGAAGATGATTTGGGCTGAAGAATTATTAACAGGAGCCACTGTGACACTTTCAGAAAACTGTACAGAGTGCTTTATGCATTTCAAATAGTCAATCCTCTAGAAAAACATGGGGCTAAAATATTTTACTAACTATCTGGTAAATCTATTAAAGTTCAAAATATCTACTATATAGTATAAAAGTCTCACACCCATTTGGAAGTTAACAAGAACATGGATTCTGATATATAAGCTTCAGATAATGAGCAACAATGTCAACAAAAGGGATCTTGAGCAGGAGGAGGGTGGATACAGAGAACAGAAGCAGCAATATTAAGGGAGATGAACTAGTTAGTTTTAAAAGTTCGTGTACAGGGTGCCTGGGTGGCTTAGTTGGTTAAGGTCTGCCTGAGACTCAGGTCATGATCCCAGGACCCTGGGAACAAGCCCCCCATAGGGCTCCTTGATCAGCGGGGAGCTTGCTTTTCCTTCTGCCTGCCACTCCCCCTGCTTGTATGCTTGCTCGTGCCCCCCATCTCTAGACAAATAAATAAATAAATAAATCTTAAATTAAAAAAAAAAAAATTTCATAAACAGGACACTTAGTCTCCAGATAGGTGCTCTTTTAACTGTGGTTGGAAGGGTGCCTGGCTGGCTCAGCAGGCAGAGCATGACCCTGATCTCAGGGTCATGAGGTTAATTAAGCCCCATGTTGCATGTGGAGCCTACTTAAAAAATAAATAAAATCTTAAATAAACAAATACATAAAATTTTTAAATTCAGGTTGGAAAATATAGGAAGATTTTGAACCTCTTGACTCTACATAAAATTTTGAATAACCTGCTATTTTTCTGTAACAATGGTTTAACTTCAGAAGTGATTAGAGTGCATTTTTCTAAGAAGACCTATTCTAAAGCTTTTTTCAGTTTCTCCAAAGGTAGCAATATTTCAAAAAAGGCTAAGAACTACTATCAAATTATCTCCTGGCTTAATTAGAATATTAAGGATGGTTTGGTGATGTTAAATAAACCTTGTTCTAAGTTTGATTTAAACAGAGAAATTCTACACAATTGTGTCTTCCTAAATACTGGTATCATTTTAAAGACATAATTGACCTAAGAGCCATTTTACATTATTTTGATTGAATTTGGGTTAAATATGACTTTTGGATAACCAAAGTTATTCCAGATTTTTAAAAACCCTGATTTTATTGATTTTCACAACCATCCTTAAAAATAACCTCTGTTCAATTAAAATCTGTCCATTTTTCAGATATAAATTATACTTGCATCAAAAAACACAAAAGTAGGGGCGCCTGGGTGGCTCAGTGGGTTAGAGCCTCTGCCTTCGGCTCAGGTCATGATCCCAGGGTCCTGGGATCAAGCTCCACATAGGGCTCTCTGCTCAGCGGGAAGCCTGCTTCTTCCTCTCTCTCTCTCTCTCTCTCTGCCCGCCTCTCTGCCTACTTGTGATCTCTTTCAAATAAATAAATAAAGTCTTAAAAAAAAAATAAACACAAAAGTAGGTAAGTTAGTAGCACAATTACCAGGCACACTGTTAAAGCAAACTCGAGATTCCTCAACTGCATAATGTAGTCTGATCAGTTAACTAATTTTTTCCCCTACTATTTCTCTCTCTCCTTCAAGTGTACAATCTCATCTGGGCCTAAAGTTTACTCATAACAATAAACTAACTTATATCTAACACTTAGTATTTATTCAATTTTAGACATCACAAGTGCTCTGTCACTTTTCTGACTCTTTGAACCATTATCACTCATAACTACTAGGATAGAGCTCTAGTTAAACAAAGCAGAATGATTCTACTGGTTAAGCACTAAAAATTATTTATGAAATGCATGGTATATACTCTGAAATAAACTACACATTATTATTTTTTAAAGATTTTATTTATTTATTTGACAGAGAGAAAGCAAAGCAGGGAGAGCAGCAGGCAGAGGGAGAGGGACAAGCAGGCTCCCCACTAAGCAGGGAGCCTGATGCGGGACTCTATGCCAGGACCCTGGGATCATGAACTGAGCCAAAGGCAGATGTTTAACCAACTGAGCCACCCAACTGTCCTGAACTACACTTTATTAAGTTCAAAAAATAATAATGTTAGTTATGGTCAGGTTCTGGAGACTCTGAATGTTAAGCACAAAAACTTAAATCAAATGTTTATTGAGTGAATAAAGGCCAAGTTAGGTCCTCCATCATAGATATAGGTACTCTCTATGATCAAAAAAGACGTTTTCTTATGACAGAATGTAACACTCAGATATTTGTAATTTAGAAAAAAACAGAGAACACCTTTGTAATAACTGAAACAAGAAAAGTCTAGATGTATTTAAGAAATGAATCAGGCTGTCAGAAAACTCAAGTATCAAGGTGGAAAAGTCAGGAGGACTATTCTAAATTAGAAAAAGATTAAGGAGATATTAGTCACCAAATGCAATGCATGACATTGGCTAGTTCTCAAGAAGATACATGCAGAAGTATTTAGAAATAAAGCACATCTCTACAACTTACTTTACATGGGTCAAAAGAAAAACAAAATGCTAAAAACACACACACACAGATAATAAAGCAAATGTGACATAATTAACATCTTGGTAAAAGGTATTATAGATTCATTGAATTTATCTTTCAACTTCCCTGTTTGGAAATAATCCAAATAAAGTTGAGGGAAAGAAATTTAACTTTTCAAATTGGTACTTTAATGCTAGAATTTGGCCAGGTATCTGGCAAACCAAAAGAAAATACTGTGTGAAAGGCCTTAATTATTCATACAATTTATTTTTTCAAAAACAATGTCCACCACAAAATTCAAAACAGCTAGGCAATAGAGTAGTCAAGACAATACAAGCCAGAAAGAGAGGAAAACACACAAAGGAAAACAGATAATATTACCATCAAACATTTGAATATCTCCAGTGGTGCTAGACACTACTGCCAAGCCCTGTTCAAACACTTATGAACAAGACAAAATCCCAAACTTCAGAAAGCTTACATACAGTGTAGTAAAGAAAAAGGATATTAAGAATAACAAAAAGGGAACTACAAAATGCACTTGGACTAGAACAATGAATGAAAGTGAAGGCAGCAGAGTGGTTAACAAGGTGAAAGAGCACCCATTGCCAAAAGCCCAAGGATCGGGACGCCTGGGTGGCTCAGTGGGACGCCTGGGTGGCTCAGTTGGTTAAGCAGCTGCCTTCGGCTCAGGTCATGATCCCAGAGTCCTGGGATCAAGTCCCACATCGGGCTCCTTGCTCAGCAGGGAGCCTGCTTCTCCCTCTGCCTCTGCCTGCCTCTCTGTCTGCCTGTGCTCACTCTCTCTGACAAATAAATAAAATCTTGAAAAAAAAAAAAGCCCAAGGATCAACGAAGAGGGAATATGAAAGGAAATCATGTAGTAGAACAGGAGTCTTTTAACTCCAGGAAATAAGACCACATTTGAAATTACACTCTTTACTAATGGATTTCAATTAGAGTACTTTTCTCAAGAGTCAAATCTGTAGTCTCCTGCATGTTTGGAGTTCCAGAGTTTTAAAGAAAAACACATTGAGGGCACTTGGGTGGCTCAGTTGGCTAAGCAACTGCCTTTGGCTTAGGTCATGATGCTGGAGTCCCAGAATCAAGTTCCAGCATCAGGCTCCCAGCTCCACGGGGAGTCTGCTTCTCCCTCTGACCTTCTCCCCTCTCATGCTCTCTCTCACTCTCTCTCAAATGGATAAGTAAAATCTTAAAAAAAAAAAAAAAAAAAGTCACTATAGTGGAATGATTAAAGTAAATGTTAAAAAAAAAGAGAGAGAGAGAAACACATTTACACTGTAAGAATAACTTTTTATTCCAAACTAAAAATCAACACTCATTTAATTCTCTGGGGATTAAGAAAAATTCAAAGCAGAAGACAGTAGATTTGTTAATCAAACTTATTTTCAACTCAGAAACAAAATTAGCTTAGTTGAGCAGGTTTAATAGAGTATTTTTTGAAAAAAAAAATCATATATTTGTAAGTTAAGAAAAAGAATAGATCCCTAAACCAACCACCACCTAAACTTATCATTACTATCTTACCAAATTCTTTCCAGTACTCCACCCCTGGATTTTCAGTAGTATTCCTTATACAAGCATGGTTTTGGAACACACTAAAAATATACTAGTCAGAAATGCCCCTCAAACAGAACCTACATAAATTGGACTCTAGTGGCAAATTACTTTGTACAAGTTGTACCATTTGTTCCTAGAGTGTACAATATAAATACCAACTCTTATATAGAAACTTAGATATTCTGTTGGGAAAAAAGGGTAAAGGGATATTTTTACTCTTCCACTTATGCCATATAAACATTTAAAAACTTTAAGTACTACAGAAAGGAAATGAATGATCATATACAAGAGTTACTGGTTTTAGATTTGCTTAAACATGTACACATGACAAGTCATTTAAATCTAGGGAAACTTAATAGAAAATTTATTTAAATTGGTTTAATAGTCTATTGTACTATTCACAAAGTTTAGGTAAAAATATTGCTCTTAAAAATAATTGTATGAGACTAAAAATACACTTTTTTAAAAGATTTTATTTATGTGAGAGAGAGAATGAGAGAGAGAGAGAGAGAGAGAGAGCATGAGAGGGGAGAAGGTCAGAGGAAGAAGCAGAGTCCCTGCTGAGCAGGGAGCCCGACGCAGGACTCAATCCCGAGACTCCAGGATCATGACCTGAGCTGAAGACAGTGGCTTAACCAACTGAGCCACCCAGGGACCCTAAAAGTACACTATTAAACTTAACATAATTCTACTACCCTAACCTCTCCCCACCAACACACATACAAGATATCAATAGTCTTCTCAAAATACAAATACTGTTAAGTGTTTAGTATTTTTTAAAATGTAAGATTATTAGGGGGATCGAGAGGGTTGGCAGTGAATCATATCAGAATAATTTCAATTTTCTTAAAATCTGAACATTTTTCTTACTATATAAAGAACATATAATTAATGCGTATTAGCACAGGATACCTTAAAGATTTGATTTTAATAAATATTTACATGTTTTCATGTCCCAGATTTATAGCATTACCAAATTATTTTTTAAAAACTTTTTTTATTATTAAAACCACTCACCTTCTCCAATTTTCTCTATTTTGGTATAATCTTCCATAGTTAATCAGCAGATTTGGTAGATCCTAAAATGAGAGGAAAAGCTGATTTGATCTCATGCCACTAACTCAAAAGGTGGTTTTAAGTTTTTAATGGGATACAATACATAAAGCATTTTCCAGTGTCTAGTGAAGTATTAATTTTCCCTAAGTATTAGTTATGTTAAAACAACATTTACAAAGGAAAGAACTTCTGCAATAAGATTTTTCTACCTTTCTTAGCTCTTAAAACACTGGATTTGTATATCTTAGCCAGTGTAACATTTAGCTTCTTCCAATCAAATTAACTCTCAAATTCAGCTATCAATTCATCTATCCTTCCCAAACAAAACCCAGAAGTATGTTTTATGTAACACTTCTAAGGAGCACCAATGTGTGTCAATAATACCCAAACATTTCCACAAATGATGTTATTCAACTGAATTTGTACTTTATGATTTCTTTTTGAAAATTCAAAAGGAAAAAATTTTAAAGATACAAATGGAGAGCTAATGTAGACACACTGCTCAACCATTAACAAGATTGCTCAAATGTCAGCTGCAATGCTGACAATGAGACATTTCAAGACTTCCTCAGCTGAGAAGTGTGCCAATGAAACTATCTTCAGAAGCCCAAACCATAATTACCTTGATTTTCTGACACACTCATCACTGATAAGATCATATATAAAGGTCACTCTGAGTAATTGACACTTAAGTTCATCCATCTTCACAATTCCAGAAGTAGAGACAAGTCTTTTTAAATGAACAAAATTGCACTACACTGGCTATGCATGCCAATCTTAAATATTTTTTTTTAATTTTACAAAATGGCAACAATTAGAATAATCGATTTAATATCGGCTTTCCCCCTATAATATCCACATTTAATGTGCCTAAAGAACAATAAAATTGTTGGGCTCTACAATATCCAGATTTAATACGCCTAAACAACAATAAAATTGTTGAGCTCACTTTTAACAATAACTTAATTTCCAAGCTGGGTTTCATTATCCTCTGTCCATTTTCCTGTTCTAACAATTCAAAATAAAGGATGCAACTTTAAAATGTCTTTTGAATGCCTTCTGGGGCTCTGTACTACTAGCAGCAGGATGTAAAACATCAATAGCTTCATCTCCTATCCAGAGACCTCCAAGTCTTTAAAGGAAGCAAGACGTGCACCTTGGTAACCCTAGTACTAAACAAAAATTGAGGGGTACTCCAACACACATATCTCTCGGCATTTCTTAGCTTTCTACCTTGGGCCAATTGCACAGTGTATAACAGCTACCAAGCGTAAAGTAAAAACAAAAAACTCCAGATTCCCTCTGGTTTTATCCTTGGCCAAGTGTTCTTAAAAGCTATAGGAGTACAAGGGCCTTGGGCATGGAGGGAAGCCCGAGAAAGCCCACAAGTTGGTTCATCCGATCGGTGTTCCCGGACGGCCTGGCTTTGGGAACCGGCGCAGGTAAGTGGCCCAGGTGCGCTCTGGCTCCCCGCCCCCGCCCCCCCCCCCCCCCCCGCGGAGGCTAGGGCAGGGCGCACGCGGGACAGGCCGGAGCCTCAGGGCCTAGGACGGAGCCTGGCAATTCGCGTCGTCGAACCAATGCTAGGGTTATCCTCGGCTAGGTCAGCGGCCTCTTCGCGAGATCTGCCGACCGCGACCCCAGACTGCAATTCCGAGACCAGGGCAGCCCCTGCCCTCCCCACAGTACGCCCGCCGGATCTGGGCTCCCGCGAGCCTTCCTGGAAAGGCGGGCCCCGGCGTCGCTCACACGCCCAGGCCCCGGGGCCCGAGTGAAGGCGCGGCCTAGCCTCCAGAGGCCCGGCCTGGCCCAGCGCAGACCCCTGCTGCCCAGCCCGGCCTCCTAACACCACCCGGTTCCTCAATACTTCTTCTCCGGGGCCTCCGAGCCGAGCAGACGCCCGGTAGGCATGACCCTGACCTCAGCAACACTACCCGGCTTATTATCCCGCGACGAAAGCGGCGGCGGCTACCACGTCGGCGTCGCTCTGGCCTCAACTTCCAAGAGCCAGCTTTGAAGCTAAGTGCGAGCTGTTTCAAACTCACCGCGCTAAAGGGCCCGGGACCCACCAATCAGATAGTCCGTGGACTTTCAAAGGAGCCAATTGGAGCCCAGCGACGCTTGGGGCTGGGCTTCCCGGGTAGCTAAAGCGCGAAAGAGAGTGGAAACGGCGGCTAGAGAAAAAACAGGAGGGCGGGCGCCAACTGAGTCTGAGCGCAGGCGCTTTCTTTCATCGCAGAACAACGTCGTCCTACTGTTTCTGCTCGTCGGAAATCTACTGTTCCACCTAGGTCGGGATTTTTCCCCCTGCCAGTACTGGCACAATTAAAACTTACTGCACTCAATATCTCATCACAACAGTGATACTACATTGACATTCAAATTCCATTACTTTCACTTCTAATACTTAAAACTACTGTATATTTATGTTTTTCTAGGTGGGTGATTTTCCAGCCCTGCCAAAGAAGCACATTTCAAAAGTACACACACATATATTTTTACCTTACTTTTTAAATTTTTTAATGTTTTATTTATTTGAAATTCTATTTATTTAAAAATTAAAAACAAAATTTTACATTTTTTAGTTTTAAATCACTTTCACATCAGAATTTTAGTTGTTTTTTAAAACACAAAAATTCTCAATTCCATGAGAGGAAGAAAAAGAGATCTAAATTATACTTTAAATAATACAGTATCAAAAACTTTCTCTCTCTCTCATTGCCTCCACCATAACCTTAAGAGAGATGTCTGTTCTTGAACATCATTCTATAAGTCTCTAAGGAAATAAGAGTGAAATAGAAGTGGTGGTAAGAAGAGTCCCCTAATAAGGGCTTCTCTTTTCATTATCTTTACTGGGATGTAGGACAAAGACTGATTACCATGAACACTGCAAAATACATATTAGAAGACCCAGATTAGGTGCTCACTTGGACAGTACAATTGGTAAAATTGGAATGATACAGAGATTAGCCTGGTCCTTATGCAAGGATGACATATAAATTGGTGAAACGTTCCATATTAAAAAAAAAAAAAGACCCAGATTAGGATAAAGAATGGAGCTAGTATATCACATGTATTTAAGTGTTTAGTACCTTCTTACACAGTGAGTAGCATCTGTCATCTGGCACTATTTATGGTACAAACACATGGTCTTAACAATTTTATGCTTCTAGGTGACAGAGAACATTTGGGATTCACATCGGAGGTAGGGGGTTCTGAAATCTCTAGTTGGACCTAAGGAGTTTAAAAACTTACTTTTAAAACCCCCCAGTTCCCATTTTATTTTATTATTTTTTAAAGATTTTATTTATTTATTTGACAGAGAGAGAGATCACAAGTAGGCAGAGAGGCAGGCAGAGACAGAGGGAGAAGCGGGCTCCCTGCCAAGCAGAGAGCCAGATGTGGGGCTCGATCCCAAGACCCTGAGACCATGACCTGCAGTGGCTTAACCCACTGAGCCACCCAGGCGCCCCTGCAGTTCACATTTTAAATGAAAACTGACTGCTCCAAAGAAGTGCTCTAGGGAAGAAGACTGTTCTCTGCCAGCTCAGGGTACTGATTTTAATGAGTACATATATATCTCTCTGGGAGACATTCATTTTATAGCATCTAAAAACAGCTAGTAAATCATTATACCCATTTTACATTCAACATAAAGAAGACCACAAACTTCCATGGCTGTGATGCCAGATTTTTCAATTTATCTCAATCATCTTTGTTTTTAAACTTTCAGGGGTTTTTGTAAATTCATGCTATCATCTTCCCAAATACAGTTTATTAATTCTTTGGGCCAACTTGAATTTAGTATCTCTAAAGTACTTTATAGACACAAAATTAATGAGATACAATTCCTGCTGTAGGTGATGGGGGCAGGAGAACACATGATACTTAGAATTTTATTCTGGCATTTACATTGTAATTTATGCTGTAAAGTGAAACAAGAACATAGAGGGGCAAATTACTAATTCGAACAAACACTGGAGAAAGAATTGTGGGATGTGGTTTCCAAACAGAGGAAATTCCATGAGATAAGCACTTAAAGTCTGCCCAAGACACTCAGGGTGCCGCCATTGTAGGATGTAGGGCGTCTGCAGGTGCGCTGCCATTGTGGGGAGCAGAGTGTCCCCCAGTGTTAAGCAACAAAGAGAGTTTGGAACAAGAATCTTAAGGAGTCCTAAGGGGTTGCACAAGAGAGGTGTAGAACTATTTTAAAACTATTCTCTAAGTGCTATTAAAAATCAACAGAGGACGAGAGGATGGAAAGACATGTGCTACAAAAAATGTCATATTTATATTTTGGTAAGCTCCATTTAGAAAAAAAAAAAGAGTGGTTGACCCTGCAAATAAGTTTGCTTCATTATATAGCCTTCACTATGGGATTAGTGCTCTTATTAGAAGAAAAACTAGAGAACGGGGTCACTCTCTCTCCTCCTTGTGAGGACACAGCAGGAAGGTGCCATGGATAAACTTGAAGCCTCACCAGACCTCACCATGTGGGCTCCTTGGTCTCAGACTTCCAGCCTCCAGAACTGTGAGGAAATACATTTCTGATGTATAAGTCACCCATTTTATGCTATTTTGTTATGACAGCCCAAGCAGATTAAAACAGGTATTTTTTTCAGATAAAAAGGTTAAGAAACACTTGTCTGTAAACATAAAATAGCCTAGAAGGAAATGCTACAAATAATAGTGTGCCTGGAGGAAGAGTGCCTGGGGCACAGAGGTGGGGAGGGAGACTGTTGTATCTTTTGAAGTGTTCACTGTGTGAATATATTACCTAGCATAAAAATGGATAGATGGATGGTTGGATGGATGAGGCCAAAGCCTCTTTTTTGCTACTGGATAAAATTCTTGGAAGTTGCTGCAAAATTTACTCAAGAGGAGAAGACTGATCTCCCTTTACATAATTCAGAAAGTAAAGTGGTTGAAAAGAGCAAGACATGAAGTTCCAAGATCTTTTCCTCACAGCTGAAAACATGGAACTATCTCAGCTGTTCCCGAGTTAGGCATTTTTGAATTATAAAAGAAATGTGTTTTTTTTTTGTAAAATGTTCAAACAATTCCATAATAAAAGTTTGTCATATATAATCTCTAAGCTCCCATCCTCATTCCTCCAACTAAAGAGACAGAAAGAGAAATCATGGGTAAGCTTTTGGCATCCATACTTTAAATCCACATGTGTCAACTTATCTCAATCTTTCGCTGGAAATTTGAGATCTGGGGATGGGGTAGAGAGGAGAAATTCATTCATCAACCAATGAGGATCAAAGACCACAGATGAACAGATATGTGTCTTCCCATATAGGTGCAGAACAAGTGCTTACAGTGCAGTAAGTAAGGCTGTTCTATGCAGAACATGCTGGTTACTAGTAGCTGTGAGTGTGGTGGAGGGCAGAGCAGTCAGGCAAGGCTTCACAGCAGAGGCAGGTTCTAAACTGAGTCTCGAGGAATGAAGTGTCTGCGAAGCAGACACATGCATGAGGAGAGATTTCTAGTCCATTGAGAAGAAATAATAAGGCATCTTTGATGGACTGAAATTAATTCAGTATTCCTGGAACATAAATGGAGTTTGGCGGGGCTAGAGAAAGGATCAGAGAAATGATGTTATGCAGTAAGGCAATATCCATGCCTAAGAAGGCCTTTCATGGTCCCGCCAAAGGATTTGGATGAAGGGTGGAATTGGAAAAAAAAAAAAAAAAAGTTAATAGTGGGTGACATAGTCAGAGGTGGGGTTAGGAAGGAAAAGTCAACTGAAGAGGAGATCTGAGGAGGAACAATGAGGTAGCATCAGAGCCAGGAGACCAGTGGAGGGCTCTGCTTCTATCCCAACAGAGGCCGAACTGGGGGAATGGTAGTCAGTTTGAAGAGGAGGAAATGATGATGAGCTAGAAGTACAAGGTCTGAGGCATGGATTTGGTGTGTGACTAAGGGAGAAAGAGTCACCAGGGATGACTAGGCTATATGTTTGACAGTGGATGGAGACCACTACACTTCTGGAGAGAAACTGAGGGATACTTATGGTTGGAGGGGGAGGGTGGGGGGGAGGTGTTGGGGAGAGTGCTGATTTGGGCATGTTGATTATGAGGTGCCAATATAATATCCATGTGTCCTCAGATGGACAAAGGCAGATGTAGGATCCATGAGGCCTGAAGTATCTACCATTTGGGGGCCGTTTTAAAGAGAAAGGATGCTGGATTTGGTGTGATAGGGAATATATTTTGAGAATAAGAAATTGTAAAATTACAAAATTTTAAAAGTTGAAAAGTGCCATAAAATTGCAAAATTCATAGAAAATTTTATTTTTATTAATTGTCTGACATATCCTTATAATGCTTTTTGTCCTACATTTCTGGGGAGCAACAACTTTTGGAATGCGTATTCTAAACGCTTATTCATCCTTCCAACTGGCAAATTCTTTATCTTTGTCTCATTATATGAAACACAATTTTGTTATATTTACTATGAAGAGAAAAAAGATAATTCAATCTTCCCTTTAACATGGTTAATCTGAATTGGCTTTTTATGATTAATTATTTCAAAGAAGTTTTTATGACTTCTTACCCCCTTATTGATAACATCATGTAGATTTTTTAGACTTTCTATCAAATTTGAGAGAATATTTATCAAGTTTCTTTCACATATGAGCTGCTTTTAAGACTGGTCTAAGCTTATGCTTTACAAACACAGGTATTACACTAAATTCTTATTTGCATGATTCTAAAGTTTCCAGATTCCAAAAATTGTCTGATGCATTTATCGTTGTTCATGCTGTGCTAATAAGTGCATTCCTGACACAAGAGAAGTTCAGTTTGGATGAGGTAGTGATAAGAATTTTACACATCTGTCAATTGGAAGAATTTCCCACAGGTTAGCTTCTCCTCTATTACCCACCACTCACTTACTTCCAATTCAGATAAGACCTCTGACCCTACACCTCCATTTTCACATGCCAGGATCATTCACAGAATGGGTAGAAGGAATATTTCCAGAAGCTGTTTTTATATTAGGACTGCTGGCAATGACTTGGAAACGTTGGGGATGAATAAGTAGATACCACTAATCCTCAACTAAATGTATCCTCAGCTCAACTTCCCCTGAGCTGAATCCCCACAATGTTCTGGTCCCGCCAGTACCACTGGGCGGATGGGGAAGTTCGACTAGTGGGGAGTTGAACTGGAAAGAAACCACCACTTAAAGACCTGTGGCTAACCTACCTTAGTGTATGCATTTTATCAAAAACCTGTGATTATGGGAACACCCCTCTCAGAGCCCAGGAAGGGGCCTGTGCTAAGGCAGGATCATGACACTTCAGCTTCATGAGATTCATGGTCAGTCTGAGTGTCACACTGAAAAGATTTTAAACATAATCAGGGCCAGGAGAAGTGAGCAGGGCTGCTGAGATGATCAGGGTTCTTGTTTTAGTTGAATCTCTGAGGTGTTTTATAATTTTTATGGACTTCTTCGATTTTATGACAATACTCCTTATGCCTAAAATAAGCCCTTATGCTAGAACTAAATATTGAGAGGGAGAAGTAGTTTTTTTTTTTTTTTAAGATTTTATTTATTTATTCGACAGAGAGAGATCACAAGTAGGCAGAGAGGCAGACAGAGAGAGAGGAGGAAGCAGGCTCCCTGCCGAGCAGAGAGTCCGATGCAGGGCTCAATCCCAGGACCCTGAGATCACGACCTGAGCCGAAGGCAGAGGCCTAACCCATCGAGCCACCCAGGCGCCCCCGGAGAAGTAGTTCTTTAAATCTTGATCTTCGTAGGGATGCCTGGGTGGCTCAGTTGGTTGAGCAGCTGCCTTTGACTTGGGTCATGATCCCGTCGTCCTGGAATTGAGTCCCACATCGGGCTCCTTGCTCAGCAGGGAGCCTGCTTCTCTCTCTGTCTCTGCCTGCCATTCTGTCTGCCTGTGCTCGTGTGCTCTCTCTCTCTAACAAATAAATAAATAAAATCTTAAAAAAAAAAAAATCTTGATCTTCGTAAAGTTGTCCCAGGGCAATGGATTATGGATGAGTAAGTTAAGGAATTAATATAAAAGTTTATTTTCTAATGGTGTTAAACAAAGGAAGTTCTAATTTAACTCAATAAGCTGTCATCTGAAATGATACAGGCCTGGGGTTTCACCTGCCATATTCTGCTTCTTTTTAAATGTTTACTGTAATTGACACGTTCCAAAGAGCAGAGTGGCAAAAACACACTCCTCCTGTTAAAATGATAGCGATGAAACATAATTGACTCTTTCTTCAAAAATGAGACAGGCACTTACAGGTATGACAGGAAATTAAACTCTTTCAGTTCCACTCACCAAATATTTGATTTGGCATTATTGGGGGCCACTAAAGATACAAAGATGAATTAGACTACCTGTCCTCCTTGACTTGAGAGGAGGGGCCAAGATAAGAAAAATACATCAAATGATTACACTTCTTTTAGGCTCACTAGTTAAATATCTTCCTTTAGCTGATAGCTTACATCAAGTATTGAGGGAATACAAAGTATAGTGATGTGGTACCCAGATAAGACAAAAAGGGAAAGATACCTGCTGTTTCAACATTTGGTAACTATATGGAGCCTTTATTATGTCCCAAGTGCGGGCTTAAATAATGGGTATACAAACAAGAATCAGACCCAAGCCTGCCTTTCAAAGCTTCAGGGTCCAGATGGAGAAAAAAGTAAAAAGAAAAAAAAAAAATTCAAAGACGAAACAAGAATTTCTTCCTACTCCAGGGATCCCATGTGAGTCTTTCCACAGCCTAACCCCAACCACAGACTCAAAATGTAAGGTAGGGCCCTCAACTCTATGGTCAACTAATCTTTAAGAAAGCTGGAAAGAATATCCAATAGAGAAAAGTCAGTCTCTTCAACAAATGGTGTTGGGAAAATAAGACAGCCGCATGCAGAAGAATGAAACTGGACCATTTCCTTACACCACACACAAAAATAGACTCAAAATGAATGAAAGACTGAGCCAGGAATCCATCAAATCCATCAAATCCTAGAGGGGAACACAGGGAGCAACCTCTGTGACCTCGGTCACAGCAAATTTTTACTAGACACATCTCCAAAGGCAAGGGAAACAAAGGCAAAAATGAACGATTAGGACTTCATCAAAATAAACAGCTTTTGCACAGCAAAGAAACAGTCAACAAAACCAAAGACAACAGAATGGGAGAAGATATTTGCAAATGACTTATCAGATAAAGGGTCAGTATCCAAAATCTATAAAGAACTTATCAAACTCAGCACCCAAAGAAAAAATAATTCAATCAAGCAATAGTCAGAAGACAAGAACAGATTAAAAAAAATGTGAGGCAGGAGGAGAAATGTTGAAGCTGTGCCGTCCCAACAAAAGCCCTCCAGAAATGGCCATACCATCACAGTAGTTAAAAGTTCAGGATCGTTGGGGCACCTGGATGGCTCAGTTGGTTAAGCAGCCAACTCTTGATTTCGGCACAGGTCATGATCTCAGGGTGCTGTGATTGAGCCCCACATCAGTCTCCCGGCTCAGACTGCTTGAGATTCTCTCCCCCGGCCCTCCCCATGCTTCTGTGCTCATTCTGTCTTTAAAAAAAAAAAAAAAAGCTCATGATCAAGACTGCATGGCCTCAAATCCTTTCAAATCCTGGTTCTCCCCCTTAATTTATCTGTGGCTTTGAGCAAATCACTTTATTTCTTTGTGCCTCATTTACTCAAATGAAGATATGAATAGTACCTGGTTGTATCTTTTTGAGTATAAAATGAGGTCATCCATCTACTATTTCCTTAGATCAATGCCTAACCCACAGTAAGCACTTCACAAGTGTGATTTATCACTGTCTATCTCTCACAAAAATTGCTCTGGTGGTGAGCGGTGGAATACGCTGCTATGGGGTCATAGAAGAGGGGGAAAAAAGACTCTGGGGGAGGCAGATAAGGCTTCATTAATGCTGTGACCCTTGCTTTGGGTCGGATAGGAAAGCTGATATTATCCGTTTATATGGGAATGAAGGAGAGGAGTCTGCCCAGAACATCTGGGAAGGAAACAGCATATGCAGCAGACAGCTCAGCGTCAAAAAGGCACCTGGCATGCGAGGGATTGACGAAGGGAGCTGGGTCAAGCTAAACAAAGAGTGCATTTGAACTAATTCTTGAAATATAAGCCCAACTTTGGCAAAGAGAAATGGAAGAAGGATATTGGTGGGAATGATCAGGTGGGAGACATTCTAGGCAGAAAGAAGAAAAACAGGGGCCAGGTTTGGAGAACATCCAGCAGTGGGATTTGGCTGGAGGGTAAAGTGGGATAGGAGGTAAAGAGATAGAAGAGGGGAAGGAAGAGTTAGATTCCTATCATGAAGGGTTTTAGAAGTCACTGCAGGGAAGCTTACCTGCAGCACTTCAAACAATGCAAAGGGAAAGACAAAAGGTTTTTTGATTTGATTGAGCGGGGAGTGACAGGATCACATTTTGTATTTAAACAGATTAATCTGGCAGTACTATACAGAGAGGATGAGTGGGGGAAAGAGAGATCCAAGATTGCCAGCAGAAAGGTAATTCCCTCCAGGAGTTTATTATATCTAACTCTGTGAAGCTGAAATTGACAAAACTCTGTATACATGGTGTATTAGTAATCTGGAGGCAATGCTGTGAGGATATTATGACTATGATTCCACTAGAGGGTAGTAGAGACAAATTGGTAAAATAGATGAAGCCACTCTCATCCCTACCAGCTACAAACCAAGTATTTCTCTTCTTATCTATATTTTGTAAAGATTGCAGCTTAATTCAGTTATCCCATGACTGAGGAAAATATGACAAGTACATTTAGTGGGTTGTAGCTCTAGACAATTTAATAAATTCAACGTATCCATCTTCAGACGGCAATAAAGCTGAACTGGCCAGACCAGGAAACTAGTTGGGATTTAACCTTTTGACAGTAACCAATATCTCATTATGGCCTTAAGTGGAAACTCTCCTTTTAAACTGAATCCCGAATAGTACATCCAAGTCTCTTAATTGATTGTGCTTTTTTAAAAAAAAAGGTGACAATGATGAAGAAGACAAAAGTACGATTGGTCAAGTTAATTTCAACATGTAGTCTCAGTTAGATAATTTAAGTTGAAAAAAGCATATCTTTGGTACACTCATTTTCAGATAAGATCCTAAAATATATACTGCTATATTTTACACACATATATACACACACTTCCTTTTGGAAAGTGATACAGCAATGAAGAGTGATTATGCCCATTCTGGTTTTTTTTTAAGCTTAATATTCCTCTAACATTATTTTGCCATAAGGAAATAACGCTATACAAATAAGTCATATGCTTGAAAAAACTTGCTATGTTGTAATAACATTTTCTGTAATAACAAAAATTTAGAGTCAACTTAGAAGTCTAATAGGGAAATGGTTCAATACTTAAATTATGGTATTTCCCTTAATCAAATACCACACACTCAGACACAAACACTGTGACTGCAAGTTTATAAAAGCATGGACTTACACTAGAAGGAAATAGACACAGATTGTTCTCTTAGTGTAAAGGGATATGTGGTCATTTAAAAACATTGCCATTCAACTAGTTTTGTGCTGTTTTTACAATGACCACACACCAAAAGGGAAGAATATGCTGCCGGTATCATTTTACTTATAATTTCAAGATACTGCTATTTAACTAACACTTTTCAAAGCTTCACAGTGTAAAGATCATTATATATTAAACCTTTAATTAGAATAACTCTCTTCAACTACCTTTAAAAAAAAAAAAGGAAGAAGGGAGGGAGGAAGAAAGGAAGGAAGGAACTAAAATGAGACTTCTCGAATATCTCTGGAGTAAAATATAGCATTTTAAAAGATCTGTGAATACCTTCCTTGATAGCTTAAGGAAAGGAAAGCAAAGAGGCTAGCAAAACACCGTATGATTTCTTGCATGTATGGAATTTAAGAAACAAAACAGATGAACATAGGTAAAAAGAAAGAAAAATAAAATAAGATAAAAACAGAGAGGGAGACAACCCATTAGAGACTCTTAATTTTATGGAACAAATTGAGGGTTACTGGAGGGGAGAGGGTGGAGAGATGGGGTAATTGGGTGATGGGCATTAAGGAGGGCACTTGATGTAATGAGCACTGGGTACTGTATGCAACTGTTGAATCACTAAACTCTATCCCTGAAACTAATAATACACCATATGCTAATTAAATTAAGTAAAAATAAATAAGTAAAATGGAATTTCTCCATATTTCAATATAAAATAGACAAGTCTTGGGGTAAGGGCAGAAGCTCTGTAGACTTATTCAGTCATGAAAATGTCCAAGTTGAACATTCTCTTCCATCTTTAAAAACATAAAACTCCAAAACTAAAAATAAACTCATCTTCATTTTAATGGCTTCTAAATACTTGTAAAGGCAATAATCATAGGATTTTTAAATAGTAAAATGGTAGAGTCAATGAGAATTAGAGATCATGCAATGAGAAATGTGTTAAGGAAATTCAGTGTTTACATTTACCAGTGTTCAGAGTTTCACATATTTATTTTATTTAAGTTACTATTTTATTAAATTCACATATTTATTTTATTATTTGTTTAAGTAAATTTGTCAGTATGTAGGAAATACACATACGTATATATTAAAATATGTGTGTGTATAGATTAATAGACAGATAAAGTAAATCAATTTAAATGTTTCAGTATCGTAACAATAGCTACCTTTGACCTTTTATAACATTCAGCCATGCCATGAGCTGAATGAAGAACTTTAAATGGACTATTTTTAAGGATGGAACAATCTTTCTGATAAAGATTCTGCTTTAGGTGAGGAAACTGAGTTGTAGAGAGATCTAATATTTGCCCAGTGTCAGACAGCTAGTAAGAGGTAGAATGGAGGGGAACCGGGGTGGCTCAGTTGTTGAGCGTCTGCCTTTGGCTCGGGTCACGATCCCAGGGTCCGGGGTTCCAACCCCGCATCGGGCTCCCTGGTCAGTGGGAAGCCCTGCTTCTCCCATTCCCCCTGCTTGTGTTCCCTCTCTCACTGTGTCTCTCTCTGTCAAAATAAATAAAATCTTAAAAAAAAAAAAAAAAGAGGTAGAATGGAGACTTGAACCCAAAGATTTTCTGACTCCAAAGCACAGCTTCTCTACCACTATGCAATCTTCCACTTAGATGCAATAAAATAAATATACACTCTAAGATGATAAATTATTGGAAATATTATTAACGCTAATTTTGTTAAATAGAAGTTATATATTTAGTCTTCTTATACTGTGTATCTTCATGATAATTTCATCCTTACTCGTGTCTCCTTAAAGAACAGTGGAAGTGTATCATTTTCTTTAAATAAGAATGTGATTAAACAAGGTTGAATCATTGGTTAATGGTAGAGTATTTAAAATAGTTGTTCATTATTCTCAGAACACCGCAATTATTAGCTTCAGATGAAAGGGATGAAAAATTCAGAGCTCATTCTCAAATAGCTGTAGGTCCAGCTTTTCTCCCATCACTGGAATTTTCCACCCAAGGTACATGGTTATTTTCAGTGTTTCCGGGGGAGCAGGCTGGTGGTGACTTAAGAACACAGAAATGGAATAATGTAATGCTTGGTTCATGATGCGGTCTCATCATTGGTGCACTTATGACACTCTTTATTCATATAATTATTAATTTATGGTAATAATGTAATAAGCATTCATGAAACCACAACCCAACATTAAAACTTCAACTTTAATAGTACTCTACACGTATGGGACCCTCTTTTCCCTGTCATCTTGTTCTGCCACCACCCCAACGCCAGGTAATTGACATCCTTATTCATCATTTCTTTTGCTGGTATTCCTACAAAAAAGTTTAAGAGTAATAATAATAAAACCTATATATTCCTCTCCTAGATTCATCAATTATTATTATTTTGCCAAATTTGGTTTACCTTATCTTTTCTCTCCCTTCACCCCCCACTCCCTCTCTTTCTTTCCATTTACTGAGTTATTCATTCTCACATAAATTACAGACCCATGACTTTACCCCAAATACTTCACCATGCATCTCTTAAGAACAATGTTTTCCAGACCGCTGGGTGGCTCAGTCGTTAAGCATCTGCTTTGGCTCAGGTCAGGATCCCAGGGTCCTGGGATCAAGCCCCGTATCAGGCTCCCTGCTGGGTGGGGAGACTGCTTCTCCCTCTCCTGCTTCCCCTGATTGTGTTCCCTCTCCAGCTGTCTCTCTCTCTGTCAAATAAATAAAGAAAATCTAAAAAAAAAAAACAACCATCAATTTAATTTACATATACTGTATTATTAGTTTCGGAGATAGAATTTAGTGATTCATCATTTGAATACAAAACCTGTGCTCATTACATCAAATACCGTCCTTAAGACCCATCACCCAGTTACTCCATCCCCTACCCCCTCCCCTCCAGCAACCCTCAGTTTGTCCCCTATCGATAAAAGTCTCTTATGGTTTGTTTCCCTCTCTATTTTCCTCTTATTTTATTTTTCCTTCACTTCCCCGATGTTCATCTGTTTTGTTTCTTAAATTCCACATATAAGTGAAATTGTATGATATTTGTCTTTCTCTGTCTGAATTATTTCATTTAGCATAATACCCTCTAGTTCTATTCATATAGTTACAAATGTCAAGATTTCTTTCTTTTTGATGGCTGAGTAATATTCCATTGTATATAGTCTTCTTTTGGTGGCTGAGAATTATTCCATTGTAAAGAATGGAATATATACAACTTCTTTATCCATTCATCTGTCGATGGACATCTGGGCATTTTCCATATTGTTTTATTTTGGTTTCGATGATATTTTTTGTAAGCCAGTTGTCCTGAGACGATATCCCCATGATACATCTGATAATTTCTTCATGGTGTCGTTTACCTTGTTCCAACATTTTTTCCTGTATTATGTAAAGTATCTTCTGTACCTGGCAGTTAGATCTAGAAGCTTGATTAAATTCAGGTTAAACATTTTCGGCAAGGATACTTCATAAGGAAGCTGTGCACCTCACGTCACATCGTGTCAAGACAGACATAAGGCAGGTTGCTCACTTCATGTCATTGATAACCTTTAGCTCTTTTCCTTTTTAAAGATATATCCATAAATTCTTTGATAGTCTTCTGCTCATGAGATAGATCTTAATTTCCCACCCCTAGCTACCATGGCATGGGGACCCTCAGGCCATGGATGGAGCTAAGTCTCTGCCTAACAGCAAGCACTGAAGCTTTGCTAGTAGGTGAGCTTGGAAGTGGGTACTCTGTCAGGACTTGGTTAATAAGTTATATGTTTCAAGGAATTTGTTTACTGGGTCCAATTTTCCAAACTGTTGGTATAGGTAATAGTAGTGTTCTGTTATGATATTTTCTCTCCAGTTACTATTTGTGATTTTCTTCTTTTTTTTTTTTTCCAGTGCAATCTTGTCAGATATTTAAATATTTTACTTGTTTTTGAAGAACTGATGTTTGGCTTTAACGTTCTGTTTTTTCTTTCTTTCTTTCTTTTTTTTTTTAAGTAATCTCTACACCCAGTGTGGGGCTCAAATTCATGAACCTGAGATCAAGAGTCTTATGCTCTACTCACCGAGCCAGCCAGGTGGTCCATTATAATCTTTGTTTTATATTTTGATTTCTGCTCTTATTTATATTACATCTTTCTTCCTAACTCATTAACTTTAGCACCTGGTCTTTCTAATACAAGTATTAACATCTAAAATATCCCTCAGGAGCCTGGGTGCCTCAGTCAGTTAAGCATCTGACTTCAGCTCAGGTTATGATCGCAGGGTCCAGGGGTCAAGCCCCATGTCCAAGCCCAACTCACCATGCAGTGGGGAGTCTGCTTCTCCCTTTCCCTCTGTCCCTCCCTTCATTTGTGCTCTTTCTCAAAGATATAAAATCTTTTCAAAAAAAAAGTAAAAAAATAAAATATCCTTCATGTGTACACTTGAAACTAACATAACACTGTATGTTAATTATACTAGAATTAAAAAACAAAACAAAACAAAATCATCCCTCATAGTATCATTAACTCTGTATCCTATAAGCTTCAACATGCAGTGTTTTAACTTTTTGAACATATGGAATACAGTAAAAGAAACTGTTTAAATGTCATTGTCTGCTAATTCTAATACCTGTGTCTGTCCTATTTTGGTTTCAGATCATTTTTTTTCTTCAATATAGGTTGTATTTTCCTGTTTCTTTGCATGCTTGGTGATTTTTTTTCACTGTGTCAGACATTATGAATTTTACATTGCTGGGGGCTCAACACTTTTGTATTTCTATGAATATTTCTGAGCTTTGCTCTAGGCTGCAGTAAGTTCCTTGGAAACAGTTAGATCCTCTCCAGGGCTGCCTTTATGGTTTGTTAGGCAGGACCAGAACAGAGTTTAGTCTGGGGCTAATTATTTCCCACTAGCGTGGCAAGGTCCCTCGGAGCACTCTTCCTGTTGTCCCAGAAATCATGAGGTTTTCCAGTCTGGCAGGACCTGGATGAGTATCTTTTAACGCTTTGATCTTTTGGGTAGTTGTGTAAGGGTTCTCCAGAGATACAGAACTGATAGGCTGTATATATGGATTATTGTACACAATAATAATATGATTATATAATATAGAGTAATAGTACAATAGTAATAGAACCAACAGGACGTATATATGTATATGATATATATTATTCTTATCAGGAATTATAATTATATTAGTTAATTATTTTTATGTCATGTAATTATATTATTATTATTTTAAAGATTTTATTTATTTATTTGACAGACAGAGATCACAAGTAGGCAGAGAAGCAGGCAGAGAGAGAGGAGGAAGCAGGCTCCCCGCTGAGCAGAGAGCCCGATGGAGGGCTCGATCCCAGGACCCTGGGATCATGACCTGAGCTGAAGGCAGAGGCTTTAACCCACTGAGCCACCCAGGCGCCCCTAATTATATTATTAATATAAGGAATTGACTCACAAGGTTAGGGGGGCTGAGAAGCCTCAAGATCTGTAGTCAGCAAGCTGGAGACCCAGCAGATCCAGTGGTGTAAATCCCAGTCTGAAAGCTTACCAAGCGAGATGCAAGAAGAGGCAGTGTTTGTATTTGAGTCTGACCATAGGAGAAAAGACCAATGTCCCAGCTCGAAGGCAGTCAGACAAAAGGACTTCCCCTTTGGGGAGGGTCAGCCTTCTGTTCTAATCAGTCTTTCCACTGATTATGTGATGCCCACCCACATTGTAGAGAGCAATCTGCTTTATTCTGTCTACACATTCAAATGTGAATCTCACCCAGAAACACCCTCACTGACACACTCAGTAAGGTTTTACCCAATACTGGGCACCCTGTGGCCCAGTCAATTTAACACATCAAGTTAAGCATCATAGTGGTTCTTGTCTTGCCCTTTTATGGGTTCCACACACGTATGTGCTGTCCATACTCTCCTGAATCCTTGAGGGAGGCAGTCTGTGGATTTCCAGGGTTGTCTGTGCATGTGTCTCCACTGAGGCACATGGGAGGTCCTGGGAGGGCCAGCTGTGTTACTTTGACTCCCAGAACTCCCAGCTTTGTCTCTTTGACCCAGTGAATCTCCCAGTCTCCACCTGTGTCTCCCCTCCCTGCACCACCGACTAGAAACTCTCAAGGCAGCAGACTGGAACAATCTTTGGGTTCATCCCATTTGATTCCAATCTCTCATGGATCACCATCTTAAGTTGCCCGATGGCAAGGGTTTTGAAAACTGTTTTTTCATATATCTTATTTTTTATTATTTTTTGGTGTTTTAGGTGGGAGGATAAATTCAGGACCTGTTATTTCAGGTTGCCACAAAGAAGTCCGTACAGTGTTCTAGGTTTTATTTTCAAATTTCCAGTGTGATTTTTCTCTTTAACTCAGGGTTATCGAAGAGTAGGTAAATTTTTAAATATGAAAGGACTTTTCATTTATCATTTTCAAATTAAATTTAAAAAAATTTTATTAACATATTATTTGCCCCAGGAATACAGGTTTGTGAGTCATCAGCCTTACACATTTCACAGCACTCACCATAGCACATATTCTCCCCAATGTCCATAACCCAGACACCCTATCTCTACCCTCCTACCCCCCAGCGACCCTCAGTTTGTTTCATGAGATTAAGGGTCTCTTATGGTTTGTCTCCCTCCTGATTCCATCAACAGATGAATGGATAAGGAAGATGTGGTATATATATACAATGGAATACTATGCAGCCATCAAAAGAAACAAATCTTGCCATTTGCAACAACGTGGATGGAACTAGAGTGTATTATGCTAAGTGAAATAAGTCAATCAGAGAAAGACAATTATATGATCTCTCTGATATGAAGAATTTGAGAGGCAGGGTGTGGGGTCATGGGGAGTAGGGAGGGAAAATGAATCAAATTAAGTTTTTTAAAAGAATTTTATTCATTTATTTGACACAGAGAGAGAGAACACAAGCAGAGGGAGAAGCAGGTTTCCCGCTGAGCAGGGAGCCTGATACGGGACTTGATCCCAGAACCCCAGGAATATGACCTGAGCTGAAGGCAGACACTTAACCAACTAAACCACCCAGGCACCCCATTTCAAATTAGTTTTTTTTTTTTTTAACAAAACAGAAAACCTATTTTAAAATGATATTTGATCTTTGCAATTTATTGTGTTTGTTTTATTGGCTTGGTACAGGATCAATTTTTGTAAAGGTACCATGTGAATTAGAGGATGCAGGGTATCCTCTAATCTTAGATGTAGATTTATACATACATTCATTAAATTTGGGCTCATTAATGGTGTTTTTTATCTGACTTTTTAATCACTGTTAAATTTTTGACAGCCACATCTATCAATAGTAGAGATAAATGTGTTGACATCTTTCAATATGATAGATGGATTTATCAATTTCTACCTGCAATTCTATCAAATTTTGTTTTATTTCTTGAGGATATTTTATTATGTACTTACATGTTTAGTTATACTACATCTTAGTTAATTGAAACTTTCATCATTACGTAGTAACCATACTTTTTTCCTAACAATGCTTTTGCTCTTAAAGTGTCTGATGGAAGTTTTATATAAGAAATAACATGTATTTTAAAATTTTCTAGTAGCCGGGGCACCTGGGTGGCTTAGTGGGTTAAAGCCTCTGCTTTCGGCTTGGGTCATGATCCCAGGGCCCTGGGATCAAGCCCCGAATTGGGCTTTCTGCTCAGCGGGGAGCCTGTTTCCCCCCTCTCTCTCTGCCTGCCTCTCTGCCTACTTGTGATCTCTGTCTGTCAAATAAATAAAAATAAAATATTTTTTAAAAGAATTTTCTAGTAGCCACACTGAAAGGATAGAAAGAAAGAAAAACAAAGATAAAAAACAAATAAAGTGGGGCACCTGGGTGGCTCAGTGGATTAAAGCCTCTGCCTTCGGCTTGGATCACGGTCCTGGGGTCCTGGGATAGAGCCCCACATCGGGCTCTCTGCTCTGCGGGGAGCCTGCTTCCTCCTCTCTCTCTCTCTGCCTGCCTCTCTGCCTACTTGTGATCTCTGTCTGTCAAATAAATAAATAAAATCTTAAAAAAAAATAAAGTAAAAAAAGTAAAAAGAAACAGATGAAATTTACTTTATTTTATTTTACTTTTTTTCCCCATTCCCTGAGGAAGTTGTTTGCTCATCAATTGAAATCAAAATTTTTAAAATTAATTAGTTATTTTTTATTATTATGTTCATTTAGCCAGCATATAGTACATCATTAGTTTTTGATGTAGTGTTCAGTGATTCATTTGTTGCATATAACACCCAGTGCTCATCACCACACATGCCCTCCTTAATACCCATCATCCAGTCGCCCCCTCCTTCCACCTTCTCCCTTCTGGAAACCTCAGTTTGGTTCCCAGAGTCCAGAGTCTCTTACGGTTTGTCTCCCTCTCTGATTTCTTTCCATTCAGTTTTCCCTCCCTTCCCTTGTGGTCCTCTGCACTATTCCTTATGTTCTACATATAACTGAAACCATATGATAATTGTCCTTCTCTGCTTGACTTATTTCATTTAGCATAAGCCCCTCCAGTTCCATCCATGTCGATGCAAATGGTGGGTATTCACCCTTTCTGATGGCTGAGGAATATCCCATTGTGTGTATGAACCACATCTTCTTTATCCATTCATTTGTTGAAGGTATCTTGGCTTGTTCTGCAGTTTGGCTATCAATTTTAATAATAAATTTATTTAACCCAATATATTTAAAATGTTATCAAATTAAACGTATAATAGAAATAATTGTCAGAGAGATATCATTTTTTCTTATTTTTTTGTGACAAGTCTTTGAAATCTGGCATGTGTAGAACACTTATGGAACATCTCAATTTAGACTAACCACATTTCAAGTGCTCAGAAGCCATATGTGGTTAGTGCCTACCATGGTGGACATTGCAGGTCTATATGGGACTACCAGGTTACCTTCGTTTAATATTTGTCTGTGGCTCCTTTTTTCATCTTCTAGTTTGAAACATTCTGTATTCATGAGCCCCATGTCCTTGTAAAAGCCATATGCATTTTTTGTGTGTGTGTTTTTTTGAAGATTTTATTTATTTATTTGACAGACAGAGATCACAAGTAGGCAGAGAGGCAGGCAGAGAGAGAGAGGAGGAAGCAAGGTCTCTTGCTGAGTAGATAGCCCGATGTGGGGCTCGATCCCAGGACCCTGAGATCATGACCTGAGCCAAAGGCAGAGGCTTTAACCCACTGAGCCACCCAGGCGCCCCACCATATGCATTGTTTTATGGAGTTTAAGATATATATAAAATCTGGCATTTAAACTACTTTGAAATCAAGATTCACCTTACAGTCAATGGAGCGTTAAAAATCTCTGTCATCCAGGTGATATTTGCATCATAGTTGTCATTGTCTGAACATGCACAAACATCAAAAGTACCTGTATCTCTGTGGCTTGGCTGGTAGAGCATGCAACTCTTGATCCCGGAGTTGTGAGTTTAAGCCCCACGTTGGTCCTAGAGCTTAGTTAAAAAAAAAAAAAAAAAAAAAGTACCCATATCCAAACTTGAAGAATGGATGTCAGTGGCTCAGAATCAAATCCCAAGAGAGCATAGTAGGACTTTCTTTTAGTCCCTAAAAACTAAATGATTGTGGGAAAGGAGTGGAGAAAGTATGAATCAGACATATTTGGCAATATTCACAAAATAAGAGTAAACAAAATAGACTAGACTATACATAATTGCAAAGCAGTCCTAAGAGCCCAGAGCCCTGACTTTCAATTCTTTTTCGGATTATTTTAGGAAGTGCTGAGTCACCAATGCTCTTGATAGCACAAACCATAATATTGTACAGATATTGACAAATGGAAAGGTGATTCATGAGGGTTGAGTGGATGTGATGAAATTTTAGAAACATTTTAATCAATGTATTTTGCTTCTATTTTACTTTTTATATGGACATAGTAGTTATGTATGATAAATTGCACGTCTAAATAAATCTAAAAGAGCTCTTTAAATTAGCATTGAAGTCGGGGCGCCTGGGTGGCTCAGTGGGTTAAAGCCTCTGCCTTCGGCTCAGGTCATGATCCCAGGGTCCTGGGATCGAGCCCTGCATCGGGCTCTCCACTCTGTGGAGAGCCTGCTTTCTCCTCTCTCTCTGCCTGCCTCTCTGCCTACTTGTGATCTCTGTCTGTCAAATAAATAAATAAAAAAATCTTTAAAAAAAAAAGATGTAAACTACCTATTAGAACATTGAAGGAATGCACAAGGCCCTTTGGCAAAGAATGGAAGACATATAAGCACAGGCATTTAAGGAAATCTCTAAAAAAAAAAAAAAAAAAAAAAAAAAAAAAAAAAATTAGCATTGAAGTCTAAGTGATCAGAAAGCTTTTGTTGTAATTTAATTGATAACATTTCTTCTTTTTTACTTAGATTTACGAAATATAATATACCTTTTCAATTCCATGACATGTTATATTTGATTAAACAAGGTTTCTAGATTTCAGTTTTGCTTTTATACAATATGATGACCTCTTTTAATGGCCAAGTTCTGTTCACTTATATTTATTGTAATTATTAATTATTTAAATGATATTTCTATAATTGCAATTTATTTATTTACCTATTTTAAGATTTTATTTATTTTTTTGACAGAGATCACAAGTAGGCAGAGAGGCGGGCAGAGAGAGGAGGAAGCAGGCTCCCTGCCGAGCAGAGAGCCTAATTTGGGGCTCGATCCCAGGACCCTGAGATCATGACCTGAGCCGAAGGCAGAGGCCCTAACCCACTGAGTCACCCAGGCACCCCTATAATTACAATTTATTATTTCAAAATCTACCCCCTTTCTCTGTGCTTCTTTTAACCCTCTCATTATATATCTTGCCATTTTGGCATACTCTCACATGTCTTTAATATCTAGAATATTAAATCTGGGATATTTATGGATACTCTCTCTCTTGCCCTCCCTTGCCATATATAAATATAATGGTGGGCAGGATAATGGCTTCCCAAAGATGACCACATCCAAATCCTTGAAACCTATGAATGTGTTTTGGCCTTACATGGCACAAGGGACTTTGCAAATGTCATTAAGTTTAAGGACCTTGAGATGGGGAGATTATCCTGGATTATCCAGGTTGGCTCAGTCTAATCCACTGTCCTTAACAAACGTCCTAAAGGTGGAAGGAGTCAGAGAGTCAGAGGAAAATGTGACTATCTGGAAAGGATGGTTAGAGAGATACAAGGCTTTGAAGGTGGTTTACAAGCCAAGGAATGGAGTATCAGCTTCTAGAAGCTGGAAAAGACAAGGAAATGGATTCTCTCCTAGAGCTCCAGAAGGAAATGCAGCCTTGCTCTCCCCTTGATTTCATCCGAGTGAAACATGTGTTATACTATTAGCCTACAGAACTGTAAGATAATAAATTTATGTTATTCTAAACCACTATATTTGTGCTACAGTAGCAAGAGAAAACTAGTATAGGTATTTTATTTTATTTTTTATTTTTATTTTATTTTATTCTTTTTAAAGATTTTATTTATTTATTTGACAGACAGAAATCACAAGTAGGCAGAAAGACGGGGAGAGAGAGAGAGAGAGAGGAAGAAGTAGGCTTCCTGCTGAGCAGAGAGCCTGACTCGGGGCTTGATCCCAGACTGTGAGATTATGACCTGAGCTGAAGGCAGAGGCTTAACCCACTGAGCCACCCAGGTGCCCCTAGTATAGGTATTTTAAGGTAAACACAAACTTTACTAATATTTGGAGATCTTTATGTTTCTTATCCTTTTTAGACTTGTTTCCTTTTGTTTGTACTTTACCTAAAACTATTTTCAAGGGTGGGTCTTTGCGTTATAAATACTCAGAGGCCTTAAACATCTGAGAAACTTTATACCAGGCCATTATATTTAGCTATTAAAAAATTCTAGATCCTTAGTCTTCTTTTAAAAAAAAATATATCTATTCTTTCTGCAAGATTTAGAATTTCTTTTTCCTATGATATTTTAAAATTTCAAAAAGATCTAGGTGAAGTTTTTTTTTTTTTCCTTAATTTGAGGTTTTATGGGCTTTTTGACTCTAGGTCTTTCATCCTTTTTTAATTTGAAGATTTTGTCTCCATTATCTCTTAAAATATTCACTCCACCTTATTTCTATTTTTCCCTATTTTGGTGACTGATTTTACTTATATGTTAGCAATTATATTCTTTCTTTTTTTTTTTCAGATTAAAAAAAAAATTTTTTTCTAAGTTATCTCTACATCCAGCATGGGGTTCAAACTCACAAAAACAACATCAAGAGTTGCATACTCCACCAATTGAAAAAACTATGCACCCCACAATTACATTCTTTCATATCCTCTGGCTTTATTTTTATATTTTCTTTCGCTTTTTTCCTCTCCTCCTTCCTTTGTTGAGAATTCCTCAATATGATCTTTCCATATACTATTTTCCTCAGCTGGATCCTATTAGTATTTATCCTATCTAGTGTGTTATTTATCCCATCTACTGTATTTCTCATAACCATTTTTAGCACTTGTTTTTCTTTTTAAAATAGGTTTCTTTTTTTTACACTGTTATTTGTTTTCCTCTTTTTTACGAGGGTATGTTTTAGACTTATTTTAAATTCTTTGTCTGTTGTTCTAACACATGCTTCTAAAGAAATCTGTAATCACTTGTTATTTTTCTTTCCAAATAGGCGTCTGGTTATTTTAGCCTGTGAGCTCCTACTCTCCTGGAAGTATTGCCTGCTTCACGTGCTGGGAAATGCCAAAGTCCATCCCTGACTGGGTGCTGGGAAGTGGGATAAGCCCCAGGAGAGAGAGCCCTGGCACCAGAACATCACAATGAATTCTTTCTCTCTCCATGAAAGGTGGGATGAATCTGTTTTCAAGGGAAGTACTCCTTAGTCTGGGTAAGTGAGTCTGGGGAGTGTGAAGGGGGAGTAGTGGGGAAGCATCCGCTCCAGACAGGCTGGTTCCCACTGCTTTCTCTGCTCTCCACCTGCACAACTCTTGCAGGCTGCCCTCTGATCCAACATCCCCTCACAGCGACTTTGTGACTCCTACTTGTTTGGTGTAAGGTGACAAGAAGGGATGACGAGAATACAGACTAGGTAAGCCTGGACACAGGACTGTTTATCTCTGAATCCAAACACACAGGATGGGCTTAACACATGGTAAGGGGACAACATAGCATTTTGTAGTGAAATAGTGGTAAGTGGGATGAGGACGGCACAAGGATGGTATTTACGTATTGATTACAAATCCATATTGGCTACCTACCAAAGAGTGAAGATAGAGTGTAAGGCTCAACAAGGAACTTGAAAAAAAATGTTAGCTTCATTAGGTTACTTTACAGAAACAGAAATTATTGAGTTTGTTATTCATACACACAGAAAAGTCAGACAAAAAGTACTTACTTACTAAACATACATATAATTTTATGTGACTTCTATGAGGCATTTGATGCTGTTGGCAAAACATTTTCTTTCGAAACTGTCTTAAAAGATGCATCCCTCCCAACACCAGCCTCCTTGTGGTGAGTGGTTTTCCGCCTACCCAGTGGTTTCTGCTTCCCCATGTCTCTCATTGGCTGATTTCTTTCTCTCCCTCCTTGTTCCCAGGATTTTATCCTAGGCACTCTCTTCTCACTCTGTTTTCTTTCCTTGAATGGTCTTGTTGAACCCCAAGGTCACAGCTACTACCCATCTAATGGTGATGTCCACATGCACATTTCTAATCTCACCTGTCCTCTGAGCTGCAGGCTTACTATCTACTGGGTAGCTCTACCTGGTCCTCCTCCTGGCGTCTTAACCTCAGCTATCCTCCCCAACCAAGTACAGTTTCTCCATCTCCACTCCAGAAGTTTCAAGGCTGATCTTGACATTTTCCTCCCCTCCCACACCTAATTCAACATGTCCATTCTACCTCTTCCTTTATTTTCATTATGGCTGCTACTTTTTCAGTTGGGGCTCTCATCCATTGCGAAGTGTACCATTTCATTAAATGCCTAGCTGGTTGTCCTCCCTCCAGTCTCTTGTCAATCTCCACAGCCATATGATGACGTTCCTTAAAATCATTCAGGAGCTCTCCATTGCAGAGATAATAAAGCCCCAGCCAATTAGCATACTACTCCACTTTCGTCACAGTGCAGTCCCAATCTATCTGATCTATCACATCTCCTGATATCACCCATGCTTTACTCTGTGGTCCTGGAGGTTCAAAGAAATTGTGATTCTTCAAAACATATCATATTGCATTATCTCTATCTGCAATGTCTACCTGCTTTGTTGACACTTTGTTGAGTGAGAAGGGTCAGCCAATGTACTGGCTGAGAAGAGGAGAAAAACTGCAAGTTTAGATGGTAGAAATGGAAGCACTATGTTCAGTAATTTCAAGAGAAGTTGAAGGTCATCCAGAGCACAAGAGAGAGAGCAGCTTTGAAGGTGGGAGGCAAGGAGAGGAAATAAAGCTGGTTCAAGTTTCATTGTCTATTATCCAGTTCTTGTTGACCTGGCCATGGGATCATCATTAATGGTAATTGTGCCATAATGAGAAAATCTACATACAAATGCAATAAACAGTAATTAGGGATCTTGAACTAGTTACCCTTTCTTGGAAGTGAGTCAGGGGATGATTTTGGGAGGGGTCTGTGCTGTAAACAAAGAATGAAGTCACAGAGGGGAAGAAAATGGTTTATGTATACACAGGATTAACTTGATCCTGTGCTTGGGAGAGCTTTCTGGTATCATCCACCTGTGTTTTCTCCACTATTTTTGGTCAGAGTCTGTGTAAACTAATAAAGCATGTGGTTGTAAATGTCTCTCATAGTCTAATCGCATGTTTCTGTTTGGAAGGAAACCCCAGAAACCAAGAACCTGGATGGGGAGATGGTAGACACTCACTGTCCTGCATGGGTTTGTAACAATCCAGGCAGTTTGCTCACTGACTTGCTCCTCCCATCCTTCCAATACTCAGTAAGGAGGGGATAGTGGCAGGGAGAGGACAGGATCAAACTTATCCAAACCTATCCTGGGGATTAGAACAGGGAGCCAATGTATAAGAAAGGTATTTAAATGATATCTCCCCCAAATATAATCTATGCTACTATTTAAAAAAGAAAGCTGGAGGGAAGGAAGGAAAAAGAAAGAAAAAATTTTTTATGTACAAAAATGGTATCATCTCCAATGGAAAAAATGCAAAGCACTGAGGGTACTATGCTAGCTTTTGTTTTAGAAATGGGAAAAAATATGAATATATATGCTAATATTTGCATAACAACACTAAAATTTACATAATAACCTAATAAAACTGGTTTCCTACGATGGAAGGAAATGGGAAACAAGATGAATGGATTCAGAGTGTTAGTAAGATACCTTGACTATGTTTTTTCACATTGTTTCCATATTTGAAAGTACAAATGTTTTATCTATTGAAAAAATAAAATAAAATAAGTTTAGTTGTTGCTGTATATTTGTTACCTTCTAGAAATGTATCAGAAAGAAATGATCAGACAATTGATTATCAGACAACTTGGGGAGAAGGAGGTGGAAGAGAGAGAGGGAAATGTTCATTACAGTGTTGTTTCTAATAGAACAAAGAAAATAACTCAGATGGACAAGTAACTGAATACAATACTTTGCAATTGTACAATGAACACATGGAACTGTCAATGGTCACGAGGTAAGTATATATTTGTGGACAGTAATAGTGGGAAAAATACAATACAAAATAGTATGTATAGCATGATTTCTACACAGAGAAATAAAGCCCCATAGAACAGTACACACTAAAATGTTCATTTGAGAATACAGCTAATTTTAGTTTAAACTTTGTGTCTCATGCGGTGAGGTAATGAGGTTTTTTTATGTATTAAATAAACGTTTCTTAAAAATCACCTCTCACTGTCCCTCTCTCTCATTAAGCAAGATGTCCTTCCTTATTTTATACTACTGAAGTCATGGCAGTAACAATTGAGTATTTACCATGCCCCAGGCATTGTTGTGAGTACTTTAGAAGGATTTGTTAATAGTCAGAACCCCGATATGAGGCAGGAGTTATTAGGTTTCCATTCTACAGGTGAGGATCCCGAGGCTTGGTAGAATATGTACCCCGCCCGGCCACACGGACACTCATGAGTGGTGAGGATCGAGAACGCGGACACTGAGTCTGGAGCTTCTGACCTCACCACTGTGCAATCATCTCACATGAACATTTATTGGGTCTTATGTCACTTTGTTATGACTGTGTAGTCTCGGCACTCTCGACACTCTCTTTAATCTTTGGTTTCCTGCACAGTTGCTCAGCCTCTGGCTTTTAACACACACCAAATGTTTATTGAATGAATGAATGAGTTTATTTTAAGCTGAAGCTGTTGTTCGACTGCAGCAGCTCTCTGGATATTATCTCCTGTGGCAGTTTCTAATCATGTTGGTTGGTTCCCTTCGATGTTTTTACTGTGAATTCCATGATTTTGATAGCTAGGCATTCCTGTACTGTAAAGTTGAGGAATGACTATTTATTCTAACAGTAAGAAAAATTAATAAAATATGAATTGGTACCCACCATGTTCCAGGATCTGTCCTAGGCACCAGCTGTATGAAGATAATAAAAAGACAGTTGTAAGGAGTTCATAGGCTGGGACAAAAGGCAGGGGAGAGGGTCATCACCCCAGTCATCACTCCTTTGCAATGGAGATGGCGGGATACACAAGTCACCAGAAAGCCCAGAGGGAGAACCACTCCCTCCAGCTGAGAGTAGAGCATCCTGGAAGACTTCCCAGAGGAGGTGGCAGTGATTTGAGCTGAATTTTAAGGAATAAGTAAGAATGGAGCTGACAGTAAGTGGTGGGTAGAAGGAGAGCAAATCAGGCAATACTTTTAGGAGCTTGATGTCAAGGCAACCCCATTATAGTTTTAAGAAAAGACTTCCTGCTAAGAATCCTAATAACATATATGTGGATGGATCAATGAAAGTAGTCAGGAGAATGGGGATTTAGAAATTGTGTGGAGGAGCACCTGGGTGGCTCAGTTGGTTGTGTCCTACTCTTGATTTGGGCTCAGGTCCTGTTGTCTCAGTGGCGAGATGGAGCCCCATATCTGGCTCTCTGCTAAGCATGGAGCCTGCTTAAGATCCTCTCTTGGGGTGCCTGGGTGCCTCAGTCAGTTAAGCATCTGCCCTCGGCTCAGGTCATGATCCCAGGGTCCTAAGATAGAGTCCCGAATTGGGCTCCTGCTCAGTGGGGAGTCAGCTTCTCCCTCTCCCTCCACCCACCCTACCCCACTCAGGCTCTCTGTCTGTCTCTCTCAAATAAATAAATAAAATCTTAAAAAAATAATAAAAATAAAATATCTTCTCTCTCCCTCTGCAACAACCCCCACCAGCCCCTGCTTCCACAATCTCTCTCTCTAAAAAAAAAAAAAAGAAAAAGAAAGAAAGAAAGAAAAAAGAAATTGTGTGTAAGGAGAAGTGTATGCCTATGTGCACACAAGCAAGCCTGTGTGATTGTGTAAGATCAGAGAAAAAAGGAATGGTTCCATTTAGTGGAAGATTAAATCTTATTTTAGATCACATCTTTGTTTTCTGACGTTCTTAACAGTAATTGCATTAATTGTGACTAGGCTGGTCCCCTCTGTGCTGGCTTAGGCACAGGAATTCCTTTCCCTGACTCTGGTAGCCCTGTGCAGAGCCAGAGTAATTTCCTCATTATTACTCATTACTCAGTGACCAGGAAAAAATTAACAAGCTTCAAAGTATGTCTATTTTATATCCAGAAAGAATTTTAAGCCTTGTGATTTTATCAGACCAAATAAATATATAACCAAGTATATTAATGGCATTTCTTCTTTCCAAATCTAAAAACTTCTTTTAAAAACAAGGGAAGTAAGTAGTCTCGTCCTTCATGGATTCCAGAGGTCCTGAGGCCATAGCAAAATTTCCACCAGGGGCTCTAAAAGGTGGGGAAACAGGAAAAAATGTCCTGAGAGAGACTGTCAAACCTAGTTTTCTAGTCAAATCACACAATTAAAACACACACACACACACACACACACACACACACACCCTACAGCTGCTGTAATTACAATTTACATATTGAGAGCCATACCCCAGATTTCTTTATCTTGACCACTTTGTGAAGCGGAGGAATTAATTAGAAGTTAATTAAATTGCAGGCAATTTTAATTAAGGGGTTAAAAAACAAGACATACTTAGAAATGTTACACAACTCTAATTAGGAGAGCAGTAAAAATCAACAAAGGAATCCAATAAACATATTTTATCTGCAAATTTTGACATCATCACCACCTAATTAAGTAGACCAAAAAAGGGGGGAGCAGGTAGTGAAGTATGAGCAGTTTGGGGGAAAGATGCCAGAGATGGGTAAAATCAGAATTTTTTATTTCTTCTATACCTTTAGTGAATTGCATTCGAGTCTCTCTTAATTGAACATCTGGAAGCCTTGGGTGATTCTGGACAGGAAGGAGATAGATCTTTATGTTTAATACACGGTGCATTCTTGGCACGCATTAAGTGCAAAATAGTAGCCTCCTGGATCTCTCATCACACAAGGTCATGGAGACGTTCATTACAGGGCTCCTTTTATAATGAATAGGTTTTACTTTCACTAGTTAAATGATGAAATCGTCCGGGTGATTCAGGCTGGTGTAATTTGTGTTTGGTGTTCGGAGCAGATAAATAGCACAGTTCCCATTCCAAAGTTATATGTGTCCTCGGGTCCCGCCCCCTTGCAAGGCTGGCGTTGCCATTGTGAAGACAGCCACTGCCCACACACAGGGAAAGGGCTAGGAGAAGGTGACTTCCTGATGGAGAAGATTAGGGGGTTCTCTCTGACCTGTTCACTTGATTTTCTCTTCTTGGATCCCAGCCCTCAGTTTTTACTTCTGTCTCCGTCACTACCCTCAGATCTCCCAACCACTTAAAATTGTTCTCAGTCACTCTGACTCAGTTTAAGTACGCAAAGGTACAACTTGTGCTGCCTGCAGACGTGAGGTTTTCACTGGGAAGCCTGATACCTAATGTGGGACTGGGCTGGGGCAGTCTGCGGGACACCTTACCCTGGAGCAGGGTTTCCTGATCTCGGCACTCTCGACCTCTGGGGCAGAATAATTCTTTAAAAAAAAATTTTTTTTTAAGATTTTATTTATTTATTTGACAGAGAGAGAGATCACAAGTAGACAGAGTGGCAGGCAAAGAGAGAGGAGGAAGCAGGTTCCCCGCCAAGCAGAGAGCCCGATGCGGGACTCGATCCCAGGACTCTGAGATCATGACCTGAGCCCAAGGCAGAGGCTTAACCCACTGAGCCACCGAGGCACGCTGGGGCAGAATAATTCTGTGGAGGGCTGCCCAGTGCTGGTGAGGGTGTTCAGGAGCCTCTCTGGCCTTGATTCATTATGTGCATGCTGTGGCAATTGAAGATGCCTCCATATTGTCAAATGCACCCCAGGGAACAAACAGCCCCCCGCTGAGAACCACTGCCCTAGATCCATGGCCCTTCAGATGGAAGTTCTGCTCCTTGGAAGCCTGAAGTTGTATCTTCTCTCTTCATATTCCACACCCTGACCGAAGAGGGGAAAGGCATCCTTCTCCACTGTTGCTCCCACCTATAACCAAACGGCACTCAAGCTGCCTCCAATAGGAGGAGGCTGCCAAATTGTTCCTTGGTTAAACACATTTCTGCTTGTGTCACCCTGTCACTTGTCAGTTCCTCTGGTGATGATTTTGCTGCTGGGAATCCATCTATCTTTCCTTACTCTTTTTTTCCCCCCACTCATTTCCTTTTTTTTTTTTTTTAATTTAATTTAACTTTTTTCAGTGTTCCAAGATTCATTGTTTATGAACCACACCCAGTGCTCCATGCAATACTTGCCCTCCTTAATACCCACCACCAGGCTCCTTACTCTTGTGTTCAAAGATAGAACTTGGAAAAAAAAAAGTGTTTAGGTCTCTGGGCTACTGGGAAGCAAGACATTTTTTCTATATATTTCAATTTTCTCTATATACTGATTGAAGTTGAAATTGTTCTTGCTGTCACCCAAAATTATGCTCCTGAATCTTCTGGAATCCTTTCCATAGCGTTATCCACACGGTTTAATCCTTTGTCAGTTCCTTTTGTCCTGTCGATCACCACGAAGAGAGATCTCTACTCCAACACACCTTTGAAGAAAATATATCCTTAACCATCATAATTTCCATGGTCAATCTCAACTTAGGAAGTGAGCCCTACTCTCCTCTTTTCTCCTGCCCATCACCTCCTTTACCCAGAGAAGGCTGACTTTATCTTAAGGACGTGGTTCTCATTTTAGCCTATATCAGAATCACCTGGAGGGCCTGTTGAACCATAGATTTCTTTAAAAAAAAAAAAAAAGATTTATTTATATATTAGAAAAAGAGAGAGCAGGGGAAGGGACAGAGAGAGAGGGAGACAAGCAGACAGCAGGGAGCATGGCTTGGGGCTCCATCCCAGGACCCTGAGTTCATGACCTCAGCCAAAATCAAGAGTCAGATGTTTGATTGAGCCACCCAGGCACCCCAAAACGTAGATTTCTGAACCCCAACTCCAGGTTTCAGATCTGACCTGGGGTGAGGCCCAATAATTTGCATTTCTAACAAATTCCAAGTGATGCTGATGCTTCTGCTCCAGGCACTGTATACCTTGAGGGCAGAGGGAAAAGCCCTCCAAGTGACTCTGATAGGGGTGGGGTCCACTTAGTGCAGAGCCACTGGTTTATTTCCCCTCCCCCTGCAGACATCAGTATCTTTTGGCAAGTTCCATCTTACAAGCAATGCCAGCTAAGGTTGAAAAGGGCTATGAGAAAGTTTCCAGATGTTAGGGAACAAAGGTGGGCTCAAAAAAAATTATATATTTTATATATAAATTATATATATAATATATATTATATATATTTTATAAATATATAAAAATATTTATATATTTTATATATAAATTATATAAATTATATATATATAAAATTATATATATATACACACACATATGTGTGTATATATATGTGTGTGTGTGTGCGTATATATATATATATACACACACACACACACATATATATATATATATATATACACGCACACACACACACACACACACACAAACACAACACTACAACTCCTATGCATTTCAGGTGTTCAGACAGGTCAATTTCTACCCGCACGGGCTTTCAGAGGGCTGTTTTGCCATGCTCCTTCTATGAAAGAAATAACATTTGCAAGCTTACAAACTTACAGACATTTATTAAGTAAACAAATTGCATTGAGAGTTGTCTCAAAAAATAGAGGAGAGAGCATGAGGCTTGGAGTGTAAACATCTGGGCTCTAGTCTGGTTGAATAATCTGGCCAAGTTACTTCACGGCATTTTGCAAAAACTCAGTTTTATCTCTAAGACGAAGGACCTGGATCTCTTCACAGAGATCGAGTGCTATGATTCTAGAAACTCTTCCTTACGAAGGAACCTTTTAAGACCCTGGCCCTACGACTGGAACACACCTAACTCGATGTGGCTGGCTTCCCTTGGTAGGCTCAAATGTCTCTACTGTTTCACACCTAAAAATGAAGCAGTACATGCCATTTTTTTAAAAAAATAGATTTTATTTATTTGACAGAGTGAGACACAGTGAGAGAGGGAACACAAGCAGGATGAATGGGAGAGGGAGGAGCAGGCTTCCCGCCAAGCAGGGAGCCCGACGCGGGGCTCAATCCCAGGACCCTGGGATCATGACCCGAGCCGAAGGCAGCTGCCTGACGACTGAGCCACCCAGGCGCCCCAATACATGCCATTTTTAAAACATAACCACTCTGGTAGGCTGAGAAATGGCCTCAAAAGCTATCTCGATCCTAATTCCTACAACCTGTGAAGGTTACCTTACGTAATCGGAACTCTGCCAATGTGATTAAGTTAAAGAATTCTGAGATGGAGAGATTGCCCTGGATTATCCACATGGGCCCCAAATGTAATTACAAGTGTCCTTATAAAAGAGAGGCAAAGAGAGATTTGACGACAACAGAGGAGCCCAGAAGAGAGGGAGAAGATGCGATGTGACTCAGGGCCATCAACCGAGGAATGTCCTCGTCCTCCAGCATTTCTTGCTGGAGAAGGTAAGGGACAGGTTCTCCCCTAGAGCATCTGGAAGGAAATACCTGCTGACACCTTGATTTTGGCAACACAAGACTCATTTCAAACATCTGCCCTTTAAAACTACAAGAAAATAAATTTATACTCCTTTAAACCATCAAGTTTGTGATAATTTTTCACAGAGTAGCCATAGGAGACACCAAACTTAGGCCAGTATGACGCGCCCCTGGTTCCCAAACTGGGAGCCTTTGACAGAGCTGACCACAAGTGGTAAATTGCAGGCTTGTTCCAATGACTCGCATCGCCTGCCTTTTGACATGAGAGCTGCCTTTCTTTCGTTCACACAGTCTCTTGATTCTCTGTTCAAGTGGCAATATCTCTGATAGGAACTCTGCCTCAGTCACACACAGGTTTAGCCCCAGATGTGGTATATTGTGGGCATTTCTTACATGTTATTATAACTGGCTCCCAGCTGAGTGCCAAGTACCATGAAAACTAGTGTTGGGGGCCGGGAGAGGGAACTGTCTGGAAGGAAGTTGAGTCTTTGTTCAAGCTTACTTCCTGCATTCCCTGAGTTCCTGCCAAGTCCACCCTCTGGCCAGGTACTCTTGTCAAGGCCCCAGAAGGACATTTTTTGTTGTTCTTAGGAGTAAGTGGGGGGAAAAATGTATGCATAGAGAGGCCCTTGAGCTGATCCTCTATTTACCTGGCATCCTGCCAAATTGATTCCCTGTCTCGTTCCCCTTAGTGGCCTCATCAGTTTTGTTTTTTTTTTAAAGATCTTATTTATCCAATTGTCAGAGAGAGGAAGAGAGACAGAGTGCAGCAGGCAGAGGGAGAATCAGTCTCCCTGCCGAGCAAAGAGCCCCATGTGGGACTTGATCCCAGGATCCTGGGATCATGACCTGAGCCGAAGGTAGACACCTAACTGACTGAGTCACCCATGTATCCCTTTAGTGGCCTCATACAGACCTATGTGGCTGTGTTAGAGGCACAGTATAGAAACTTCCACATTCTCACCTTCAGCTACACACATCCTGCTGTCCAGGAAGCCTAGCAGTTGAAGGGTGGTGGAATTTGGGGAGAACGTGAAAAAACCCTTTCCTGAAAACAAACACCCATTCTTATTTTCTTCTCCCATCTTGGTAGTAGAACACCTCAGAATTGGCATAACTTAAGGAGAAGGTATTTTTATGTGAAAATACATAAAATTTGAATTGGGACAAAATGTTCTCATTGTAAGGTGGAAAAACAGGTCCCTGGGAGATGTGAGCAGGTGAGACAAGTGTGTGGTACACACGGTTCCTTTCCCCCATCTCTGATCTCATCACCAGCTGATCATGACAGTCTTCTCCACTGAACCCAGACCAATCAGCTAGAAATGGCACTCCGGAGAACCATCGTTTGGCATGCCTATAGTACCCCATGGCTTGGAAGACAGGGCTGCCCTGTGAACTCTTTCCGAGTTGTGAATTCACTTAAACAATTTCTGAATTCTATTCACCCTTTATTCTTTTTTTTTAAATTTTTTTAAATTTATTTATTTGTTAGAGAGAGCGAGCGAGCGAGCACAGGTAGGCAGAGAGGCAGGCAGAGGCAGAAGGAGAAGCAGGCTCCCCGCCGAGCAAGGAGCCCGAAGTGGGACTCGATCCCAGGATGCTGAGATCATGACCTGAGCCGAAGGCAGCTGCTTAACCAACTGAGCCACCCAGGCGTCCCATCACCCTTTATTCTTTTTATATAAGTCTCATTCTGCTTTTTGTTTATTCGGGTTTTTTACATCTCACATATGAGTGAAATCATATGGTATTTGTCTTTGTCTTACCGATTTCACTAAGCATGACTCTCAAGTTCCATCCATGTTATCTCAAATGCCACAATCTCATCTTTTTTTTATGGTTGTGAAATATTTCATTTTATATATGTTGAGGATTTCTTTTCCTTTAGTGCCCATGGTTCTTGGTCATGCCACTTTGTTAACATATAATGTATTATTTGCTTCAGGGGTACAGTTCTGTGAATCATCAGTCTTACACAATTCACAGCACTCACCATAGCACATACCCTCCCCAATGTCCATCACCCAGCCACCGTATCCCTCCCCCATCCCCACCCTGCCCAGCAACCCTCAGTTTGTTTCCTGAGATTAAGAGTCTCTTATGGTTTGTCTCCCTCTCTGTTTTGTCTTGTTTCATTTTGTCCTTTCTTCCCCCATGATCCTCTGCCTTGTTTCTCAAATTCCACAAATCAGTGAGATCATACTTTAATTGTCTTTCTCTGGTGGACTTATTTCATTTAGCATAATACCCTCTAGTTCCGTCCAAGTCATTGCAAATGACAAGATTTCATTTTTTGATGGCCGCATAATATTCCACTGTATATATACACCACATCTTCCTTGTCCACTCATCTGTCAGTGCACACCTGGGCTCTTTCCATAGTTTGGCTATTGTGGACGTTGCTGCTATAAACATTGGGGCGCAGGTGCCCTTTACTCACCCATTATTTATTTATTTATTTATTTAAATTTAAAAATATTTTATTGCTAAAAAATGCTTACAGTGAATCATCATCTTTTAAATGGTATTTTACACTTTTATTTAAAAAAATTTTTTTTCATTTTATTTTATTTCTTTTCAGTGTTTCAGCATTCATTGTTTATGCACCACACCCAGTGCTCCATGCAATATGTGCCTTCCTTAATACCCACCTCCAAGCCCACCCAACACCCCACCCTCTCCCCTCCAAAACCCTCAGTTTGTTAAAGCCCACATCTCATCCTACCCACTCCAAGAAGCCTTCCCTAATTATACTGATGTTTGTCTTCCCTAAATTACTCTTCTACTGATAAATCCCGGGAAGAATCTAGATTTTGTGGAGATTGAACCCTGACAACCGCCCTGTAAAATATTCTGTAGAGAAAATGGAAAGAATTCAATTTTTCCCCCAGGTTGATCTGAATTTGTTTAGAAAAGTTTATGTTGATGTCCTGTAAATTTTTCAAGATGTTCTCTACTTTGGGAAAACCACTATCAATTTTCTTTCATACATGAGCTCTCAGATTTCAGGGCATTTCAAGCTTCCTATATGACATCTAATCAGAAATAGCCTTATAATTGATGACATTTGTTGACCAGTTGTCCCCATTGTCCTCATATCATTAAATTTTATTTCTAGTAAGGATACATCTAAATATCTAAAATGTTGTGGCTGACGCAATCACATCCTGGCAGGGGAAACTGTGTAACTTCTGTGGAGTACCAAGTTAGGAATGTTTCTTTCTGAGCTCTATGGACTAGAACCAGGTGTATATACTCCAAGCCTTGTGCTTTCTTTCCTCTTTCTTTAGAAAGCTTAAAATGCATTGGGTATTTAAAAAATATCTCCAGGATTCATTCCTCTCACTACATCTAGTAAAATATCTGTGACATTTCAAAAATGTATTTCTGAAAGAGTGAATGTAGAAATGAATCAATGAAGAATGGAGGTCCAACTATCTTCAAATATTCTGATTGCTTTATTTTCCCCCTACATTTCTTGTACTAATATGTTAGTGGCAATGTGTCTTATTTAGCTGAATCTCAGGCCTAACTTTTCAGCTGCTGGGATTAAAGTCTTGGTGAAATTGCAGAATGCTGACATTGGAAAGCATCCTACAGATTACATAGTTTAATCCTTTTTCATTTTTAATAGAGGCAACCAAGGCTGAGAAAGTTATCCAAGGCCTCAGAGTCGTGAAGGGGTTCAGGACAGACGCCCCTCACTCCCTGCCCCCATCCCACATGTGCCACATCGGCATGTGGATTATTTTGAGCTAAAGGCACTTGAGACCCTGTGGGCTCAAGAGAAATTCTGTTCCTCCCTTAACCACACAAAGAATCTAATTTGGAGGTCTTTCCCAGAGTAAGGGCTATTAACCAAGATCAGTTTTATCTGAGTGACCCATCTGTACGGTAGGGCAAACGTCTAATTACCGAACATCTGCTCTTCTTATCACCCTGTGAAATGCATTCCCCTCCTCTGAAATCCCAGACCCCAACCCCCTTCTCCTTCAGGATGACATATATACCTCAGCCTGCCTGACTGTCTTTGGCATTTCCTTGGCTAAGTGGATTCCCCGTCGGTATGCCTATTACATTTTATTTTTTTCCTGTTACTGTGTCTCATGTCAATTGGATTCTTAGTCCAGCCAGAAGGACCTGTGAGGGGACAGGAATTCTTGCTCCCAGCAGTCGGCATGGTTGGCAAGATACTTTAACTTGCTGGACCCTGCTTGCCCCAGCCTTGCTGCAGCTGAGATCCTAGGACCTCTAGACATACAGCCGGCAGAAGGTGAGGTTTCTTACCGGGTCAGTCTCCTGGAATCTCTCTCTGGAGAGCCCAATGGAGTGAGAGGGGTAAGAATCTTTTCTCTCTTTCTAAATTTAGATTAGCAGGAGAAAAATATTTGTGGAACTAGTCTCGTGACTCGTTGGTTAAATTTGGCCGAGTACTCTGGTTACTGATCCATTTCCTCCCAGAGAAAGTCTTTGTTTTCCTTTGTCTGTGTCTTTTATGTTGTTTGTTGCTAAGGGACAGCTTGGAAGCCAAAGTCACGAAATTGGTGGTCACAAGTTGACCACTGTAAAGCTGTGTGAGGCCTCTTCACCTCAAGAAGACTCCCATGATACCTTAAGTTGGTCACAGAATGGGTTAGATTGACACTAGGTCACTTACATATTTCAAGAAAACTTCCGTGCAGTGAGGTCTGCTGTAGAACAACACACAGCCTCCGGGCGCCTGGGGGACTCAGGCAGTTAAATGTCTGCCTTCGGCTCAGGTCATGATCCCAGGGTCCTGGGATCAAGTCCTGCATTGGACTCCCCGCCCTTCCCCTACTTGTGCACTCTCTCTCAAATAAACAAATAAAATTTTTATTTTCTTTATCTTTTTTTTTTTTTTTTTTTAGGTTTTTTGTTTATCTATTTGACAGAGAGAGTTAGAGAGCAAGAGAGGGAGCACAAGCAGGGGAGTGGGAGAGGGAGAAGCAGGCTCCCTCCTGAGCAGGGAGCCCGATGCGGGGCTCGATACCAGGACTCCAGGATCATGACCTGAGCTGAAGGCAGACGCCCAACGATTGAGCCCCCCAGGTGCCCCCAAATAAAATCTTTAAACACACACACAGTCTCCCACCCTGTGGTACATCCTTTCAAGTATTAGTGTGGCTCCAAGAGATCCAAGGCTTAAATAAAGCTGCTAGACTTTTCCTTTTGTCTTGTTCTTTGTGACCAATGAGAATATTCTTTGCCATCTCCACTATTCAGAGAGTGCACTTACTGGGGTGCCCCTTGGTGGTCAATCAAATAGAGTGGGATCCTAGTTTCTCTCTGTGTTTGGCTACGCCAGCTCTCAGGGGCATTTGTCATGAGAGTTTCCAGCCCATAGGAACCTTGGTTATCTCAACCTTTGTTGCTTATTATTGTTAAAAAGTTCCAGAAGCACATGCCTGATGTCACAGATTAGTGGGTCTGTGACTGTAGACATCACACGTTTTCGTGGGAGACTGCAGACACTGATTTCACTGCACGGTCCTTACTACCTGTGCAACGAAGGTCTTTGCTTTCTTAGACTCATAGCAGGAATAAACTTTTGGATCATGAGGGTTGGATCATCTATGCCTTCTCTGGACACCTCTTATGTCTTTGGTTAAGCCATTAAAAGGCTTACTGGTTTGAGTTACTATTAAGAGATGCTACCTGTCAATGGCCAGAAAATGGATCCCTTAAATTGGCTATATTAAAAAAAAATACACACAAACACGTGTATATATATTACGATGAATTCTTAATTGTCTTATTAGTGTAACAGCTTGCCTCAGGGATGCCCTTGACAAGATAAAAGAACAGAAATTAGATATCAGACAAAAAGAAATGTCCACGTCCAACATAAATTCCCCTTATTAAAATCAGGTGGCATCTGTCTGCTGGAACTTCTGTTTCCCCACAGGATTTACAGAGATCATTCTGGCCTAAACTCTAGGTTCGAAGTGTGTAGGTTGCTCACATAAATGCTAAAAGCCAGAAAATGAATTTAATGAAAGCACTTGAGGCTGGCTCACTTCGTTCATGCCTTCTCTGGCTCTAACATCAGGCTGTGTCTACCCTCAGGCATTCCTATACAAAGTCCTTTGCAAGAGTATCATAAACCTCCCCACTACAAAAAAAAAATTTATGTCCCTTAGACAACAGTAGAGCTTTTAAATTATAAAGCCCTTTTATTTCCAAAAGATCCTACTAAATTTAGAGAGCAATTAGAATGATTATTTGGCCATATTCACTACCTTCCCTTCTGAGGAAATAGATGACCAAAATTCCTCCTGGGCCCTCCTACAACTGATTTGCCTAAGGTCAATATTCAAGGGCTAATAGAAGCCAAGGTTAAATTGTGTACCCAGAAGAAGGGCTTTTAGTAAAATGCTCTATACAGACTTTACAAAGGCATAAATCTTTTGGCTCTCATTTTAGTTATAATTCTCCCTAATACAAAGAAGTAAATTTAGGGACACCTGGGTGGCTCCGTGGGTTAAGCCACTGCCTTCAGCTCTGGTCACGATCCCAGGATTCTGGAATGGAGTCCCACATTGGGCTCCTTGCTCTGCGGGAAGCCTACTTCTCTCTCTGCCTCTACCTGCCACTCTGCCAGCTTGTGCCCTCTCTCTCTCTCTCTCTGACAAATAAATAAATAAATAAAATATTAAAAAAAGAAGAAAGAATAAGAAAGAAGTAAATTTAGTTAAAAAGATCAGGTAATCCTTTGATACTTATGGACATTCAAGGTATAATCCAGTTCTTTGGGGAATTAGGAACAACTGTCGTTACCTCATAAATCTCTACAAAACCAAACTACAACCTTAGAAACAAGTTAAAGCCCACCCATCTTATTAATCTCTAAACCTTGCCTATTTCTCTCAAGATGTTTGTGAATAAAATAATCCAGATAATGGATAAAGAGGATGTGGTATATACACACAAAGGAATAATACTCAGCCATCAAAAAAAATGAAACCTTCCCATTTACAAAAACGTGGATGGAACTATAGGTTATTATACTAAATGAAATAAGTCAGAGAAAGACAATTATGCACTCAATGTGCAATTTAAGAAATAAAACAGAGGATCATAGGGGAAGAGAGGAAAAAATAAAACAAGATGAAATCAGAGAGGCAGCCAAAACATACGAAACTCTTAATCATAGGAAACCAACTGAGGGTTGCTGGAGGGTTGGGGTGGGGGGATGAGGTAATTGGGTGATGGGCATTCAGGGGGCACATGAGGTAATGAGTACTGAGTGTTATATAAGACTGATGAATCACTGACCTCTACCTTTGAAACCAGTAAGGCCTTACATGGTAATTAATTGCATTTAAATAAAAAACCAATCAGGATATGGGTCAATGGGCCAAAATTGTCTGTACTTTAAGAAGAAGGGTAAACTTTAAATAGCAATTACCCCGAAACTCTGAAAATTTTTTTCTTCTTTTTTTTTTTTTGTCCCTTGAAATGATAAATCTTATCATGTCTTTGAAATGTAAACACAGCCCACAATTTCCTGAGACTGAAGAAAATAAAAAGAGGGAAAGAGGCCTTCTACAAATACAAATTGCTAAGAAGACTCTTATGCCCAGATTCTAGCACCTCTGATAACAGGCAGATAAGCTACAAACATGCACCTTGCAAAAAATTTAGATACTCTCTCTGTCTTTGATAACCATTTTGGTACAAATATCTTCTCCAGGACCTAAGAGTCAATCTTTGATATGCAAACGTTAGGGAAAAGTTTTTCATAAAAATGAATAAATAAATAGAGGGATGTATTTAAAAATTGAGCCTATACTGTCCTTTCCACAAATATTAGTAGAAACAAAATTAAGATTTTTGTTTATATCTTGTCTGAGTTTGTGTGTCTGTGTTCGCGTATGTGGGTGTGTGTCTATGTGTGTTGTAAGTATGAGATATTTTCTCTACCTCTGGGTGGTATTGTTTAAATTAATATGTAAAAGAGCTCTATTTAGTTGGCTTGAAGACGTGCACTTCTAAGGATTGGGCATTCTAAAATTCAGAAGGGTAGAAATTAACCAAATATTTTTCAAGCTCACATAATCTGAGAAAATATTTGATATTACAGTTCACTTAAGGTTGCTGTTTTAAATAAAAGAGACATGTCTTTAGGGTGCCTGGGTGGCTCAGTGGGTTAAAGTCTCTGCCTTCAGCTCAGGTCATGATCCCAGCGTCCTGGTCTCAAGCCCCGCATTGGGCTCTCTGCTCAGCAGGGAGCCTGCTTCCTCCCTTCTCTCTCTGCCTGCCTCTCTGCCTACTTGTGATCTGTCTGTCAAATAAATAAATAAAATCTTAAAAAAAAAAAGAAAAGAAAATACTTAAAAAAAAAGAGAGAGACATGTCTTTAGAGTTATCAGCATTAAGTACAACACTTTTATTCTCTTTGTGTTTACTGAAAGTCAAGTTAAGTTCATGGTATTTTTGTTGCAAAATTTGTCAGAAAAAAAGAAACTTAGAATAATGGTTGACTTGCCTAATGCCTCATGAAGTTTTTGTGGGTAGTCTGTTAAAACAAATAAATTAAATAGATGTAAAAAGTAAAAAGGCTTGTAGCCAAGCTCTCAAATAGCTTCCAAAATCTTTGGTAACCTAAAATTTTAAACTTTTGCCAAGTTAAATGATGAGTAAAGTTAAGTTCGTTGATAATCTAGATTATTTCTAAATAAGATAATATTTTATCTTATCTAAACATTAAGTACTAAACATGGTTTATCTACTTTTGTCTTATTACAGTAAAACTACAGATAAATTTGGGTCTGTTAATAAACATATTTTATGCTTTACTGGAAGACTGTACTATGAAAAAAATACTTGTTTCCAAAAATTACGAAATGAAACATATCAATAAATCTGCCGCTCTAAAGAATTCTAATGTAACAGACAGTTTGCAGTTGGTTACTTCCTAGTTTCCACTGGAGACTGAGGTTTCTAAAAACAATATTCTTTTTTTTTTTTTAAATTTTATTTATTTATTTGAAAGAGAGAGAAAATGAGAGTGGGGAGGGGCTGAGCAGGGAGCCAGACAGTCTCCCATCTTGAGCTCCAGGACCCTGGGATCATCACCTGAGCCAAAGGCAGACACTTAACTGACTGAACCACCCAGGTGCCCCTCAAAGTAAGATGCTTATAAATGTAATTGAGACTGCTAGAAATGATAAGGGAAGCAACTTTATGCAAGGAAAATAAGATGTGTTTTGACAAGAAAGGTATGAGGTATGGGAATACATTTTTGTTGAGGGAAAGAAAGTAATTTTGCCCTAAAATGAGACTGGTTATTTAGAGAGAAGGCTTAGGGCAAAATCTGAATGAAAAAGAAAGTTGTGGAAGGTTTGTCAAGGGAAATCTTTGAAAAAGAATTTTATGCATGATCAGGACTAAGATTAGAATTGGAAGAGTTTTGAAAATATGCTGGTGTAAGACTGAGATTAAGCTTTTCTCATAAGAGGTACAAAAGTTTTCTTAAACTATTGGTCTGCGCTTCATAAGACACTGTAAACAAAAGCTTTTCTTTACCTTTTGTCTGCCTAAAAAAGAATAACTCTAGGTTTGCCAAAATAATTTCCTATATTTATCAGGTCTTTGATTGCTTAAGAAAACAGAGTCTTAATATTAAAAGCTAAATTTTACTCACAATTATATGACCTTCTGTATTTGCCTTTGATATCTTTTATTGCCACTTTGATGAAATGGATAATTAAATATTGTTTCCTAATCATGATTCTACTTAACCATATGTTCAAATCTTTTGATACTTTTCTTTACACATAGTTTCCAACATCAACTTCTAGAAAGAAGTCTTTTCACCACAATCTAACTGAAATTTTCCAGTGGGCCCCTGGAACATTTCAAGAGGAAAAAATTTGGTGAGAAATTAAACTAACTAGGTTTATTTGGTATGTTAAATTACTTGGAAGCATTGTCAAATAAGTGGTATCAAATACTATTAGATTATATTTACAGAGGTATATTATCAAAACACGTGTTCTAAAATTATATGAAACTCCTAGAATTCTGATGTCCTGGTATGTTGCTGCTGCTGCTGCTCTTGTTGTTGTTGTTGTTGTTGTTATTATATTTGTATTTTTAGAGAGAGCACACACACGAGGTCGGGGAGGGAGGTGAAGGGCAGAGGGAGAGGGAGAGAAGCCCAGGGAGGAGCCCTACCTGGGTTTCGATCTCACTCCCCTGAGATCATGACCTGAGTCAAAATCAAAAGTTGCAGGCTGAACCAACTGAGTCATCCAGATGCCCCTATCCTGGTACATTACTATCTTGAAGTGTTCTATGCCACAAAAATAATCAGATTTCCTTGTCATTTGCATTATAATGAACTCAAATCAGATGTATGTGTGTGTATGTATGTGTGTCTTTGTGTTCTATTTGTGTTCTTGTATGGAGTGTGTATGGTATATGTGTAAATTATGTGTGTGTTGTGTGTCTTGTGTATGTTGTGTTTTTTGTTATTAAGTTTTTAAATTTTAATTCCAGTAGAGTTAAAATAGTAATGTTATATTATTTTCACGTGCAGAGTATAGTCAAATCAGATCTTTGGGGCCCCTGGGTGGCACAGTGGGTTAAAGCCTCTGCCTTTGGTTCAGGTCATGATCCCAGGGTACTGGGATCGAGCCCCGCATCGGCTCTCTGCTCAGCAGGGAGCCTGCTTCCCCCTCTCTCTCTGCCTGCCTCTCTGCCTACTTGTGATCTCTGTCAAATAAATAAATAAAAATCTTTAAAAAAAATCAGATCTTTAACCAGAGCTATTTTTAGGTCTTTTATCATTAATAGTTATACTTTTACTCAGATGCCTCTATTCCTGCAAATGTGCCTCATCTTCAGTGAGGTCCATGGAAAAAAACTCTGAGTAAAAGTTTTCTGATAAGCTTAAGATCATAAAACTGAACTGGCTAAAATTTTCCAGAAGGAGTAGAAAAACTGGATTCACACAGAACAAGAATTAATAACTTGAGACTCAATGAGCTGAGGAAGATAATTATACTTCCAGTGACTTTTTGTTTGAGATTTTGCTGACCTTTAAAAAAAGTTTTTCCTCAGATTTAAGAAAACTTTTTCTCTTAAGCTAACTGACTTATAGCAATTTAATCAAATATACCTTTGTAAGCAAATTAAAACATTTATCTTTTCTCCCTACCAGATCCTTCTAGAATTCAGAAACTCTCAGTGAGTATTCTCAGTGAGTATTTTTATGGCAATATATTTATTTGTGTAAGTGTCTTTCTTTTTCTTTTCTTTTTTTTTCCCATTAAAGACTCTATTTACTTGTCAGAGAGAGAGAGAGAACAAGCAGGGGAAGCAGCAGGCAGAGGCAGAAGCAGGCTCCCTACTGGGCAAGGAGCCTAATGTGGGACTCGATTCCAGGATCCTGGGATCATGACTTGAGCCAAAGGCAGATGCCCAACCAACTGAGCCACCCAGGCATCTCCTATTTGTGTAAGTTTCAATAAGAATCTGTTATCCGTATGATAAGACACAAATGATAACACTGGTTATATTTCCAAGGCTTTGATTGGAAAGTCATATGTGAAGGACCTGCATAGGCTAAGATATGACCAGACAGTTTTAAAGAACTAAGATTGGCTTTATGGAGCCGATAAAGCCTCCCTGGAAATATCAGACTTATACCTTGCTTATAGAGTTCCTAGCAGCCTTACCAGGAAAGTAAAGAAGGTCACTTCCTGGCAGGTGCAGGAACCTCAGGGTATTGGGGACTTCAAGAAGAGAGATACACCCAAATCTATAGGTATTGCAGTGAAATCTGATGGCAAGTATGTGGCTTGGCTTCTGGCCTTGAGAGGCTATTAAAAGCTCAATCTAGAGATTCCTTATGAAAAGTTCCAAGAAAGCAAGTTCTAAAGAGTCTATATGGTCAATTACTGTTCTCAATGCACTTATGTAAATAATTAGACTGAGGTTTTTTTGCAACTAGACTTATTTTGCAAGCAAATTAGTGCTAATCTGGCTATCTTTGGTAAAAATGAGAGTGCTTATATAGAGAAAATACATGTCATTGGCACTTGTTTGTAGATACTACATTTTTATTACGATTCATTATAAAATGGACTAGATCTTGATTTTTTTCTAGTGTTCTTCAATGCCTAGCTACAAATCTCCATCTATCATTTTGATTTTTCTCCTACCTTTCTGACTTGGAATCAGTTGAGGACTAAAACTGTCTTTTTCCTGAAACCCTGCAAGCTAAATATAAATGACTTGATGCAAAGAAATCACCATAAGAACTCACGCATAGACAATCTCTGCTCTATTGCTCTATGGGCCACTCAGAAAGATCACTAGAGACATTCGAACCACAAACCAGGAAGATCTGTCAGATTGCGCTACCAACCCCCACTCTGTCTTAAGATTCTTCAAGTCTGACATCTAGAAGTCTTCTCAACTGGCTGCCCTCAGAACTCAGAAACTGTCTTAACATTTGGTCTCATCATTAACCATTGTTTTTATTTTGTTTTTATAGAAATGCCTCTTTTTTAATACCTGAGTACTTGAACCATAGGTGTAACTTCGAGAATGTGCCTACATCATGCCTCCTGAAATGAGTTTGACTGAACTGATCTATTGTCAGAACTAAGAGACTGGATCAGTAAGATGAAACAACCTACCACCTCAACTTTTTTTTTTTTTTTAAGATTTTATTTATTTATTTGACAGAGAGAGAGACAGGGAGAGAAGAAACACAGCAGGGGGAGTGGGAGAGGGAGAAGCAGGCTCCTCGTCGAGCAAGGAGCCAGTTGTGGGGCTCGATCCCAGGACCCTGGGATCATGACCTGAGCCGAAGGTAGACGCTTAACCAGCTGAGCCACCCAGGAGCCCCCAGCTCAACTTTTAATTGTGAAACTCCCATGGAAGTTTCAGATGAGGGAGCTGGAGGGGTTCAGACCCCTCGCCCTCTGAATGTGGCACTTGGACACGCAGATTATTTTGAGCTAAAGGCATTTGAGCCCCTGCTGGTTCAAGACAAACTTTGTCCCTCACTTAACTACACAGAAGAATCCAAATTGGAGGTCTTTCCTCAGATAAGAGTTTTTAACAGAGATAAATGTTATCTGAGTGACCTACCGGGATTGCAGGGCAAACATCTAATTACCAAACATCTGCTCTTCTGTTGCTCGGAAATGCATTCTTTTTCTCTGAGGTTCCAGATCCCTACGTCCTTCTGCTTAGTTCAGAATGACATATATAACCTCATTTGCCTGACTGTCTTTGGCATTTCCATGTCTGTGCGGATTCCCCATACATATGCCTATTAAATTTGATTTTTTCCTGTTAATGTGTCTCGTGTCAATTTGTTTCTTAGTACAGCCAGAAGGACCTGTGAAGGGACAAGAATTCTTGCCCCCTGAGAGGAGCCCCCTCTAAATCCTGATTCTGACTTTTTTTTTTTATTTTTATTTTTTATCACAACTATGCTCTTCAGTATCCCAAATCAAAGGGTTTTTGCTTCCTTTTAACAGGCTGGTGATTCAGAAGACTTTCAACTGCCTTGAAATCAATCACTTCCACTGTTTCCTCCCCTTCCTGATTTTTTATTTAAGGCATTAAGTATTTATTAAATGTCTGTGTGTTGAACATCACGGGAATGAAATGAAATGTGGTCCCTACTCATGAAGACCTGTAATCAAGTTAATAATTGAAATACATATGATCATATTCATGGCAAGACATAACTATGGAAAAAAAAACTTGGTGTGAAATGAAAGTTTTTTTCCCCATACAGACCATACCTTTTTCATTTTTTAATGAGACCTTTGAAGAATGGCATTCTAAGGGTTAAACTGCATGGAGAGGCTGCTTATCTAAACAACAGAATTTAAGCGCTATTAAGATGAGGTTGTCACTTTCAACAGTATTGTTCTTTAAAGGGAGCATAGCATCATCTTTGCATTGTACTAACTGGCCAACGTAGTTGGCATGGTTTGTTTTTGTCTGCTTATGTTTGTGGGGTAATAAATACAAGTTAAGGAATATGGATGGAACAACACAAACCAAATGGTTCCCAACCAACTGTTAGAATGTGACTCATGAGAAATAGCCTCAGCCAGTCCTGGGAAGTGGTAAATTGCGATGAAGAGCATGGGATTTTTGTTAATAAACTTTCATTAAGCACATGTTTATAAATATTTCTTGAGTCCTTAATAAATACCATGCACCAATGGATGTTCTGATCCTACAACAGGGAATAAAAAAGAAAAAGACTATAGAGCTTATATTCTAGAGGGACGGATAGGCAATGAACAGAGAACTAGAGAGTTGGCATAGGAAGGAGCGCTGTACAAAGAAAAACATGGTTGATGAGGAAGCGTAGGCTGCAGGATCCTGGAAGGCTTCTGGGGAAAATGATCTTGAGGTTAAGACCTACTTGACGAGAAGGAGGGGTAGCAGGAAGACCTGGGGGGAAGGGCCTGGAAGATGCTCCCGGCAGATGGTGTGTCAGGTAGAGAAGCCACGAGCTGAAGGGTCTGGGCATATTTCAGAAACAGAATTTAGGCTGGTGGGGCTGGAGCCCACAGAAGAAGAGTAATAGGACCCAGGATGAGGTCAGAGCGGCAGGCAGGGGCCAAGTCAATGGCAGGCTTCATAGGCAGGATAAGGAGTTTAGTTTTAATTCCAAAGGCAATGGAAGCCACTGGAGGGTTTTAAGCAGAGGAGTCATGTGTTTTGTTTTGTTTTTTTTTTTAAGATTTTATTTATTTATTTGACAGATGGAGATCACAAGTAGGCAGAGAGGCAGGCAGAGAGAGAGGAGGAAGCAGGCTCCCCACTGAGCAGAGAGCCCGATACGGGGCTCGATCCCAGGACCCCGTGATCATGATCCGAGCTGAAGGCAGAGGCTTTAACCCACTGAGCCACCCAGGCGCCCCGGAGTCATGTGTTCTAATTTTATTCTCGATGTTATGACAAGAGTGAATTTTAGGAAGGAGGAGGGAAGCAAGAAGACCAGTTAGGATGCAAGGGCAGGTATTCTGGGTCAGAGATGGTGACTTCTGAGCAAGGAGAGACCTATGATCCAGACAGACCCAACTACTTGACTCACCAGCAAAGCAAAGCTGGTAAAGTCAGCTTGCTGAGCGCTCATTTCCTCACCCGTTTTATGGAGTTTGGAGATTTGTTTGGGGGATTACCTGAGATGAAACAAAGTGCCTACTACAAAGCCAAAGGATAGCATGCTGGCAGTCTAGATCGGGAGTCAGCAAACCAGCTCGTGTGGCCCAACCACTTGTTTTCGTTAGTACGTGGGAGCATAACCATGCCCGCCTGTTAGGTATGACTGCTCTCATTGTACAACAGTGAGGTTGTACCCAACTTGTTGTAACAGAAACCACATGGTCCGTAAGATCTAAAATACTTAATCTCTGGCCCTTTACAGAAAAAAGTTTACCGACCCTGGTCTACATTGTCACGAAGACTAGAAGGAATGTAAGACGGATGTACTCTATCTATACACCTAGGAAGCAGTGCTTTCAGAGACATACCAGTGGCACGTCCCAGGGTATATGTCTCAAGTGCTCTGCAAAAGAGGAGACCCACCTGTAAAGAAGTGATTTACAAAAGCAAGCTTTTAAAATAAACTTCACATGTCATTGTCCTATAAACCAACAAATAACATCACATTATTCATCTAACGTCTTTATGTTTCCATTCTATTTATCAATAGTTTTGTTGATACTAACAAAGGCCAAGATGAGGAAGCCAGTCATGGGAATAAATGGAACATGACGATTCCAGGCAGAGGGCAGCAGTCGGAACTGAGGTCTCTATGTAGAAGCTGGGCCAAGAACAGCCAGGAGAAATAATTGGAAGTAAGATTTCTTTCTTTAGCCACGGCTAGTTCTTTTTTTTTTTTTTTTTAAGATTTTATTTATTTATTTGACAGACAGAGATCACAAGTAGGCGGGGAGGAGGCAGAGAGAGAGGGGGGAGCAGGCTCCCCGCTGAGCAGAGAGCCCGATGGACCCAGGACCCTGGGATCATGACCTGAGCCGAAGGCAGAGGCTTTAACCTACTGAGCCACCCAGGCGCCCCAGCCATGGCTAGTTCTGACATGAAACTAAAATCAGTAAGTCATGCCAAAAAATGGTCAGAAGACATAGGAAATCTGTACAGATTTCAGCAAGCAGGCTATTGGGATGAAATGGAATAAAAACAGGTGAAACAAGTTTTTATGGTAGATCAGTTGGCAGGAGACAGGATACGTAAAGAAACTCCAGAGAAGGGACAATACTTTCTATTACTACAACAAACAGAGGGAGTGTGATGACAAGGAAGTCCACAAAGTGAAAATGTATGCATACTAGCCTTTGTTCTTTGTGTTACTTGTCATTATTTCTTAAGAATCCATGGCTTCGTTCTACATCATGTAAATGTCATTTTATAAAATGATTCAAAATACAGACTTCAGTGGAATGTTTTGAAACACAAAAGCCATGAAACCTGGTATCAATCATCCTGTTCTGTTCTAAAAGAGAACTGCAAAAGCATGAAAGTTGAAAAAAACCAGTCTTGTTAAAATCGTTCACGATGGATTTATAAATTCAGTGTAAGAGTGGATAAGTAATGGAGAGGCCAAGTAATATATTTCTTTATTTTATTTATTTGACACAGAGAGAGGGAACACAAGCAGGGTGAGTGGGAGAGGGAGAAGGGGGTTCCCGCAGAGTGGGGAGCCCGATGCAGGGATCGATCCCAGGACCCTGGGTTCATGACCCGAGTGGAAGGTAGACACTTAACCAACTGAGCCACATAGGTGTCCCTACCAAGTAATATATTTCAATGAACTGGAAAATCCATATGGAAAATAGAGTTCAGTCAGGCAATCAACAAGTATTGATTTAGCATTAAGCCTGCGTTGGAGCCAGTTCTAGCTGCTGGGACCTGTGGGGATAAACATATACCACTTCCAGCTTTCTCAGTACTTTGAGTTTGATGTTCCCTTTTGGGGAAGACCTGCAGGACAGCGTGTGAGTATCTTTGTGTGAAGAAAGGAACACCATGGGGCGCATGGATGGCTCAGTGGGTTAAGCCTCTGCCTTCAGCTAAGGTCATGATCCCAGAGTCCTGGGATCGAGCCCCACATCCAGCTCCTTGTTCGGTGGGGAGTCTGCTTCTCTCTCTGCCTCCCCTACTGTTGTTCTTTCTCTCAAGTGAATAAATAAAATCTTAAAAAAAAAAAAAGGAAGACCCTTTTCTTCTTTATAACACTGTATCTCCATCTGTAGGAAAATTGTTTTTTAATTGGTTGGTTTTTTTTTCTTACGGCTGTCTGCCAAAACCATGTGATAGAAATATTCAACTCTACTCTAACTGTGATGTGAATGGCTTCTGGGTGTGGCACCCTTTTGCAGTAGAGAAACCTGCTCAGTTACATGTGGAAGCACCAGTTTTCCAAAGAGGAAACCGATGAAAGTACTATAAAGAAGGGATAGGACTGAACCAAAGATCATGAAGACTGTTTCAGTAGTTATCGGTTTTTAACTAAGTCAGTGATCCCTGAGTCTGGTTCTATACGATCCTGAGTATCCACAAGTATTTCATATGGCTTTCTAAAACTTTCAGTATAAAATTTAAGCAAGCTACACACACTATTCTTGAAAGAGTGGACAAAGGGGAGAGTGGGCAAAATCAAATGATCAGTTATAGGATTGACCTAGTGACCAAAACGTTTCGGTGGTCTCGGAGGGTGCAGAAGTTGGGGGCAGTGTTGGGGAGTTGTGCTGGTGTGTTTCCATTTTCAACAAATTGAGTTTAGTTATTTACCTATTTTCTTTTTTTTAAAAAAAGATTTTATTTATTTATTTGATAGACAGAGATCACAAGTAGGCGGAGAGGCAGGCAAAGAGAGAGAGAGGGAAGCAGGCTCCCTGCTGAGCAGAGAGCACCATGCTGGGCTGGATCCCAGGACCCTGAGATCATGACCTGAGCTGAAGGCAGAGGCTTTAACCCACTGAGCCACCCAGGCACCCCTATTTACCTATTTTCTTGTTTGGGTTTAAAAACTCAGATTTGAGGTGCAAGGTTTTATATCACACTGTGGTATACAATCAGAATTCCTTGATGCAGAAGTCCCAAACATGGCCACTAGAAAGAGTTTATAAAACACAGGTAATTCTATGGGAGCCGGGAGCAAAGCGTGCATGGAGTAGGTCAAGGAGCTCCTTGGTTATTTTTTCCCTTGGCTCAGGACAAAGATGAAAACACCTGAATTAAGAGAGCTTGGTTCTGATTTAGCAGAATCAGGATGGAGAAGAGCAAAGGAAGTGAGAGGGAACTAAAAAGAGAATGTGGGGGGAAAATAAAACATTGTAAAGGAAAGTCTGTTCCTTTTTATTTTCCCACATCTGGTTCTCAAGTGTCATTTCCCCTTTTTTTCTTTCTTAACTTACTTAATTCTTTCCTTCCTTCTTTCCTTCCTTTCCTCTTTCTCCTTCCTTCCTTCCTTCCTTCCTTCCAAGATTTTATTACTTATTTGTCAGAGACAGAAAGAGCACAAGCAGGGGGAGGGGCAGGCAGAGGGAGAAGCGGGCACTCCACTGAACAAGGAGCCCTACGCTAAACTTGATCCCCTGGGATCATGACGTGAGCCAAAGGCAGATGCTTAACTGACTGAGCCACCCAGGCGTCCCTCAGGTATCATTTTCTTTTATTATCTTCCTCTTGTGACCTAGATGCTACACCAATGAACAATTCAAAGTCTTCCTTTCCTTTACTTTCCTAAGCACCCTCAACTAGAATTAACACAGATCATTTCAGTGGGAAGTTGGGCAACAGTAATAAGGAAGGGTTGCTTTGCCTTCTTAATATGGGGCTGAAAGTTACCAATTTATCTCCTACTGTTAATTAGTTTTGCTTTATGGAAACTTTTTCTGTGTATTCTTTTTTTTAAATTTTCAATTTTTTAATTAACATACGATGTATTCTTTGTTTCAGGGGTATTTCTATGTATTCTTGAGCATTGACGTTAGCATCATTCATATTACCATCACTTTATATGTTTTTGAAATCCCAGACCAAAGCTAAGAGGAATCGATGAAAAGTTGTCATACTCAGAATGTAGTGAGAAGGTAGAATTTACCACACTGGTCTTTTCTCTTCTGCAACTCTACTATGAAGTTTATTATAATTATGAAACTTATTATTACTATGACGTTTATTATCCCATTTTGTAAACTACTGTGTAATTGGGTTTCTTTTTTTAAAGATTTTTTATTTATTTGAGAAATTTCTTTTATTTATTTATTAGAGAAAGCAAGAGAGCACAAGCAGGCAGAGCAGCAGAGGGAGAGAGAGAAGCAGGCTCCCCACTGAGCAGGGAGCCCGATGTGGGGCTCCATCCCAGGACCCTGGGATCATGACTTGAGCCGAAGGCAGTCGCTTAACCAACTGAGCCACCCAGATGCCCTAAGATTATATTTTTAAGTAATCCCTACATCCAACCAGGGCTTGAACTCCCAACCCTGAGATCAAGAGTCGCATGCTTTACTGTCTTGAGCCATCCAGGCATCCATGTGATTGGGTTTTTTAAATCAATAATTAGTTATCTCAAATACTTTGTTGAGTCAAACAGTATTTCTCATTCCATAGGGAATACCCGAATAATTTCTACTTCCTTTCAAATGTTAAAGAAATTTAAGGAATTAAGTAATGGAAGTGGACACTAAAATAAGTTATTTAACCATATTATACATGGGACTGCAAAACTTACTCAATAAATAAACATTGTCTTCTCATTCCAGTTGACCATGATAAAAATATGGCTAAGCCATCATCTTTATTGTATATTTAGAGGTATGAGTTTCTACCTTTCTCTCCATAAAGGAGGAGAAAGGCCAAAGACCACAAGAGGGAAAATATTTTGGTTCAACTTTGCGCTTGGTGAGCCGCTTTCTCTCATAAAATATAAATTAGGGGACATATTCTTATACACAGCCGCAGTCCTTATGGATAGTGGTAACCAAATATGTTTCTTTTATTTGAGAAATGTTTTTCTGTTACTTGCTAATCTTAGGAAACAAACACATATTCACTAACCATAATCTCTTGAACTTAAAAAAATTTTTTCTCACAGGCAATAATTTCCTGTAGTAACTCTTATTTCCCTGTTTTTCTTTTTTTTTAAAGAGTTTATTTATTTATTTGACAGAGAGAGATCACAAGTAGGCAGAGAGGCAGAGAGAGAGGGGGAAGCAGGCTCCCTGCTGAGTAGAGTCAGCTCCATGCAGGGCTTGATCCCAGGACCCTGGGATCATGACCTGAGCTGAAGGCAGGGGCTTAACCCACTGAGCCACCCAGGCGCCCCTCTTATTTCCCTTTTTATTGCAGATTTTGTAAAACCATGTAAGAAATCAACTTTTGTCTTTTGCTAATGCCCAGGTGGGAAATTCCTACTGCTTAAACGCAATTGTGAGTTAGAGTCAAATGGCAGTAGAAATTGCTCTGGAAGGAATAGAGTGTCTAATTGAGGTTGGGGAGAAATATATAAATGTGGAAGCAGAGTGAGGATAAGAAAGTTCATATCATCCTTACAATGGTGGTTCTTGAGGTAACCTTAGGTGGCTTAAGGACAAAGTATTAAATAATGTTGAATTGTATAAGATTGTCCCTTTTCAGTTCTTTTTCACTCCTTCCATTAACATTGAGGAGAAAGTTGACATATAGTGCCAGTGTTTGTGTCATCTTAACCCGTTACATTTTTTTTTAAATTGATGAGAGAGGGCCTCAGACAGAATATAGAATAAATCAGCAAATCTACAATATTTTGTTTTTATCATATCTGTTGGGTGCAAGTGAAAGTGATTTTCCATTAACATGGTAAGGTAATGTTTCTTTTAAAAATAAATTTGTTAGATTAAAAAGTAAGGTGATATAAATAAAAATATTAAATAATAAAGTTGGCACACAAATATGACAAATACTGTGACGTGACTGATGGTCAGAATATTCTTTAGAGTTCTCTTAATAGTGATTAAATCATCTTCACCCAGAATTCTTCCAACTTCTTTTTCATCTTTCCTTCTTCCTCTCTCCTCCTTTGATTTTTTTTTCTACCGTTTATCATTCAACAGCGTATTGAGCCAGGATGTAAAGTGTGTGATATTGTGCTGGTTACTGTGAACACAGAAATACAGAGATTAATACTCATCTTCATAATCCTCATCTTCACTTTCAACCAGCTCCGTCTCACTGCAGACACAGTTATGCAAACAATGATTATACAGGGAGAAATCTGATGTGCATGCAAGGTATAGTGTAGCCCAGAGGAGGGAAAGCCACACGGGAAGCAAAGAAGGGTATCGGGTTTCGACCTTGGGAATCAGTCCTATGAAATACAGTCCAAGTTCATAAATATATCCTAGATTTATTCAGCAAACTACTGTGGAGCCTGACATTGTGTTAGATACTGGAGATTTGGACATGAAAAACACACAGTTGGATGCTTCAAGAAGCTTTTGATTAGGGGCGCCTGGGTGGCTCAGTGGGTTAAGCCTCTGCCTTCGGCTCAGGTCATGATCTCAGGGTCCTGGGATCGAGTCCTGTGTCGGGCTCTCTGCTCAGCAGGGAGCCTGCTTCTCCCCCTCCCTGACTCTCTGCCTACTTGTGATCTCTCTCTCTGTCAAATAAATAAATAAAATCTTAAAAAAAAAAAGAAGCTTTTGATTAAAAGGGGAGGCAGACAAGGAAAGCAGTGCTTACATAGATCTGTATACCTTATCTGAAACCTTTCAAGGCAGATGTGTTTCACAATTCTGAATTTTTAGAATGTTCATATGGTGCACATACAATATACCGCATAACAGCCATGAAAGAGTCTGGGGTAGTACCTCACAATTAAAACCTGCGACTATTTATACTAAATGGAATGAAGACTATAAACGGCTTCACATCAGTTCGGTATAGGTTGTTGATTTTTGTCGTGCTTAAGATTTCTGAATTCAGAAATGTGTGGACCTTTCTTCAAAATAATTACAGTCGCACTGCAGGGTGTTTTAGAAGAACAAAGAGAGGGTGATGAACATTTAAAAAATTTTTATTTTATTTTATTTTATTTTTTAACATAATCTCTATGCCCAATGTGGGACTCAAGCACATGACTCCAACCAAGATCAAGAGTCATAGGCTCTACCAACTGAGCCAGCCAGGCCACCCTGAACCACATTTTAATTGAAAATATGTCAGGGAAGGCTTCCTTAAAGTTGTATTTTCTGAATGGAGTCTTGCTGGATGAATAGGAGTTCACTCCACAGAGACAATGGAGGTGGCAAAGGACTGGAGGATGGGGTAGGGGTTTTCTAGGCAGTAGGGACAGCCTGTAGGAAGACTATGGACTTGGTGTTTGGGGGTGGGGAACTGCAAATAGTTCAGGCCGGCTGGCTGTACGGTGTGCCTGAGACAGAGATGGAGAAGGGCATGGAGATGGAGATGCTGATGGAGAACAGCTGAGACAGGTGGAGGCAGCTGTAACCGTTACCCTGAAGCATAAAGAAAGCTCTTGCAAGACTTTAACAGTGCGTCGTCATGTGAGGACATTTGAAATTTAAGAAAAATCATAATATTGGGTGACAGAGCTGATGCACTACACAAAATTCAGGCGACTGTAGTTGTCTAGTGAGAGATGATGAGAAAATGCAAGTTGGCTTGGTTTGGCACGTAGTAATTGCTCAAGAACTTGTAGCAGGTGGGAGGGCAAAGGTCGGGATGTGGTGGGGATGGATAAGAGGAGATGATTTAGAGTGATTTTAAGGAATTAGGACTCAGTATCTGATTGGACTGGGAGGGAGGAGGTGCAGAGCCTCCTCCCCTCCAGGACATCTTAGCCTTCTCTCCTGGCTTCCAGATCCGTGTTGTTTGGCATTCCCTTTTGGACATGACGAAGTATGAGTTTGGGGCTCAAGGAAATAACCTTAGTTGGACTTGGGAGTTTTTACGTGAGAGCTGAAGCCTTAATGGGGCTGAGATCATAGACAGTGCCTGGTATGAGAAGTAAGGAAGACTGAAGTCCTAGAAAATACTTAAGGGGAAGGAAAGGAAACTGTGGACCATGTTAAGTGCCCTAGAAAGATCAGCCGAGATAATGTCTGGAAAACTCCACAAGGGCCCTGGCCAAAAGGATGTCAACTGTGATTTGAGAAGAGCAGTTTCAGTAAGTGAGGAGGGGCAGAGAGTAACTCTGAAGGAGTGTGCAAGGGACCACTGTCCTTTTTTTTTTTTTTTTTAAAGATTTTATTTATTTATTTGTCAGAGAGAGTGAGCACAGGCAGACAGAGTGGCAGACAGAGGCAGAAGGAGAAGCAGGCTCCCCACTGAGCAAGGAGCCTGATGTGGGACTCGATCCCAGGACTCTGGGATCATGACCTGAGCCAAAGGCAGCCACTTAACCAACTGAGCCACCCAGGTGTCCCGGGACCACTGTCCTTTTAAGACACTTGGCTGTGAAAGGAGGGGCAGAGAGAAAAGAAGGCCAAAATTAGAGGCAGTCATGGGCAGTATGGAAAGTTTTTGTTTTAATTTTAGTTTTTAAAGGTAGGAGAGTGCTGCCAGACTCTCAGTCACTTCTTGTAGTCAGCTTTTTCACGGGTGTTGCAGCCTGCCTCTGGAGGAGACGTATGTTGTACCTGAACACAAGTGCTTCTCCGAAGCAGGCGGCCCGATAAGCAGACTGGACTGGAATAGCTCTGCAGGAAAGCACGACTTTCTGGGCTCATCTCCCAGGGACTGCTTCTTGTGCTAACTTCCAGCCGGGTTTTTGTGTCTTCCTCCTTCCTTTGTCTACCTGGTTGGTTGCTTGCCACTTGTTTAAGATGGCTCTTATGGCTGTGTGTGCCAGGGAGCTGGCTAGTAAAATACCCATGTGTGTGCAGGATTGACCCAAGAGAAGCTCTTCCCAAGCCGCCCCCACCCCGTTCTTGTAGACTGAACTGTGTGCCTGATTGGGCTCAACCAATTCCCGAGTGGCCGAGGAGATAAAGCACCAAGCTGTGTATAGTAAAGATACAAGACAGAGCATTTACCTCCATGGACATTATAATTCAAGACATGGGAGTGTTTTGTAAATAATGGTAACAGTGGCTCTTAAATTTTGGGAGGATCTTTGTGAAATGTTGAATTTGATATAAAACTTCGGGGGGGGTGTGGACACGCTAAATTCTGAAGTGGTTTTTATTTTTTATTTTCATTTTATTTTTTAAGAAGTTTTTTTTATTTGACAGACAAGAGATCACAAGTAGGCAGAGAGGCAGGCAGAGAGAGAGAGGAGGGAGCAGGCTCCCCACTGAGCAGAGAGCCTGATGCAGGGCTGGATCCCAGGACCCTGGGATCATGACCTGAGCCCACTGAGCCACCCAGGCGCCCCTGAAGTGGTTTTTAAAAATTGAGTTAGGAATGCTCAAACTTTGGAGTCTTTGGTGCTCTATTAGTTTGTGACCTTGGCCAAAATAACGTTTCTGAGATTCAATTTTCAGATCCTACTGCCCATTTTGCAAAGATTTTGGGAGTACTAAATGTGATAATACGAATAAGATGCTTAGCACAGAGCCCAACACAGAGCTGGTGCCAATAAATACTATCTCAGCTTTCTGTGTGCTTTGGAGGAAGTGAGCTAGGTGTTAAATCAGAGGTAGAGCTAATGCTTTCTGGTGAAGGACTTACTCCTGCGTGTAGCTGTAACTAGTTGATGAAAACACTGTTGTGCATTTCAGTGATTCCTCACGTACCTCTGGAATTTTGCTTTATCTCAGTCCTATCTGAATTATTACTATATTTATGTAATTTTTAAAAACTTACATACACTTGCTTAAAAAGGAAACTGTGGGTCTCTACCTTAAACAGAAAACCACTTTCACTTGCCCTAAATAGAAAGTAACAATAAACAATGAAACTAAACAATGAAAACTTAACAATGCTATAAATTCTGGTTAGATACCAGTGCTTACCTAGGGCTTTGACCGTGGGACCCGCTGTTTGATAAACAGAGAATTTTAGGGCCAGAAAACTTTCTCCTTGTAGTAGTCAGAAGAACTGAAAGAGAATTGAAAAGGGAATAACTTTCTTGCCAATGTGATCCGCGGTCCTTGAACGCCCCGGCCCCGCGGATGCGCAGCCTGAGCACCTGAACACCAAGGAGACACCCTGACACCAAGGAGAGGCTGTCCTTTCGCAAGACATTAGTGAGGGATGGTAGTTGCCTTGCTTCACACCCGGATCTGAATAAGAAGTGCTGTGAGGGGAGCATCCCGAATCCAGCAGTCCCTCAGCCTGGTCCAGGACCGGAGCTCCGAAAACCTTGCTCTTTAAGCTTCTAGAAACAAGGACACTCAGAGGTCCTGTCCCCTATTTCCTTGCTAGATCAGGCTCAGTGCCTACCTCACATCCCGGACGACTCTGGAGTTTTATTTTTTAACTGGACACACAGCTGAGGCAGTCGGCGTGCTGCGGGCACCTCGGTGGGGAGGAGGGAGGCTATGGACTTTGTTTAGAAGGTATCTGCCTGGCAAACACTGCTTCTATATGGGTTGTATGCTATAGATTAATAATAATAAGGCGAAAGCAACGTTGCTCAATGATTTTATTCACTTGCACTTGAATAGTTCAATTAATCAAATAATCAGAGAATATTACTCTTATTTTGTTCTCATCATGGAGGTGGCTAAGGGAACTCTATTCAGCAGCCCGCGGGAGCCAGGACTTGCCCTCCCGCCCTTCCTAGAACTACCTCTGCTCCCCTCCTGCCCAGGTAAGACCCCCCCGCCCAGCCCTCCGCCCCCGCTCCCTCGCCCGCCGCCGCGCAGACCCCCGAGCGCCGGCCGACTGGGCATGCTCGCCGGGCGGGCTTTCCGCGGGGAGCCGGCCGGCCCCTCCGCCGCGTCTCCACCTGGGCCGAGGCCCGCCCCCCGCGCACCGGCCCGGGCGGGCACCTGGCGGGCGCTGCGGACAGAGCAGGGGGAGGAGACAGCCGCGGGGCGGGCGCCGCGGGACCGCGCTTGGCGTTGCCGAGCCGCCGCCGAACTTTTCCCGCAGAAGTCCCACACTGGGGGGCAGGAGGAGCGGGGCGGGGAGGGGAGAGCGGAGTTCCTGGAAGGAGCGGCAGCAGTAGCTCAACAACATGGCCTCCTCCACCTCCTCCTCTCTCGCCGGCGCCGAGAGCACCCCTTCTGCGCAGGTGAGCGCCGCCCCGCCCCCCTACCTGTGGCTTCCCTCGCGGCGGGGGCGGGCGGGCAGCCCGGGGCTGGGGGGGGGGGGTCCCGGGAGCCGTGCTGCGCAGGGGGCTGCCTGGACGCCTGCCTTCCTGGGGGTGCCGGGCGGCGCCGGGAAGGCGAGCGGTGGGGGACCCGATGGCTGCGGGTCGCGGGGGTCCGGCTGCGCGGGACCGGAGTTGCGGCCCGGGGCAGAGGCGTGAGCTGGTGTTTTGCCCCAGCGCGCGAGCATCCCGAGGAAGGAGCGAAGAGGGCCCAAGGATTGGGGCTTCTGCTTCGAAACATTTGTCTCTAAGAAACGCGCGGCCCAGGGCTCGGGACGCCCTCACCTTTTCGGGCTTCCCATCTTTGGGCGTCTGTGTTCTTGGCTCGCGCCTCCAACTCCGTGCCAGGCTGAACCCTTCCTAAGGACACGACCGAAGTAGGCTGCAGGTTTGGCGGGGAGGAAGTCACCTGGTGCTGAAAGTTACCTTCAGAATTACGCCTTTTTTTTTTTTTTTTTTTGGGTGAGTCGAGATACTTGATTTAATCGGGTCAGAATACAAAATATACGTAAAGATTGGGACATAGGGAAAAGGCAGACCAGTAGGGATAGAGTGGCAGTCCCTGGGGGGTGGCTGGTGGTGTTTCTACCTCTTGCCCTCTTTTGAGAGCCAGAAGCGCAAGGGAAACACACGAAGTAAAAGCCGGGTGCGTGATGTGCAAAACCACAGCTTCAAGATAAGTCTCTTCCACCCCACACTCTGAGCAGATTGCCACCTTTACGCCCAGAGGCGTTCAGAGGCAGTTTTGCGGCTGCCACTGGGTGTAGAATGGAGGATAATTGGTTTAAAATACTTGAGTAGGTTTGCACGTTCGGAGAATGTCTACGGAAGGGGCCTCAAGAAATAGCAAGTTGTCCTTGGGGAGGGACCTGGAGGGTGGACGGGTGGAAGGGAGACTTACTTTCCCATTCTTTCTGGGACTTTTAAAATTTTTGTTTTTATTTTAAAGATTTTATTTATTTATTTGACAGAGAGCCAGCACAAGTGGGGGGGATGGGGAGCAGCAGGCAGGGAGAGGGAGAAGCAGAACCCTGATGTGGGACTGGATCCCATGACCCTGGGATCATGACCTGAGCTGAAGACCGAAGCTTAAGGACTGAGACACCCAGGCAGCACCCCCCCCCCCCCTTTTTAAAAAAATCATGAGCTTGCATGATCTATTTTTGGAAAATAAGAAAACTACCTTTAAAAAAATCAGGTATGTTGGAGTAGCCTTGAAAGCAATGATTTGCTTGGTTTCAAGTTAGGTAGAATTATGCTTGAAACATACAAATCTTCAAGCCCTTATGTCTTGAGTTGTCAAAATCCTCAGGGAATCAAGGAGAAGTCCTCAAAAGAAGACTCTTCAGTGTTGGCAAAGTGAATTGGTGGTTTTTATCACTACCTTGATTATGAATTTTAATTTTGCTTGTTTTAGAATAAATGTGGCTTGTCTAATTTTGGAAGAGACCACTTTCTTTTCTATTTTTTTTTTTAAAGATTTTATTTATTTATTTGACAGAGACCCAGTGAGAGAGGGAACACAAGCAGGGGAAGTGGGAGAGAGAGAAGCAGGCAGGCTCTCAGCCCAGCAAGGAGCCCGATGCGGGGCTTGATCCCACTGGGATCATGACCTGAGCTGAAGGGAGACCCTAACAACTGAGCCACCCATGTGGCCCAAGAGACCACTTTCTATTAAGATTTTATTTATTTATTTGACAGAGAGAGAGAGAGAGAGAGATTACAAGTAGGAAGAGAGGTAGGCAGAGAGAGAGGAGGAAGCAGGCTCCCCGCTAAGCAGAGAGCCTGATGCGGGGCTTGATCCCAGGACCCTGGGACCATGACCTGAGCCGAAGGCAGAGGCTTTAAGCCACTGAGCCACCCAGGCGCCCCCCACTTTCTATTAAAAGCATGGCTAGGAGGGGCACCTGGGTGGCTCAGTTGGTTAAGCAACTGCCTTTGGCTCAGGTCATGATCCTGGAGTCCCTGGATCAAGTCCCACATCAGGCCCTCTGCTCATCAGGGAGCCAGCTTCTCCCTCTGCCCCTCGCCCCTTTCATGCTCTCTCTCTCTCTCAAATAAATAAAATCTTAAAAAAAAAAAAAAAAAGCATGGCTGGGAGTCACCCTAGGTTTATAACCCAAGTTTATTCCAGGAGGGTAGGCCACTGCAGGTAGGCTATAGTAGGAAAACTAGAGGGAGACAGTCTCAGAGTCAACATGGATTGCTGCCTTAGCAGTTCTGGCTCCCTTATAATCTGCTGACCTGGGCTCAGTTGGGTGCATCTTTAAGAAGCAGATTTTCAATATTGAAAGTGAATGTAAAATGAAAATCACAGCTCTGAAACAAAAACTAAAATAAAACGATCTATTGAGTATCTTCAACACAGCTACTAATATCTCCAGGACTGATTTCTCTTAGTTCTCAAATCAGTGGAGGATGAGTAAGTGAGCTGTGAATCTGGGCTGTGGTTAAAGAATGTTTATTTATGACAAACCATTTATGATGGTTCTCAGTGTTCTTTTTGTTAAAGCATAAATAAATATCTGTTTCGTAACCTGCACAGCTATGTGTTAGGCTCCATAGTAGAGAATGTGGCTCAATGTTCTTCAGACAATATAAAGACCAGTGGTGTGTTTTGGAATCCAAGGAAACACTGTGGATTCTGAATTTGTTTGCATTTTTGTGGTGGTGGTTACATTAGGACTGTGGTTTTCCTTTATTCAATATTTCAAAAAAAATTTTTTTCCCTTTTACAGTGTTAATGGAGCAAGTGAGTGTGCCTAATTCTAGAATAATATTTTGGTAATTGAAAAGAATATAATTGTTCTGGACTCTCAGTGGTTGTTTGTAGGATGATTTCCAATTATTATTTGTTTCAAAGTTACCCATTTTTTATGCACAAAATGTTTGTATATTTTTGTAGAATATGTTACCGTAATTATAGGATATCGACATAATTCCAATTGGAGGTCATGTGAAATTCTAGTCTATATAAGTGGCGTTTTTACATTTTCGAAAAAACCAAATACTTGAAATTGATGAGATCAGTTACCTAACACTTTTATACAAGAACGTTTATGAGTTAAAAAATTCTAATTGAAATGTGTAGCCTTGCTGCAATGTCTCCAAACTTACCAAAGTTTACCCTCCTGAGAAGATCAAGGTTACTAATGATCTAATCAGATCTGAAGTAACCTTTCCCTGTATGTATTCACTGGACTGTTGATCACCTAACTCTACTCTTAGATCTCACAATGTGAATGCCCATAAGATGTTGGGTTAGTGCTGGAACAATAAAAGTACCTGGAATAGGGCCATTTAATTTTGATTTTTCATTCATTCTTTGTCAACAACTTAATTTGTGAAAACAGCTTAAATTTTAACATTACCTTCTGTGATATAATTTTTTAAAAGATTTTATTATTTATTTGAGAGACAGCGAGTGAGAGAGGGAGAGAGAATGAGCGGGGGTAGGGAGAGGAAGAAGCAGACTCCAGCTGAGCAGGGAGCCTGATGCTAGGCTCAATCCTAGGACTCTGAGATCATGACCTGAACTGAAGGCAGGTGCTTAACTGACTGAGCTACCCAGGTGCCCCTCCATGATATAATTTTTAAGGTTAATTTGGTATTATATACTTTCTATGAGACATTTTAAAATCTTTATTTTTATTTTATTTTATTTTTTTAAAAGGTTTTATTTATTTGACAGAGAGAGAGAGAGAGAGAGAGAGATATCACAAGCAGGCAGAGAGGCACATAGAGAGAGGGAGAAGCAGGCTCCCTGATGAGCAGAGAGCCTGATGTGGGGCTTGATCCCAGGACCCTGAGATCATGACCTGAGCTGAAGGCAGAGGCTTAACCCACTGAGCCACCCAGGCGCCCCAAATCTTTATTTTTTAATATAAATTTTTTATTATTATTTTTATGTATTAGATGTATTTTTTAAGTACTAGAAGCCCAACTGTGGTTTGTTATAGCTTTCAAGAACTTTCAAGTTCTGTCAAAGGTTAAGTGCAGGCTTTGAGTATTTGTTCTGACCAGACCCTAAATGGTTATGGTAACATCTTCACAATCTTTAGTTATGGTTGAAGTGCTCCTGGACACTTGTCTCGAAGTGTTTGAAAAGGCAAACTATATCTTGAATATAAACTTACATTCAAAAGGACAGTGATTTGTCCAGGAACCAATGAGGTTCCTGTTTGACTGGAATGCGATCAGTGACACTAAAACTGAGTCAATTCTTTGACATTTTATGGAAATCACTCCTGAATTTCCTCTCTTCGGAAGGTCCTGTGTGGAATAATTAGCAAGTATCTTATGTTAGGCTTGCAGAAAGCAGTCACAGGAAAGTTACATGTTTTCAGATCTGAGTAGATGGTAGTATTTTATTTATTTATTTATTTTTTGGAATAAACTGTCTTTAGTACTTTGTAATGTATATTAGGAGATGGGAGATGGAGTGAACTAGTATTTGGACTTGGAGTTTTAAGATGAGAGAAACCATTTGGTATTTCATCAGATGATGCTTAGTTATTGTCATTTTCAGAAACTGCCAAGGAATGGGAAATATCGAAAAATTGGACCTAACATTCATTTTGCTTTCTGGGTAGGGCATGAATATTTGGATGTGCCCTGGTAGAGGAAAGCTGCAGAATGGAAGTTAATTTAAATGCCATTGTGGAATAAAGAACTGCATGTTGCCGAATTGGAAAGGATGTTTCCCAGAGTGTTTTCAAGATAATACGGTGATTCATTAGTAGATATTTTGTCCCTCTAGCGTGGAACTGCATTTCTGTTCTGTGTAGCTCCTCTGGGTAACATTAAGGCTTGATGCCATGAGTCTGCCATACAAGTGTGGGGCTACTGTCTTCCCCCTTGTTCATGAAATGACACTTTTTATGGAACCTGGCCCAAAGCAGTTCTGTGAGTGCAGCTTTTCTCGTGAGCTTCGAACACAGGGCTTGGCGTGCAGTAGGTGTTCAATTAATGTTTGTTGAATATATGATCAAATAAATGGTGAAAACGAAAAGGATCTGGCATTCAAATTTAGGAGCAGCTTTAACCGTTTGAACAATACTTTTGAGTATTGTTCCGGTATCCGGTAAAGGCACCACAGTCTTGGTTTTCACTCTCAAGAAGTTCATAATCCAAGTTACCTATTGTTTACATAGTACAAGACTCACACAGAGCCGGTAGCAGTTTTCCATGCCTAGATTTTCATTTAATCATGTGCCTCAATTTAGTTTAGGCTTTAGTGTATAAACAAGAAGAGAAAATGTAGATGAAAGCACCCAAGAATTTAGGAGGGGTGCATCAGGAATGTGGAGACTTCTTATACTTCCTAGTTTCTGCACTGAAAAATGCCTAAGGATGGAAACATGTGTAAAGGCACAGAAAACTGTCTGGAAAGATGCTCTAATTTATTTTTGTTAATGGCTGCCTAATACTCACAGTGTGGGTAGACCATAATTTATTTACTGTTTTCCCCATTAATAAACACCTTGCTTCCAGTGTTTTGAGGTCTATAGCTAATGCTGCAAATAAATATCTTTATACATAAAAAAGTTCATAATCCGGGCGTCTGGGTGGCTCAGTCAGTTAAGTGTCTGATTCTTGATCTGAGCTTAGGTCTTGATCTCGGGACTGTGAGTTCAAGCCCCTGGTCGGGCCCCATGTTGGGGAAGGAGCCTACTTGAAAAAAAGTTCATAGTCCAGTGGAACAGAGAAGATATATCCATCTTTAATAATAACAGCCATGATTTCTTGTGCCTCTCATGGTGGAACTGTCTACTTCCAAAGGAACCATAGGATAGGAATTATTACCTCACCCCGTTTTATACACAAAGAAACTGAGCTTTCATGTTTTCTCAGGAAGGCTATGCACGTTGTAGTTGGGTAAGGGCTGCAACTGGATTGGAACCCCTGTCTGCTCGAGCAGTGAGTAGGCGATGATGATGAAATCAGGAGGCCGGACTGAAGTCCCGACTCTGGTCCCCATACTCTTGTTCTAACCTCAGAATCTTATCACCTCTTGGGCTTTGCTTTCTCTCCTGGAAAGAGAGAGTGGGAATATAAACAGTTTCTAAGGTTCATTCCAGATCAATTAACCTCTGATTTAAAAAAAAAAAAAAATTGAATTCTAGGAGAGAGGTGTAGATAATTAGTAATAAAGTGATACATTTCTTTGTTTCTCAGAAGCATTTCCCCCCTCATATTTTGGCAATCCTGATGTTAAAATAATTCTTCAAATGTTAGGGAGAGGGCTCAGAGCTTCCAGGCTCTCTCTGGGTGCCACTCTTGCCACCATCTCTATGTGTTCACCAGTCCGGAACCTTTCTCTTTTTGGGTTTGAATGGAGGCCTCATTACACAGGCACACTTGATTAAATCATTGGCCCTCGGTAATTGATTCAACTTCAAGTACCTTTCTCCTCCCTGGAGGTTGGAGGGTTCTTGCGGGTGGGGGTGGGGTAGAACTAGAACGGTCCAACCCTCTAATCCCACAGTTGACTCCACTGTTGACTCCACAGTTGACTCCACAGCCAGTCCCCAGCCTTCGGAGCTTTCTAAAAGTCACCTCATTAACATAACAAGACACCTTTCCTTCTCTTATCACTTAGGAAATTCTAAGGGTTTTCAGGAGCTTCATGCCGGAAACAGGGTCAAAGACCAAGTATATATGTTACCTACAGTAGCACAGAGTACTTCCATCAGGACTGGTTTAAAGCTGCTAGTGGGAGGTGAACATGGCGTTGGGAAGACGTGTGTGTATTGAAGCTACTATGGGCTGGTTGCAGCACACCATTTACATGCAGTGAAATACTCTGCATTTTTTGGGTTGAATCAGTGGTTTATTTTTCTATAATGTATTTGGCCCAGGCACACATGCGGACACATGGGTGAATGAGAACTAGTTTTTATTCTCTAGGGTGTCATAGGTTAGCTGGCTACTTAAATGAATTTGTAAGTAAAGAAAGGGCTCTTGTACTGAGATTGGTTGATCAGCTCTCTGTTTTCCACTGAGAACAAAGTAATTACCAAGTGGATCCTCAGATATCTGAATTAGAGAGAACTGAGGTCTGTAAGTAGATTATTAGATATTAGAATGGTGAAACAGGATTTTGAAGACTTTGTGTCTTTGGGAGTCAAGTTCAGCCCAATAGATTTTTCTTCCTCTTGTGTATGTGTTGGTATGCGTGCATGTTTATCGATCACATTTATTGAGATATAATTTATAATTTGAGATTTATGATTTATAATGTGAGATCTAAAATTCACCATATTTAAGTGTACAGTGAAGTGTCCAAATGATATGCCCCGTCACGACAAAATGTTTATCATCCTAGGTTTGTTTGTGTTCTTTCCCGGTTAGACTCGCTCCCATCCTCCAGGCAAATGCTGCTCTGATTTCCTTCACTGAGGATTCATTTTGTTTTCTTTTGTACCTGGTTTCCTTCCCTTAGTGGAATGGTTTTTGATATCTGTGCTGTTGTCGCTACTAGTAGATTATTCCTTTTTTATTGCTGAGTAGTATTTCACTGTATAGACTGTACCACAAATTGTTCATCGGTTCATCAGATGTTTGCATTGTTTTCGGCTTTCGGCTAGTATGGATAAAGCTGCTATAAACATTTTTGTATGTATCTCTTTGTTGACACATATATATCTCCCTCCACCATTTTCATATATGTGTGAATGAGGTTGAATACCTGGGAATAAGACTGTAGAGTAAAAAGGTGGTATATGATTGACTGAACAAGAAACCACTTGTGTCTTACTTCACATCCTAGGGAAGGATTGATTTCAGATCAGAAGGGGAGAGAAGGGGAAAGTACACAGAGAAATTGTTTGACATGTGTTTAATATGAGAATTTTTGAAAATATGATTTTAACTAGGTGCGTATTGAGAAAAAAATTGATGTTAAGTAAAAGTTTATAAGCTCGTAAAGGAAAGCATAGTTACAAGGAGAAAACCATAAGTTTAATAACTTCATTGAGATATAATTTATATACATAAAATTCACTCACTTAATGTATACAATTCAATAACTTTTAATATGTTTACAGAGTCAGAAAATCATTGCCACAATCTAATTTTAGAACACTTCTATTACCCTCCAAGAAGTGCTCACTTATGGTAAAAAAAAAAAAAAAGCACAACATGGTTTTGGAGTTAAAAAAGACCTGTGTTTTAGTCTCAGTTTTACTTACTAGCAATTGTATGACCTTGGTAAGCCAAATTTCAGTTTCTACACCTTTGAAAGAGATGGAGATACCTCCTTTGCAGTGTTTTTAATAAGGATTATAAGTAGTGCCCACAACACACTTTAATAAAATTTATTTAATAATTATTAAAATAAATATAAATAAATTAAATTAAATTATTAAATTAAATTTAATAATTTTTAAGTAAATGGTAGTGTTTATTGTTGAACTGTGTCTGCATGTTTATAATTTTGTATTTTGTAATTTCTGTGGTATTTTGTTCATATCCTTATAACAGCTTCAGTAGTCTACTCTCTACTAAGGATATTTTTGAACATATCTTTTAGGAGGAGGAAATGAGGTGGAGGGGAAAAAGGACGTTGGAGTAACATGCTGAGGTTTTCTGGCTCTTCCATTTAATTGCTCTTTTGGGCAAATCACTTAACTGTGTCCATTTCCTTATATGAAGAGCTAGAGCAATAACATCTACCTGGCAGGATTATTCTCAGTCGTTGGGGAATATACGTGACATATTGATATAGTAGGTGCTCAATACATAGGAAGTGTTATCCTGTGGTATCAGAAGCTACCGTCTTTGAAGTATTCCTATCTAGGGATAAAATTTATGTACAGAAATCTATGCCTTATAGATGGAAGATTTGCTTATGTACGACATGCATATTTGCTGTATGAATTTTTGTATTTTAGTACTAGTGGAGTGCTAGGTACATAGTCCTTAGTAAAATGTTGAATCAAATGAGTACATAGATGAATAAATAAAGAAGAAAAAGCATTTTCTGCATACTGTTTTAGTCTCCCTGAATGTTAGGTATCTATGAGAAAGCTTCATTTCCCAAGCTTCAAGTTTTTTTACTTATCACCTCCTATTTGGCAGGATGGGGAGGGGCATTGGGGAACACGCTAATTAGAAATAGTCATAAGAACAAAAATCACAACAGTAGTTGCTGACATTGTAAACTGCTGTTTATCTTTTTAAAGGACTTTCATGTTCTTTCTTTAAATTTGTTTCTCAACAACCAGGATAGGCAGTTGGAGTAAATAGTGTCATTTTAGGGAAAAGAAAGCGAAGGTTCAGAGGAGGACTTGCTCCAAGTAGCAGAGCAAATGAGGGAAGGGGGCAATAGATGGGAAGCCTTGCGTGTTGCTGGTGGCAGCTGAGACTGGGGCAGCTGTTCGGGAAAGCATCTGGCATTACTTAAGCAAATTAGCTGTTTACTCTCAACTGTTTCATTACTACAGGTGGGCACTGGCATGTGTGGGGTAGGTCCCCGAGAGAACACGTCCCAGGTTTTTGGCTGTGTTACTGGTGGTGGCGGGGGAAATGGGAGGTAACTGGGAGACCGCTGGGAGAGGGAAAGGGAGAGCCCTAGATGCACAGCATGGGGTTGTCTGCAGCCATTAGAGGCAACAGATTAGATAAAAGCAACATGAAAGGATTCTAAGAAGGGTGCTTGGTGAAAAATGCAAGAGTGAGAGGTATATTGTTCATATGGATTAAACATTCATAAGCATTGCACAGTACACATCTTGTAGGAACACTTACATAAAATGCTCATTAAGTGCATTAGAATGACTGCCTGTAGGACCCAGCTCATGGGGGTAGGCCATGGAGAGAAAAAGGAACCAATCAATAAATAAAGAGAAATGATAATGTGCCATGAACCGTTAAGGGTGGCTCACTCGACCTGCTGAATGGTGAAGTTAAAAACAGAAGAAAACAGTATTTGATAGAATTTGAATACCTTTTCTGTGATCTCTGTCTGTTACCACTAGGCTTGACCAGAGAGGCCCTGCTGTCATGCCACTGGATGCTGATGGGTATTCCAAATGAAATAAACTTTGGATTGGTTTCTGAAGTTTCATGTAAAGTTTCTCACAGAGAGCAACTCCTTTTTTTTTTTCTGTAATAAAATTTATAATGTGGTACACTTAGTATAATTTAAAAATTAAGTTCCTTTTTAATTTTGTATTTTGGATAATAGAGACTGATGTATCATATGGTACAGTTTTTACAAAATTAGAATGTCATCTACTAAATGTTTAATTCTAAAATGATAAGCTGTCCTTATCATTCTTTCTTTTAAACCACAAATCTTTTTTTTTTTTTTAAGATTTTATTTATTTATTTGACAGAGAGAGATCACAAGTAGGCAGAGATGCACGCAGAGAGAGAGGAGGAGGAAGCAGGCTCCCTGCTGAGCAGAGAGCCCGCTGCGGGGCTCGATCCCAGGACCCTGAGATCATGACCTGAGCCGAAGGCAGAGGCTTTAACCCACTGAGCCACCCAGGCACCCCTGTCCTTATCATTCTTCATGGATTATCTACCTGTATGTTTTTTTACAAAGGATTGACATGTGATTTTTTTTTTTTTTTTGACAGACATATCTCCTTCTATTGTCATATTTGTTTTCCAGGTTAAATTTGAAGTATGGTAGATCTCTTTTCTGGTGGGGTGGGATGGCTTAATACAGTGAAGATTTATTCCATTGCAGTTCTGGAGTTCAAAAGCCCAAAATGGGTTGGTAGGCCTTCATTCCTTCTGGAGGCTCCAGGGTAGAATCCTTTTCTTTACTTTCTCCAGCTTTTAGAGCCCATCTGAGGCTCTCGGCTTGTGTATCATGTTGACCTCTGTTTTGATCATCATTTTGAATAGGTTGCTTTTTAGTTTACCTCACCTTTCTATTCACTATTTGTGATATTTCTTAAAGAGAGTTATATAAAATGGCTAGTCTTATGCATGTCGTAGGGTTTTCTAACAACTATCCTGACTGTTTAAAGAAGTCATTATGGTTATTAAAATTCAGCTCAAAATGATCAGCCTTTCAAAGTGTTCATCCATCACTACTGGGAAGGCGTTGCTGGTATTCAGTAGGCAAACTCTGCTAAGACAAGAAGGACACCCAATTATTTTAATGATAGGTATAGAAGCTGGAGAGAAATTGATTACATCCTGGGTGCTCCCAGTGTCCACATGTTTGTGAGTGGTGTGCAGACGAGAGTTTCAGGTTTACCAGGAATACGCAGAGGAAGGCCTAGTTCTTGTGTAAGAGTTTCATCCACGGTATCATGTAATAAAATGTTGACAACCAAGAATTGATTTTAATGCTGTTTTGTCTTTCTCAGCAACGTAAATAAAATAGTAAGAAATGGGAAGCATTGGTAACCAGTAGAAGGGAAACAAGCTCAGTGTCAAGATATGTGAAAGTGAGATTTGTAAGTGTGATTTTGAGCTGTCTTGCAATTTAGTTTTGTCATCTACAAAATGGGGTTAATGATAATGCCTAATTTATCCACCTTGGAGTTGTAAGGATCAAATTATATGATTAGGTAATTTATTTAATTCAAATTGCTTAGTGCTATGTGATCATATATATATTTTTTCTAACCTATTAGCTTTTTTCAATGTGTTGCTTTTCATTATGATAGCTTGCCATTGAACAAACTTAGCGTCCTGGCAAATATGATAACTTATAGCAAATAATATCTCAGTGATGGTTTGGCACTTTAAAGTTGATCTCTTAAGAAATTTGAGATTTTTAGCATCTCTGAGATTTTGGCAACTTTTTTTTTTTTTTTGAAGATTTTATTTATTTATTTGACAGAGAAAGACACAGCGAGAGAGGGAACACAAGCAGGGGGACTAGGAGAGGGAAAAGCAGGCTTCCTGCTGAGCAGGGAGTGTGATGCCGGGCTCCATCCCGGGACCCCAGGATCATGACCTGAGCTGAAGACAGCCGCTTAAGGACTGAGCTACCCAGGCACCCCGATTTTGGCGATTTTTAATTAAAGCATTAGTTGTGCCTGGAAGCTGCTATTTTAGTTTGCTGGTCCCACAGAACCGATATATACAGAATAATTAAAATCTTGGTGCTCCATGCTGCGTTTTGCAAAGTCTGGTTAGATTGCAAAGCTGGTGCTGAGGATGAAATGGCATGGCTTCGATTGGTGTGGAGATCTACTGAAGTCTCGTTGAGTCCCTCAGTATGTGGCACTTACCAGCCTGAAATTCTCCAGGTGTTTGAAGAGTCAGTGTAATGAATTGCCCTCTATGTTGGGAAATTTGGTTTTAGTCTATTATTCAATGTAGGTGTGCTTGGTCAGATCACGTCACTTCTACAGAATGTCCTCTTAACTGGTAAGATTTCTCTCGCTTAAATGGTCTCCTCCATGTTCTGAAATCCAGACTGTGGTGAGGCTCTCCATCAAAATTAGTACATGCTGGGGGCGCCTGGGTGGCTCAGTGGGTTAAAGCCTGGGATCGAGCCCCACATAGGGCTCTCTGCTCGACAGGGAGCCTGCTTCTCTCTCTCTCTCTCTCTGCCTGCCTCTCTGCCTACTTGTGATCTCTCTCTCTGTGTCAAATAAATAAATAAAATCTTAAAAAAAAATTAGTACATGCTGTTTTGCAGAACCTCCTAGTGCACTAATTCTAAGCTGTAGGTTTGCCCAGACACTGATGAAGACTCTGGAGGGCTGAGTAAAGGCCTAATGTACAGGGATTCCTGAAGAAGCCTTTTATCTGTTTGTGATCGTACTTAAGTTAGAAATCTGAGTCATTAATGAGACCTTTTTCCCCTTCTCATGTAATGAGGTATAAATACTCTCAGTTCTGTGGCACACATATGCACCCCTTTTTTAAAAGTGATTTTTTTTTTTTTTAGAGATTTTATTTATTTATTTGACAGAGAGACAGACAGTGAGAGAGGGAACACAAGTAGGGGGAGTGGGAGAGGGAGACGCCGGCCTCCCGCAGGGCAGGAAGCCTGATGTGGGGCTCAATCCCAGGATCCTGGGACCATGACCTGAGCTGAAGGCAGACACTTAACAACTGAGCCACCCAGGTGCCTCTAAAAGTGATTTTTAAAAATAGGGATTATTGATAGAATTAGCTGATGATAAAATAAAGCTGCTACTAATCTTTCTTTCTTGCTTATGATAGGTAGCAGCTAATATCTGTGATTTTGGCTCAGGCCATGATCTCAGGGTCATGAAATCAAGCCCCACATCTGATTTTCTCTCTCTGCAGCTTCTGGGGACTGTGTCCATAGGTGTTCACAATGGTCCAGCGTTCGACATTCCACAGTAGGCTGTCCTGTAATATAGCCTCTAATAAAAATAGGCTATCTTGAGCCCCTGGTAATAGGATCATTTACCTTTATACCAAGGAGGTTGGGAAAACACCAAAATCTGCATGTGGTGTGTGCCTAGGCCGACTTTGAAGAGGAGTTTGTGCTGGGAGAACTCAAGTCCTTATGAGGTTGTCTGAAAACGAGAAAACATGTCAGCAGGACCTATGGTGGTTCCATGTGTGTTCTTGACAGGATCAAGTGTGCTCTTCTTATTGAGAAGCAGAAAATTGTTGTGAAAATGTTGAAGGCACAAGCACAGAGTCAGGAAGCTAAATAAAAAAATGAAGTTTTTTTGAGTAATAAAAAAAAGCAAAAGGCAAAAAAAAAAAAAGATTCTCTCTCTCTGCTTCTCTCTCTCTCTCCCCCCCCCTTTAAAAAAAAAAAAAAGGAAAAGGAGCTGGCCAATAGACATATGGAAAGATGTTAAATTCACAAGCCTTAAGAGATTGAAAGGACTACTTCCTGTTTGATTGCACTTTACCTACTAGATGGGCCAAAAAAAAAGTCCTCTTTAGGGTGTTGAGGATACGGGCCCTTCTGAGTGCTGCTGATTTGAGTGTCAGTTGTACAGCTTTTTGTGGGGAGGATGAGAGGAGCTTAGGTATACTATTTATCTGCTAAAATAAAACATGCTTAGGGCACCGGGTGGCTACATAAGGTTAAGCGGCTGCCTCTGGCTCAGGTCAGGACCCAGGGGTGCTGGGATGGAGCCCTGCATAGGGCTCCCTGCTCCTCGGGGAGCCTGCTTCTCCCTCTGCCTCTGCCTGCTTATGCTCTCTCTCTGTCTCTCATGAATAAATAAGTTATTTTAAAAAAATAAATAAAACATGCTTACCCGTTGGTTTAGCAACCCAATTTAGGAACTTCCGCTATGGAAACTAAAAACCTCAAAAACCTCAAAAACACAGCAACAAAGTATGTGAGGTCATATTTACAGGGATATTTATTCCAATCATGTTTGTCAAGCAACAATACTGGAAACAAATTTTAAACCTTAATGGGACGCGTTGCATGTATTATGGTTCCTCTATTATATGGAATATGATTAAGGTAATTTAACATTAAGTTAGAGCTACACATAGTAAACCGGAAGGATGTGCATTATTTCTTAAGAGTGTAGCATGATCCAAGTTTGAAAACAGAAAGGAGAAGGACAGTCATAATATTTGAGCATAGGTCATTGATTGATTTGGTTACCTCAGGGATGGGATTTTCAGGGAAGGGGAATTATTAAGTTTTCTTTTCACTTGATACGTTAAAATGAGGATATACTTTATAATAAAAAAAAATCCAATAAAGCAAAACCAAAACCAAGTAAAGAAAAATTTAAGGTAGAGGAGAAGCAGAAACCCTTGTTCTCTTGGACTTCTTTTCCTTGTGTACATTTTTACACTACCATTTATTGTACATTTGATCTTAGGAGTGTTCCTTATTCAGTCACAGAATTCAATTCTTTAAAAGTGGTCGGTATCTGTGCTTGTGGAAATTTTCTCAGTGCTAATTAAGATTTATGGTTCCTTTGCACAGGCCTATGGTTTAGAAATTATATTTCGAACTGAGCTGGAGCTATAAAGAATTTTTGTTTGGATGTTGGTATCATAATCATGTTGTTAGAGGATGGAATTAAGAATGCTAATTTTCTTCTTTCATGCCCCAAATTAGAGTAGTCCTATCTTCTTCATCCTTTTTATTTCCAGGTAAGTTGAGTTCTTGTCTTATTGGGTCCTTCTATTTTTAATTCCTGCTTTGCTTTTGATTAAAGTTTAAGTTCTTTAACTTTTTTCTTTAATTACAAGAACAAATGTTGTTCATTCCTGAAAAATCAGAAACACAGTCAAGTAAATAGCAAACAAACCCAACTCCTTGCCTCCAAAGCAAAAAATCATGCAAACCTCATTTGATATCAGTGTCTCAATCCCTTGATAACTTCCTTTCAAACTGTTCATTGAGAGCATTTTCTGTAAAGTAATCATGAAGATCAGACTTCGTTATAAAGAATAGTTATGTTATTTGAAAGTGGGTTTTTGGATGATATATTGGGCATGGTTATGGAATAACACGGACAGGCCCATGAAAGTGAAAGATTTCCTTACCTCCACGGGCCCCTGGGGCACAGTAGAACATGCAGGGGCCTGTTTGGCAGGAGTCTTCAGGGGAGCAGGGTGGAGTACACAAGCCAGAGACAGGAGAGGATTTCATTGGTGTGTTTGAATATCACTAGTTCACAGTCAGGAGAGGACAAGTAGGGGAACTTGTGCCTGGTTGTCTGGGTTGGGTCTTCACGGTCTGTTTGTGGGGTTGTTGATGCATCAGGTAAATAAAAAATTTTAAAACATTTGCAATGCACAGATGAATCTGAATATCCATCCCTAGAGCTGGTTGGTTTACATCTTCATTTTATCTGGAAAATGGGCATAATAACTAGTACCATAGGGTTGTTGCTAGCACTACGTTGTAAAGGTCAGTGCTTGGTTCACAGTAAGTTCTTTTTATTGCTATGTTTAAAGGTTTCATATGTAATATTGTTTTTATTGAGTGGGTAATATATATTCAATGTGTATGTTCAATGTCAGTCATGATGTTCTGAATCTTTTTTTTTATAACAACGGCACCCTGGAGTCGAAGTACCTGGCTGCTCCCTGATGCAGGTGGCACTAGGGGGCTGTGGGCACCCTTGCCCCTTCTTCATTGCCCTAAAGACTGAGAGGTGAATAACCCCCTACTTATGTCCCATGTTGGGCTTATCATATGTTATCAGAAGTGGAACATACACAAACAATGTGGACATTTTTTGTACCCTTTATTTTTTGAGTACAGCCGAATCTGCCTTCAGATGACAGGTTGTACCAATTGGCATCCCACCAAAGTGTGCAGGAGTGCCTATGTCCTGAGCTTCCTAGAGCACAGCATTATTTTTTTCTTCACCTTTATGAACATGATTGATGAAAAGCAGCCCCACATTGTTTACTTTGTGGTTATACATTTTTGATCAATGTAAAAGTAAAATATGGAGGACTAGCTTTCAGAAAAGTTGGTGCTCCTCAGGGGATAAGTGTGGAGGCACCAATACCTGGCAGCCTTGTAAGTCACTGGCTGGGCGAGAAGAAGTTGGTCTCTGCTCTTTATTTACACTTGTCCTAGAAGCACATTACATTGCTGTGCTTTGTGCTTCCGGTGACAGTTGTGTGATCTGTTATTAAATTGAGATTCAACGTGGAAATCTCCATTCTGAAAAATTTTCCCTTTTAATACTGCTGAGTGTGAAATTGCAAGAGAATATAGAGGACTACCCATGACTTGAGTGGAAGGTTGAGACTTATTTTCCTGGCTGGAGATCCAAAGAATTGTCCTTACTATGTTTGACATTTTCTTTCTTAGCAATATTTAATCATATAGTTTACTTTGGCAACACAGAGTTTGTTTCTCCAAATGCTTGCTTTATTTATGGGAAGATATACTTAGGTGACATTGACTACTTTTTTCACACCTTCCCCCTCCCCCCCCTAGTTTTCCTGGAGAGATGGCAAGGAATTAGTAAAAATGTGAATTCAATACTTAGAATGACATTTTCTAGCTTTCTTGGATTTTGGTATTAAAATCCAATTTTTGTTGGGTATGGTATTGATGATTCCTTGATAAAGTTTGTTATTTTCATGTCATATTCATTTCTTGTAACAAAAAAAATTGAATACATGTATTATATGTAGGAATAGTGTGTGATTCTTCAGAGGAATCCATGATATTCCTAACTAACCACCTGAAGTACATTTCCTAATGTTGGAGCTAGATTTATTTTAATTTGTACATACATTTTCCTAGTTTTCTTGTACTGGGGACAGTTGTTTGTTAAGGGATAGGGACATGCTAATGTGGTCAACTTTGTCCTCAAATTTCTAATCTCTGATCTTTGGGTCAGAACCTTAGTATCTTTTGGCTAAAAGCCATCATAAAGCTTGAATTGAAAAAAAAAAATAATCATGAAAACATACCATACCATACCATACCATACCATACCATACCATAACATTTATGCTAGAATAGAGTTGCAAATATATAAAACTACCATTAAAGAAGTAATTTCTTAAACTGTTGTTAATCTTAGAAGTAAAACAGTCAGGGGTGCCTGGGTGGCGCAGTAGGTTGAGTGGCTGCCTCCTGATTTCGGCTCAGGTCATGGTATCAGGGTTGTGAGATCAAGCCCCACACTGGGCTCTGGGCAGGGAGTTGGCTTGTGATGTGCCCTGTCTCTCTTGTGCTCTCTGCCTCAAATAAGTAAATAAATCTTAAAAATAAAAACTGTTATTTTACAGCAAAAATGAGTTTCCTCAAGAATAACACAGAATTGCAATTCAGGACATGCAAGCTACAGTAAAACTACGGATAAGTCTAACAAAGAAAGGAGAGGAAGAAAAAAAGTAGGAGTTCAGGGCGATGATGGTTTCTCAGTGGCGGAATTGCAGGAGGTGCAATGTGCATCTTTCCCTTTTGGGGCCTATAATTAGTGATTCTTTTTGTTGACTATTCTTCTGTTGGGGTCTGTGATGACATTGAGTGATACAGGCTCTCTCTTTAAGCCTGTGGACTCCACTTCCTGTGAGATTTCTCTTTATCAATTTTCACGTTTTCAATACAGCTCTTTAGTTATGGTATCTAAAACAACTTTTATGCTGGCTTTAGAAGGAAATCCAAACAAAAACTCCCCAGAATTTATCCTCTTACCATTATCCAAATATACAGCCTCTCCCTATTTCTGTGCTTTTGTTCTGATGCTCCTTTGTGTGTTCTCCCACCCTTTTCAACTCTGGAAAGGTCTCCTGTAATTTATGCCTATCTTTTGACTATCACCTCTTTTGTAAAGGCTTTTTGAACTGTATCTCTGTTTCTCCCACCACCAGATGTGTGTGCATATGTGTTTTCAGGGCTTGAATGCCTTTATGCATTATACCTTTAATTTGTCTGATACTGACACACTTCTTCATGCCAGTCACTCTGCAGAGACTGGGGTTACAATGGCAAATAAAACACTGTCTCTGCTCTCAAGTACCAGTGTATATTTTTAATTAATAGACTTTATTTTCATTTTTTAAAAAGATTTTATTAATTTATTTGACAGAGAGATCACAAGTAGGCAGAGAGGAAGGCAGAGAGAGAGGGGGAAGCAGGCTCCCTGCCGAGCAGAAAGCCTGATTCAGGGCTGGATCCCAGGACCTTGAGATCATGATCTGAGTCAACGGCAGCGGCTTAACCCACTGAGCCACCCAGGCACCCCTAGACTTCATTTTTCTAGAACAATTTTAGGTTTACAGAAAAAACAGCTGAGTAGAAAGTACAAAGATCTTCCATATACCACCCTCTCTTCCAACCCCACACACAGTTTCTTCTGTTATGTTACAGTGGCACCTTTGTTACAGTCGATGAATAGTATCGATACATTGTTACTAACTAAAACCCATAGATCACATTGGCGTTCAGGTTTTATGTTGTGACAAATGTGTAATATCTGTCATCTCTGTTGCAGTATCATACTAAACATCCTTGGTGCTTCACTTATTGATCCCTTTTCCCTCACCCAGTGCCCTGGCAAGCACTGATTGTTCTACTGTCTGTCGATTTGCTTTTTCCCAAATTTTATATACTTGGAATTATGCAGTATGTAGCCTTCCAGAGGGGCTTCTTTTACTTAGTAATATGCATTTAAGTTTCCTCTTTTTTACTTTATGTGTGTGTGTGTGTGTGTCTTGATAGCTGAATAAGATTCTGTTGTCTGGATGTACCAATTTATTTATCCATTCACCTACTGAAGGGCATCTTGGTTGCTTCCAAGTTTGGCAATTATAAATAAAGCTGCTATAAACCTTCATGTGTACTTTTTGGGTGGACATAGTTTTTAACTTATTTGTGTTAGGTATCATGAAGCCTAATTTCTGGATCCTATGGTAAGACTATAGTTAGCTTTGGGCACCTGGGTGGCTCAGTTGGTTAAGCGACTGCCTCCAGCTCAGGTCATGATCCCGGAGTCCAGGGATCGAGTCCTGCATTGGGCTCCCAGCTCTATGAAGACTCTGCCTCTCCCTCTGACCTTCTCCCCTCTCATGCTCTCTTTTTAAAAGAAAGTCTTTTTAAAAAGAAAGAAAAAAGGGGCACCTGGGTGGCTCTGTGGGTTAAAGCCTCTGCCTTTGGCTCGGGTCATGATCCTAGGGTCCTGGGATCGAGCCCCACATCGGGCTCTCAGCTCAGCGGGGAGCCTGCTTCCTCCTCTCTCTCCGCCTGCCTCTCTGCCTACTTGTGATCTCTATCTGTCAAATAAATAAATAAAATCTTTAAAAAAAAAAAGAAAGAAAAAAGACTGTAGTTAGCTTTGTAAGAAACTACCAGTTATTATGGTAACATTTTGCATTCCTATCAGCCTTATGAGAGTTCTTTTGCTCCATATCTTTGTCAGCACTTGGTATTGTCAGTGTTTGGGATTTTTACCCATTTTAATAGGTATTTGGTAGTTTCTCATTGTTTTAATTTGCAATTCCTTGATAGCATATGATGTTGGTCATCTTTTCATATGCTTATTTGCCATTTATATATCTTATTTGGTGAAGTTCCTGTTCAGATCATTTGCCCATTTTTATTTTTATTTTTTTAATTTATTTTCTCCCTATTTTTAAATTGGATTATTTCCTGATTGTTTAGTTTTAAGAATTCTTTGTATAATTTGGATAAAAGTCCTTTATCAGATATATACTTTGCAAATATTTTCTCTCATTCACTTATTATTATTTAATTAATTAATATATCTATTTTTAAAGATTTTATTTATTTATTTGTCAGAGAGAGAGCACAAGCAGGGAGAGTGGCAGGCAGAGGGAGAAAGAGGCTCCTTGCTGAGCAAGGAGCCTGATGTGGGACTTGATCCCAAGACCCTGGGATCATGACCTGAGCCAAAGGCAGACACTTAACTTCTCTCATTCTTTTAATAGTGTCTTTCATAGAGCAGAAGTTTTTGATTTTAATAGAGTCCAACTTAAATTTTTCTTTCATAATAATGCCTTTGGTATTGTATCTGAAACTCATCACCAAACCCTGTATGTCTAGATTTTTTCCTATATTTTCTAAAAGTTTTATAGTTTTGTGTTTTATGGTTTTATGTTTTGTAGATTTACAGTTATAGGGCCACAATCCATTTTGAGTTAATTTTTGTGCCAGGTGTAAGGTCTGTGTCTGGATTCATGTTTTTGCATATGGATGTCCAGTTTTCTAAAACCATTTGTTGAAAAGACTATCTTTTCTCCATTAAATCAGTTTTGCTCTTTTGTTAAAGAAGACTTGAATATATTTGCGTGCGTCTGTTTCTGGGTTCTTTACTCTGTTCCATTGATCTATTTGTCTATTCATGTACCAATAATAGCCTGTCTTGATTACAGTAGCTCTGTAGTAAGTCCTCAAGTTGGGAAATGTCACTTTGTTGATACTGTGCTGGTTATTTCTGGGTCTTCTGCCTCTCCATATAAACTTTAGAATCACTTTTTTGATATCTGTGAAATAACTTGTTGGGATTTTATTTTTAAATTGAAGTATTAGATTTAGGAGTACAACATAGTGATTTGACAACTCTATATCTTATGCAATACTCAGGAGAAGTGTAGTTACCATCTGTCACCATACAATGCTATTACAGTGCTGTATACCATACATTCCCTGTTTTCATCCCTGTGACTTGCTTGTTCCAGAACTGGAAGCCTGTGCCACTCCCCTTCACCTATTTTGCCATGTCTCCCGCCCTCTTCCCCTCTGTCAACTACCACTTTGTTCTCTGTATTTATGGATTTGTTTCTGCTTTTGTGTATATGTTTTGATTTTTAGATTCCACATATAAGTGAAATCTTATGGTATCTCCTCTGTTTCATTTAGCATAGTGCCATCCTAGGTCCATCCATTTTGTAATGGATGGTTGTAAAGTGTTACAAATGGCTAGATCTTATTCTTTTTAATGACTGAATAATATTCCTGTGTACACATGTGTGTGTACAATATCTTTTTTATCCATTCATCTGTCAGTGGACATTTGGGTTGCTTTCATATCTTGGCTATATTAAATAATGCTGCAGTAAACATAGAGGTGAATATGTCTTTTCGAATTAGTGTTTCTGTTTTTTGGGGGTAAATACCCAGTAGCGGAATTACTGGATTGTGTAGTATTTCTATCTTTAACTTTTTGACTCTATACTGTTTTCCACAGTGGCTGTACAGATTTACATTTCCAGCAACAGTGCATGAGGGTTTCTTTTCCTCCACATCTTTGCAATACTTGTTATTTTTTGTCTTTTTTATACCAGCCATTCTGGCAGGTGTAAGGTGGTACCTCTGCGGTTTTGATTTACATTTCGCTGATGATGAGTGATGTTGAGCATCGTCTCATGTGTCTGTTGACCATCAGAGGACCAAGAGACATTGGAAAAATGTCTCTTCAGGTCCTCTGCTGATTTTTAAGTTGGAATGTTTGTTTTTTTGGTGAACTTGCTATGATTTTGATTGAGATTGTATCAGATCTGTAGATTAGGTTGGAAGAATTGACATCCTAATAATATTAAATCTTCTGGTCCACGGGGGTGCCTGGGTGGCTCAGTCAGTTAAGCATCCTACTTTTGATTTTGGCTCAGGTCATGATCTCAGGGTTGTGGGGTCAAGCCCTGTGTTGGGCTCCATGCTGGTCATGGAGCCTGCTTGGGATTCTCTCTCTTTTTCCCTTTCCCTCTGCCCCTCCCCCCTCCACCCCTGCTTTTGCTCTGTCTCTCTCTCTAAAAAACAAACAAAAAAACTAACAATAAAAAAGTACACAAACTTCTGGTCTATGAATATGAACTATCTCTCTACTTATTTAGGTCTCCTTGGATTTATTTTATCAGAGTTTTGCCTTTTCCTGATGAATATCTTGTACATATTTTGTTAGGTTTATACCTAAGTCAGCCAGTCCTCCTCTTTCCTCCTTCTTAATTGTTCTCTCTTGTACTAATGTAAGTGGTGTTTTTTTTTTTTAAGATTTTATTTATTTATTTATTTATTTGTCAGAGAGAGAGAGAGAGAGAGAGAGAGCGAGCGCTCACACAAGCAGGCAGAGTGGCAGGCAAAGGTGGAGTGAGAAGCAGACTCCCTGCTGAGCAAGGAGCTGGATGCGGGACTTGATCCCAGGACCCTAGGATCATGACCTGAGCCGAAGGCAGCAGCTTAACCTACTGAGCCACCCAGGCTCCCTGTATTTTTTTTTTTTTTTTTAAGATTTTATTCATTTATTTGACAGAGAGACATCACAAGTAGGCAGGGAGGCAGGCAGACAGAGAGGGAGAAGCAGGCTCCCTGCTGAGCAGAGAGCCCAATGCAGGGCTTGATCCCAGGACCCTGAGATCATGACCTGAGCTGAAGGCAGAGGCTTAACCCACTGAACCACCCAGGCGCCCCAGTGGTGTTGTATTTTTAATTTCAAATTCCAGTTGTTCATTGCTGGTACATAGAAGCAAGTAGCTTTGTATAATTATCATATATCCTGCAGCCTTGTTATACTTGCTTATTAGTTCCAGGAGTTTTATTTTTTGTTTCTTTCTTTTTTTTTTTTTTTTTTTTTTTTGGTTTGTTCTTTGATTTTTAGTATTTTCTGAATAACAATTTATATCATCTCTGTCCAAGGACAATAGCTATAAGTTCTAGTTCAGTGTTGAATAGGAGTGAGTGATGATCCTTGTTTTGTTCCTGATATTAGGGAGAAAGGATCTGATTTCTCACTATTAAGAATGATGTTGGCGGGGGGGCAACTGTGCTGCTTAGTTGGTTAAGTGTCCTACTCTTGGTTTTGGCTCAGGTCATGATCTCAGGGTCATGAGACTGAGCTCTCCCTCTTCTCCTTTCCTCTCCCCTCTCTCTCTCAAATAAGCACATACATTTAAAAAAAAAAAAAAAAAGAATGATGTTAGGGGTGTTGGGATGGCCCAGTCGTTTAAGGGTCTGACTCTTGGTTTCAGCTCAGGTCGTGGTCTCAGGGTTGTGAAATCGAGCCGTGTTGGGTTCTGCACTCAGTGGGAAGTCTGCTTGAGATTCTCTCTCCCCTTCTGCCCCTCCCCATTTTCCCCACTTGCTATCTCCCACACACTCTCTCTAAAAGAAATAATAAATCCTTTAAAAAGTGATGTTAGCTGTAGGTGTTTTGTAGATGCTTTTAAATCAAATTTGGAAGTTCTTCTCTATTCTTAATTGTCTAGAGTTTTTTAATCATAACTGAATTTTGGCTGTTGTCAAATGCTTTTTCTGTTTCTGTTGATAAAATCACAACCTCTCTCTCTCTCTTTCTCTCTTTTTTTAGCTTGTTGATGTGTTGGATCCCAGTAAATGATTTTCAAATGTTAGACCAGCCTTGCTATTTGGAATAAATCTCACTTGGTTGAGATGTATAATTATTTTTTTACATTGTTATACTTGATTTGTTAATGTTTTGTTAAGGGTTTTTGTATCTATGTTCATGAGAGGTATTGATTTGTAGTTTTCCTTTTTTATAATGTTTTTGGTTTTGGTACTGGAGTAATGCAGGCCATCTATCCTCTCTCTGGGGTGCCTAGATGGCTCATTTGGTTAGGTGTTGGTTAGATCTTCGACTCAGTTGGTTAGACCTTCAGCTCAGGTTATGATCTTGGGGTCCTGGGATCAAGCCCCATGTGGGGTTTTCTGCTTGGTAGGGAGCCTGCTTTTCCCTCTCCCTCTGCCCCTCCTCCACATTTGTGCTTTCCCTCTCAGTCTCTCTCAAATAAAATCTTTAAAAAAATACGTAAAATTGGGGTGCCTGGGTGGCTCAGTGGGTTAAAGCCTCTGCCTTGGGCTCGGGTCATGATCCCAGGGTCCTGGGATGGAGCCCCATGTCTGGCTCTCTGCTCAGCGGGGAGCTTGCTTCCCTTCTTTCTCTGCCTGCCTCTCTGCTTGCTTGTGATCTCTGCCTGTCAAATAAATACATAAAATATTTAAAATAAATAAATAAATACATACGTACATGCATACATAAATACATAAAATAAATAAAAAGAAATATTCCCTCTGGTTATATTTTCTAGAAGAAATTGTAGAAAACTTGTACAGTTCCTTTCAATAATGTTTTATAGACATCCCCAGTGAACAGTTCTGAAAGGTTATTATTTCTGTTTATGAATAGTACTAATTATTGATTCAGTTTATTTAATAGATACAGGCCTATTCAGAGTAGCTATTTCTTCCTGTATGACTTTTGGTAGATAAAAAAGTATCTTTTAAGAAATCAATGCATTTCATCTAGGTTCTCAAATCTGTAGGCATAGAACTGTTCATATATTCTTTTATTATCCCTTTGGAGTCTATGAATCTGTACTGATGACTCTTCTTTCATTTGTGATATTAGTGACTTGTGTTTTCTTTTTTCTTGATGAGCCTGGCTGGAGCTTAATCAACTCTGTTGGTCTTTTCAAAGATCAGCTTTTGGTATTGTTGATTTATTGTTGATTTCCTTTATTGATTTGATTTCTATTCATTATTTCCTTTTTTATGCTTTAGACTTATATTGTTCTTAGTTCTGTAGCTTTTAAGATTGAAGCTTAGATTATTTTAGATCTTTTCTAATTATGCATTGAATGCTACAAATTTTTCAAGAAGCAGTGTTTTCATTATATCACATATATTTTGATATGTTGTAATTTCATTTTGTTCACTTTAAATTTTTCTTGAGATTTCTTCTTTGATTCATGTATTATTTAAACATGTGTTTTTTAATTTCTAATTTGAGATTTTTTAGCTATCTTTCTGTTATCGTTTTCTAGTTTAATTCCATTGTGATCTGAGAGCAAACTTCATATCATTTATTTTGTCTAAATTTGTTAAGGTGTGTTTTATGGTTTATCAGAATGATCTATCTTGGTGAATGTTCCATGTAAGCTTGAGAACAATGTGTATTCTGCAGTTGTTGGATGAAGTATTCTATAAATGGCAATTAGATCCAATTGTTTAATGGTACTACTTGGTTCAACTGTGTCCTTCTTGATTTTTTTACCAGCTGGATCTGTCAATTACTGATAAGAGTATTGAAGTCTCCACAATAATAGTTGATTCTATTTTTTTAAAATCTCTTTTTCCTTGTAGTTCTAGCAGGTTTTGCTTCACGTATTTTGACATTCTGTTGTTAGACACATATACATTAATGATTGTTATGTCTTTTTAAAACATTGAACTTTTAAATCATTATGTAATGCTCCTTTTTATCCTTGGTATTTTCCCTTGCTATGTAGTCAGGTTTTTCTGAAATTAATGTTACTATACCAGTTTCTTTTGTTTCGTGTTATCAGTGATATGTCTTTCTTCATCCTTTTATTTTTCATCTATGTGTACTTTTTTTTTTTTAAAGATTTTATTTATTTATTTGACAGACAGAGATCACAAGCAGGCAGAGAGGCAGGCAGAGAGGGAGGGGGAAGCAGGCTCTCTGCTGAACAGAGAGCCCGATGTGGGGCTCTATCCCAGGATCCTGAGATCATGACCTGAGCTGAAGGCAGAGGCTTTAACCCACTGAGCCACCTAGGCACCCCTCTATGTGTACTTTATATTTAAAGTGGTTTTCTGGTAGACCTTTTTTTTTTTTTTAGTGCATTCTAATAGTCTCTGTCTTTTAACTTGTGTATTTAGCCCATTCATATTTGAAGTGGGTATTTATATAGCTGGATTCATATCTACCATATTTTGATTTCTTTTTAAATTTGTTGCTCCGTTCTTTCTTTTTTGCTTTCCAGTGGGTTTTCTTTTTTTTTTTCCCTTTTCTGGTTTTAACTGAGCATTTTTGTACAATGATTCCGTTTTCTCTCCTCTCTTAACATATGAATTATGCTCTTTAAAATTTTTTTTTCATGTTTGCTGTAGAGTTGGTTATATTAATTTATAGATAATGCATACCCACTTTCAAATAACACCATCCATTACACAAGTAATGCAAATAATTTATAATACAATGTTCCCAATTCCTCCCTCTTATCTCTTATAACATTGTTGTCATTCATTTCACTTATCTCTAGACTATAATCGCTGAATACATTGTTGCTATATTTAATGAACAAGAGTTGATATTGAACAAACTCTTATCTGCTAGATAAGTTAAGAATAAGAAAAGTAAAATAGTTTATTTTACCTTAATTTATTCCTTCTCTAACCTTCTTTTATTAATATGGATCTGAGCTTCTGATTTTTATCATTTTCCTTTATTTCTCACTACTATTGTCAAATAATCTCATTGGATACAGAATTTTTGGTAGGTTTTTTTTTTTTTTTTCTTTTAGGACTTTAAATATTTTATGCCACTCACTTGTTTGCATTGTTTCTGAAGAGAAATTGGATGTAATTCTTATTTTTGTGCCTCTTTAGGTAAGGTGTTTATTTCCTCTTGGTTCTTTCAAGATTTTTCTCTTTGTGTTTGATTTTCTGCAGTTTTGGATATGATATATCAGGGTGTAGATTTTTAGTATTTATCATGTATGGTATTCTCTGAGCTTCCTGGATCTGTGGTCTAGTGTCTGTAGTTCATCAGCTATAATCTCCTGTTACCAGACAGGAGCCAGACTGATTAGGTCTTAGTCTTTTAAGGAGCCCTTGGACTGTGACCTTCACAGTACTTCTTAACCTTTCTTTTCCACCTTAGGAGAGAAAGGAAGCCCCAGACATACTGGCATTGAGCATTGTGCCCGGGTAGGTTAGACCTTGGCAAAACCCAAGGGTCATTCAGTCTTTTGCAAATTAGTTTTCCCCAAGGGCATACTTTTGTTAAGGAAAACAGAGCTCAGGATGTGTTTTAAAGTGACTGTCTGTCCCCTCTCCCTCCCAGAAATGTGAGGGGAGTTATCCGCAGAACCTGATGGAATTCCTGGAAGTGAAACTCATGGAAGGATTGGGGCTCTATTAAGGCTGGGACCCTTAGAAGTTTAAACTCTTAAACCTGCCCAGAATCCTGACTATATTACTTGCCTAGATTAGGAATACTAGAAGGTAAAAGCATCTAATTTGTAGCCATTGGATAAGTTTCCCAGGTTTGTGGTTGTCTCCTTTTGCCCCACCATTTCAGTACAAAATTTGGGCTACTACTTTGCTTAGGGGTGGTTTTACTGTAGGTCCACCAAGTAACTGTATTTTGTGGATTGTTTTCATGGCCTCTCATGTTCCTTGAATGTAGCATTTCCCCTCTTGTGTGATTTACCAGGAAAGAAAATAATTATCCAGATATTTAAATTGCTTCAGTTGAGAAAAAGGATTTTAACAAATAGCTCCTTGAAATTTACCACATTTTCCTCCCTCTTTTTTTGGATGATAAGAGCTCACATTTGCTGAAACTCTACTATGTGCCAACTGTAGTTTTAAAATCATTAGTTCTATTAACTCATTTGATTGTTACAACACTGCTGTGAGATAGGTGTAATTACTGATCCCATTTTATGGATGAGGGAATTGAAGATTAGAGAGAGAGATTAGAACAATGGGTTAAGGTCACACATTAAAAAACAGAGCTCAACTTCAATCCTAGGCAGTCTGGCTCAGATTCCAGGATTTATGATTTTTCTTTTCTTTACTATATCCACATACCACTATATTTAAGTATTATTCTTTAAGTCAACTCGTGTTTTACAAATACAAATTCTTTTTGAAAGGAAACTTGACATCACTGTTGTAAATTGAAAATCATTATGGTTTTACTGAAATAGAGAGTCAATATAAAAATCTTGATGAAAATAAAACAATGCTGCAAAAAACAAATTACTCAAAACTTTGATCCAAGAGTGCCTGGGTGGCTCAGTCAGTTAAGCATCTGCCTTCAGCTCAGCTCATGATCCTGGACTCTGCTTCTCCGTGTGCCCTTCACCTGCTTGTGCTCTCTGTCACTCTCTCTCTCTCTCAAATAAATAAACAAAAATCTTAAAAAAAAAACAAAAAACTTTGATCCAAGAACTGCTTTTTTCTTTTTTGAAAGGCAAGACTGCACTTGTCGAAGTGTTAAAGTCTCCAAATTAAATTACATTTCTTGATGTAATAAGATGAATCAGAGAATATTGACAAGAGAAAAAGTGATTCAGTTTTTATAAGTCTCCTTCCTTCTGTTTGACTCTCTTTGGAGAGACTACTCACCTGTTAATTTAGTTCTAAAAATGCAGCAGTGTATCGTTCAGCACACAGAAGCACGTGTGAGTGGCACATACATAAACAGGTATTTATTAAATGGTAGTTATCATTATTGTTAAAATCCAGATATCCTGTTACACATAAGGACTGACTCATAAAAATAATTTTGTTAGGATTTATAATTCTTAGCTTAACCTAGCCCAGAGGTCCTCATTTTTTCTCTTTTGGATGACACATTCTTCTTCCATATATACAACAGATATTTCTACTTCTCCCAGAGGAAAAAAACCGAACAACAGACCTTAAATACCACCGGTTCTCTCTCTCTCTCTCTCTCTTTTTTTAAATTTGCATGTTCCTAGGTTATTTAGCACTCCTCTTCACTGCTTATACAATACCACCTGGAATTAACAGGACAAAGGGGAAAAGGGATGTGTGGATATGTAAGATGTGGTCTCATTTATGCTGCAGGTGACACTCAGTAGGGCTTACGTTTCCTGTACTGTATACCCTTATCACCCTATTTCCTTCTTTTAGTCACAACTGTTTAAAAATTCCTTCCTTCCTTCCTTCCTTCCTTCCTTCCTTCCTTCCTTCCCCTTCCTTCCTATGAGTAAACTAACATATTTCATTGTGGAAAATGTGACAAGTACATAAAGCATCGGCAAAATGGAAGTGAACCTGTTACTCAGAAGGGACTGTTGGCTAAAGGGACCAGAGGCTTTCTTGGAGGAAAGTAAGTGTGCACTTACTTTCCCCACCTTCTCATGATTCATTCACTCCGCCACTTCACCCCTGCAGGCTCTCTCCTGCCAGTGGTGTGGTCTTTTAGTAGCCACACCATTGTGAGGAAATTACTAATGTCTCCATGCTGTGGCTTTCTGCTCTGTAAAACTGGGATAACAACCTTGTGGTGTCATTGTGAGCATTACATGATCGGATGCATAGAAAGCATTAAGTATAGTGTCTGAGACGGTAAGCTCTAGATCAGTGGTGGCTGTCACCATGGCTGTGCTCCCCTCAAGCAAGCTGGGATGTCTGCCTCAAGGTCCTGGCTTATGTCATTATCTTTAGCTGTGAAGTCCAGCTTCTGCTCCCATCTCTGCCCCGTGGAAGTCTGCTCGTTATTCAGGGTCATCTCACATGCATTCATTCTCCCTTGTGAATTTCTGTTTTGACCAACCTCATTCCCATAGATTTTGGATTTTGTCACCTTTGGTGTCCTAATGCTGGCATTCTAAAAGCATGGTATGTGTTGAATTACAGTCCTTTTTTTGTGTTTAGACTTATAAAGGGGATTCCTATGTAGGAAGGCTGGATTTGAAAGTGTAATGGCAGCAAAGGCAGATGGAAAATGAAACTGTGGTTAGTTACTGGGCTTTGAGGCATGACCAAAGCTTGGGGCATCTTGGCAGCATTAGAGTTAGAGATTGTGTAATTTCTGGGATGAGCTTCTGACTGGAAAAGGAAACACAAACAGCAAAATGTGCAGGTTGCTAGCTTTGGAAAAAAATGCACAGAAATTCTTATGCAATCAATTTGAGTATTGTTTAATTGACATTTGAAACTCTGTAATGGTGCCCAGTAATGTCAAGCTTTATCAGAATTGTGTTCTGTTAAGTTTCAGGAAAGCCTTCTAGGCTGGCCCAAGTCAGTTCTGTCACATTCTAATAATTACTGTAGCATTTTTGTTTGATGATTTTAGAATTAAGTCACTTTAGCAAGTTTAGAATTGGTACTTTAGTTTTATATTCCTGCTCCATACTTATGTATGTATGAACTCCAGGTAACCAAGATCTTAAATCAACTGAAATGTAAAAACCTGGATTTTAAGGTGAATGGTTAAAACATCCTCTTTTTTTTTTTTTTTTAAAGATTTTATTTATTTGTTTGACAGACAGAGATCACAAGTAGTTAGAGAGGCAGGCAGAGAGAGAGAGAGGAGGAAGCAGGCTCCCCGCTGAGCAGAGAACCCGTTGCAGGTCTCAATCCCAGGACCCTGTGATCATGACCCGAGCCAAAGGCAGAGGCTTTAACCCACTGAGCCACCCAGGCGCCCCTAAAACATCCTCTTTTAAATGGAGGGTTTCATGGTGACTTCTGAGAATTTAGATTTTAGGGGTGCCTGGATGGCTCCGTTGTTACATGTCTGTCTTCAGCTCTGGTCATGATCCCAGGGTCCTGGAGTTGAGCCCTGCATTAGCTCCCTGCTTGACGGGAAACCTGCTTCCTGCTCTCCCACTCCCCACTCCCACTGCTTGTGTTCCCTCTCTAGCTGTGTCTCTATCAAATAAATAAATAAAATCTTTTAAAAAAAGAAAAGGGGGCGCCTGGGTGGATCAGTCGGTGAAGCTGCTGCCTTTGGGGCTCAGGTCATGATCCCGGGGTCCTGGGATGGAGCCCCACCCCACATCAGACTCCCTGCCTGGCGGGGAGCCTGCTTTTCCCCCTCCCTCTGCCCGCCACTCCCCTTGCTTGTGCTTTCCCTCTCTGTCAAATAAATTAAAAAAAAAAAATCTTAAAAAAAAAGAGAATTTAGATTTTAAAAGTGGAATAATTTGTTGTAGCCTCCTAATAATTTCACATTGAAACTCCTGTAGTCTAAAATTAGATTTTACGTGTTCTGAATTATTCATAACAGCGATTCTAATTATTCTATTATAATAGTGATTGTGACCGGAAGGTTAGCAGTTACTTTTTGTTGTTTTTTGTTTTGACAAAAGTGGCATTATATTAAATATTGATTGGGGGGCGCCTGAGTTGCTCAGTTGATTAAGCTACCGACTCTTCATTTCGGCTCAAGTCCTGATCTCAGTGTCCTGAGATGGAGATGCCTTGGACTCCGTACTCAGTGGGGAGTCTGTTTGAAGACTCTCTTTCTCTCTCCCCCTGTTTGCATGCGTGCCCGAGCTTTCTCTCTCAAATAAATCTTAAAAAAAATACTGTGAACTCCTAGAATTTACAGTGAAGGACTTCTTACTTATTTGAACACATTAATCAGGTGTGAAACATATGTGAGTATGTGTATATGAACATACACATGTGTGTATTCACGCTCAAGAATATTTACTGCTATGAATACTGCCTTTGTTTATGTCTCCCCAGTATTGCAACAATTTTTATTTGCTTTGGTTTCAAAATATATAGTCAAATTATGTTCAGCATGTTTCTGTATCCAATATAAATTCATTTACAGGCCTGAGTTTATTGTGCTTTAAGTATTTGTGACATGTTCTACAAGTTGTTGGACTTGATTTTGTTAATTAAGTTTAGTAAATTTGAACATTTGGTCCACCAGAAACAATGGCAGCAATTGTGGCAGTTTCGAGAACAAATAAGTCTGTACAAAAAAAAAATCGTTTACTATTCACGAACATCTAACATTTCATTAAATCAATTATATCCATACTACACTTACAATATAAGGAGAGTAAAGCAGTGTTCAAACTCTTGCAGTGTGAGGAAGGAAGAAGCTCTATTAGAAAACAAAACTGGGAAGATACCATGTACCAGAGCTTACAAACCATCATGCCCCATGATGGCACTGGTGATGGGTTGTCATTGTGACCCACGTGCTGGCATGGGTGGCTGCTTGCTCCAAGGAATGCACTGGTGTTCCTTGTAGTTTCCATATTGTGGGGAAAATGTCTGTCTGTCTGGTATCCACACCCCCCGGATTAAAATAAATTGGAAATCTTAGTGGAACAGTAACTGTTGGATACATCTATATTCCTTCTTTCATTCATGCTCATTTCCTTGAATGACCTTTGTACTTCCTTTTTGTAGAGTCTCTTTGTTGGAGAAGGTCAGGAGGACAATGTTATTAAAATTCTTTAGATCTCTCTCACTTCACCACTATATGTTGCTTTTTCTGAGGTTATCTTTTCTTTTGAGTTTCAGGATAAAGGCCTTATGCTCTAAAATCTCTGTTTTTTTGGATACTTGTTTTTTGTATAATTGCACTAACCTTTCGGAGTTTAGGGACATGATGATTGCTGCTACTTATGTAGGGTAAGTAGTCAGTCAGCCTTGATTAAAATGTGTTGTAGAGCTTAGGTTTTTTATTTCTGCTGGTATTAAATTAAGATAGTATATAGAGAGAAACAAAACTAATACTGAAGTCAAAAGTGATAAAAATAGTGTACTTGACATTTACCTGTAGTGACTTTAAACTTCTTGGATGCTAATGGCATGTTGTTTGATTTTGACTCCATTTGATTAGGCGAATACTAAGGCTATTACGGTTAACTTTTGGAGAGGCAGTAAGTCTTAGGGGTTGAGAGCACAGCCCTGGAATCAGACTGTCTGGGATGGAAGGCAGGCTCTGCCATGTGTTTGTTCTGGCTTTGAGCAGGTACTTAGTTTTGCTAATCCTCAATAAATGGAAATAACTGTATTCCTGTTTTTACTATTGTTGTTATTATTTTAAACTTCTACAATGCCTTCATTTTCTTGTGGTTCGTTGGTCTACACATCAAATTCCCAAACCAAAGCTAGGTTTAGAGCTTTGCTTGAACCTCACAAGAACTCATATGAGAAATGTCAACCTTTAATGGTGAAGAAACAATCAGGTATTAAAGGTAATGTCTGTCCTACAATTACATGGACATAATGGATATAAATGTTGGGAAAGTTGTTGGTACTTAAGGGCTTATTACTCAGCTGCAGAGTACTTCATGCATACAGTCATTTTGTAAAACTTAGGAGACATGTTTAAAATGCCTTTTGTAAAAAAAAAAAATAATAATGCCTTTTCTGCAAATAACTGATTTCCAGCGTACCTCTCCATTCCCAGATTTCTTACCTCCACTTCCCCACTTACCTGCCCACTTGAAGTCATTCTGCTCTGGGAGGAAACCCTACTTAGCACACTCTGTAAGACCCATGCCGACGATTATCTTCCCATGAATGAGGAGTTCAAATGATCTTGAAACCATTTTCCCTTTACCCACCTTTTAATCTCATGATAAATTTGCCTGGTGATAGGGTAATGATTGTTTTTTCTTACCAGACTTTGTTTTAGGTGGTGTTTTAAAGGCTCATCTCTACTTTGTTCTTGTGAGTCCATTTCAGGTTCTCTTACTTAACTTTCTTCATCTTCTTTAATGAGTTTTTCTTCTGCGTGGGAAGCATTTGATAAGTAAGTTTATGGCAAGGGTTGGTGAACTTTTGGTAAAAGGGGCAGGTGGTAAATATTTAGGTTTGGCAGGGTCTTTATCACAACTACTCAACTCTGTTGTAGCTTGAACAAAGCCAGAGATAGTGCACACAGATAATACATAAAGGAATGAGTATGCTTGTGTTCTAATAAAGTCTCTCTTTCTCTCTCTCTCTCTCTCTCTATATATATATATGTGTGTGTGTGTATGTATTTAATCCCAGCCCCCCAATGAAGTTTTATTATGGACACTGAAATATGAATTTTGAATGATTTTTGTGTGTCATAAAATAGTCTTTTTGATTTTTCCCAATCAGTTAAAAATGTAGACTTATTCTAAACTTGGTGGGCTATACAAAAGCAGGTAGATTTGGTGCCTGCATTGTTGCCTGTGGACTTCTGGTCTGGTGTCTTACCTATATGACAAGGGCAGTGTTGATAAAGTATCCATAAATGCTACATGTTATTTCTACTCTGAGCTTTTGCTCCTTTGAAGTACTTTATTTTATTAATAAGTAATAAAAGTATGACGTGTGGTATTCTGGTTATGTATTGCTGTGTGAAAAGTCATTCACTAACTTAGAGGCTTAAAACATCAGTTTTTTCTTCTCTCTCCTGTTTCTCTTGGCAGACTCAGTTCAGCTCTCTTACTCAGCGGCCAGCGCTGGGCTGGAGTCATTGGAAGGCTCACGTGCACTGGATTTCTAAGATGACTTGCTCTGGTGGCTGATGGTTGATGCTGGTGCGGGGAGCTCTGTCTTTTCGTGGCCTATCCCCGTGGCCTGGGCTTCTCACAGAGTAGCGGCTGGGCTTCAGGACAGGGTGACCCAAGAGTCCCAGGTAGAAGTGCCGAGGCTTCTTAGGACCTGTCCTAAGAAGTCACACCTTATCAGTTTCACCACATTCTGGTAAGCAAAAGGAAAGTGTTAGGGCTAACCCAAATTCAAGGGCCTACACAAGCGCATGAACACCTAGGGATGTCATTCACTGGAGAGCTGTCTTTGAAGACTAGTTACCATGTGGGGCGTTCTTTCATAAATTCAAGGTAACTCGTCCCGTTTGGAGAGGGTGAGGATAATTAGACAGAAAGGGAAATATAATTGGAGAAAAATAAAATTTCTGATACATATTTTGTCATATGTAGCTATACATAGCTTCCTCCCCTCCCCCACTTTTGGTGATTTTAAAATATTTCATCATAGGGAATGCCTGGGTGGCTCCGTTGGTTAAGCGTCTGCCTTCCGCTCGTTCATGATCCCAGGGGCCTGGGAGCAAGTGCTGCATCAGGCTTCCTGCTCAGCAGGGAGTCTGCTTCTTCCCTTCCCTCTGCTGCTCCCCCTGCTTATGTTCTCTCTCTCTCTCTGTGTCAAATAAGTATCTTAAAAATTTTTTTTAAATATACAAAATTAGGAAGAATAGTAGAATGGACTCTTGTTTACCTGTCACTCAACAAACATGGAGTCATGGCTAATCTGATTTCATTTACACCCACCCATTTATTTTGAAGCAAATTAAAGACACTATAACGTTTCAGAGCTACGTATTTCCCTTATATTTCTAAGAGATAAGAATTAAAAAAAAATAATAACCTTACTAACCTAACCATAGTATCTAAATCTTAAATAATTCCTAAAACTTCAGTAGTGTAATCCCTTTATTTAAGGGATTTATTTAATTAAATAACCAGGAAGTTCAAATTTCTAAATTGTCTATTAAATATCACAATTTTTTGTTTTTTAAAATTTTTTTAAAAAATTTATTTATTTGTTAGAGAGAGAGAGAGAGAGCGAGCACAGGCAGACAGAGTGGCAGGCAGAGGCAGAGGGAGAAGCAGGCTCCCCGCCGAGCAAGGAGCCCGATGCGGGACTCTATCCCAGGACGCTGGGATCACGACCTGAGCCGAAGGCAGCCGCCCAACCCTCTGAGCCACCCAGTCGTCCCTGTTTTTTTTTTTTTTAGATCAAGATCCTATAAAGAGTCCCACATTGTAATTGGTCAGTGTATCTCCTGAAGCTCTTTTGATCTATTATTGGTTTCTCCTTTTTTTTTCTTTTCAATTTTTTGCTAAAGAGACCAAGTCCTTGTTTGCTGATTGCATTCCCCTGGTTGCATCACATTCACTAATATCATTGAGTTGGTTTTATTATTCCGTATAAATTGGGAGTTAAATTTAGCAGCTCTATCAGATTCAGATTTGTTTTTGGATAGAACTTCTTGGGTTGTGTGGTGTGTTCTTTCATGTGGATGCAAAATAATGAATGCTTGCCTCTTTATTGAAGAAAAATGCACATATCCACTAATTTTTAGAAAGTGCAAAATGGTGATATTCTGATTCTGGAATCCGCCCTCCTTTTCTAAATTTCTAATTCATTTTCTTTTATTGGCGGAAATACTGCCATAAAGAGAAAAAGCCTTAAATCCCCTGTTTGCTCATCTTTTGGTACCATTTACATAGGAAATTTTCAGAATCATGAGTTAGTTCACTTGCCTCCTTTGGTCTCACATGTATATCCCCTTTTTTACTCCAAGATTCAATTTTCTAGGCCCCCAGGACTAGACTATCAAATAATTACTCTTTTGATTTATATCATAGTATGCACTGAGTCTCAAAATAATACCAGTACTATAACCAACAATATGATTTCTGTCAAGTATGTTTCCTTCCCTGGTTCTTTTTATCTTTATGTCTATCTCACATAGAATACATAAATTATTTGTTTTAAGTCCTTTTGTGTAGTCTCTGTATAGTTAGGCCTCCGACTGACCACACATTTATTTTTAGGAATTCCTGCGTTAAAATTAATTAATTAATTAATTAATTTTAAAAGATTTTCTTTATTTATTTAACAGACATCACAAGTAGGCAGAGAGGCAGGCAGACAGAGAGAGGGGGGAAGCAGGCTCCCCACTGAGCAGAGAGCCCGATGTGGGACTCCATCCCAGGACCCTGAGATCATGACCTGAGCGGAAGGCAGAGGCTTAGCCCAATGAGCTACCCAGGTGCCCTAATTTAATTTTATAATCACACAAATTATTTATCTTCTCTCCACCCTGTACCTTCTCTTCTCCTTTATTATTTCCTTTATTATTTATTTATTTAAAAATTTTATTTATTTATTTGGCAGAGGTAGAGAGAGCACAAGCAGGGGGAGCAGCAGGCAGAGGGAGAAGCAGGCTTTCCTCTGAGCAGGGAGCCAGATGCAGGACTTAATCTGGGACCCAGAGTTGATGACCTGAGCCGAAGGCAGATGCTTAACCGACTGAGCCACCCAGATGCCTTAGTTTGCGTTACTTCTTAATGAAGTAGCAACTGGGTTTGTTCCCAGTTTTTGACTATTATAGTCTTCTATGAATTACCTTGTTTTCTCATAGTGTTTTGTTTTGTTTTGTTTTACCCAATGTATGTCTTTTTATCTTCTTGCTAGTGTATCCTTGAAATAAATGTCTAAAAGCAAGTTGATGGGTCAAAGGGCAAGTGAATATGTAATTTTGTTGAATGTTGCCAAATTTCCTTTTATAGAGGCTGCTGTATTTTGCATTTTCTCCAACATATGTGAATGATATTCTCATAGCCTCATCTACAGAGTATATCATCAAACATATTTTTACCAATATAATGAGTAAAAAAATCACATGTCTATGTGGTTTAAATTTCAGTTTTCCTATGAGGAATGTTGAGCTTTTTCCCCATATGATTAAGAGCCATTTTCACTTATTTTTCAGTCAGCCGTTTATTTCTATAGTCCATTTTTCTATATCATCATTGGACTTTTTTTTCTCCATTTTTTAGAAATTCTTTATAGATAACTGACATTCCCATCATTTGTGGTAACAATTGTAAATGTTTTTGTCATTTTACTTTTGATTTTTCTTGCTATTTGGGTTTTTTTTTTTGTCTGTGTGTAATCAAATTTATCTCTTTGTTTCACTGCTTTTAGGGTTTGATCATAATTAGAAAAGTTTTCTCCATTGGCTACAGAGGAAGTCACTTAAATTTTCTTCTGGTGTTTACGTGATTTCATATTTTTAGTTTTAAATTTCTTATCCATTTGGAATTTATTTTCGTGTATGATATGAGGAATGGATCTGATTTTGTATATTTTTAATCCAGTTATTGAAATGCCCTCCCCCAACCAAGTGTCTTTATCAAATATCATATTTGCATTTATAATTAGAAGTAATTCTGGATTTTATTTTGCCTGATTGGTCAGCCTGTTCATGTGTCAATACCAACAATTCATGTTTTTTTTTCTTTTTTTTTAATAGATTTTATTTATTTGAGAGAGAGAGCTAGCAGCGGGGAGGGACAGAGAGGGAAGGAGAGGGTCGGGAGGAGGGACACACAGACACCATGCTGCGCATGGAGCCAACATGGGTCTTGATCTCATAACCCTAAGATTATGACCTAAGCTGAAACCAAGAGTCAGATGCTTAACCAACTGAGTCACTCAGGCACCCCACAACAATTCATACTTTAAAATTAGCGACTTCATAATGTGATCCAGCTTAGTCACGCCCAACTCCCATGTTCTTTTGCAGGATTTTTCTGGCTTTGTTGTATGTTTGCCCTTTCAGATGAACTTCAGAACTAACTTGTCTAATTCCAGGAAAAAACCAAAGTGGTATTTTTATTTAGATTGCTTTAAATTAATACATTAACTTGGAACTGAACATCTTTGTGATGTTGAATTTTCCTAATCAAGACATGTTTTTCCATTTCCAGTTCAAGTTTGATTTCATGACATTCGAGTGTGTTTTGTATTATTTTCTTATTTAAGTTTTGGGCATTTTATTTTATTTTTTACAAAAGACTTATTTACCTATTTTAGAGAGAGAGAGAGAGAGAGTGAGCGAGCATGCGCGTGTTGGGGAGGGACAGAGGAAGAGAATCTTCAAGCAGATTCTCTGCCCAGTGCAGAGCCCAACATGGGGCACAGTCTTGAGCTCATCACCCATGAGATCATGACCTGAGCTGAAACCAAGATTCGGCCCAACCAACTGAACCACACAGGCACCCTAAGTTTTGGACATTTTAAATTATGCAAAGACTTTAAGTCATAAGACATCTCAAAAAACTTAATACAGTAAGAAGAAAAATTGAGGATTATTGCTGCAGGGACCTGCATTTTTTCTGTATTGGAATTATTAATGCTATTGATATTATCTGTAGAATGGATTTTTTGTATTTGTATTTAGTTTCTTTACTTCAGGTCATTTTTAATGTACCTGTCTTTAGGAGGCAGAAAGTTCTACACCTTGGTCCAGTAAAAGAAGAACAAAAATAAAACAAAAACCCAAGGCTGACTAGGGGAGGTGATGGGTAGGGGAGGGAGAGAGCTGTTGAGAAGCTTAGGCTGTGGATGGTGTCTACAGTTAAGTTCGACATTTATACGAATTCCTAAGCCTGTAGTGTTTTATCCCCTAAAAGAATTTTGAAAAACTATTTGCCTCCTCACACATTTTTTAGCTGACATCTAACATTTTTACCATAAATTTAAACTGTTGCAAATAATATGATTTCCTGTTTGTGGTAAGCAGTGTCATTTAAAAATGATATCATTACATCATTCTTTTGAATGTAGCCAATGGAATTGGAATAACAGCATTTTTAAGACCTCTGGTCATGCATTAAAGAAATATAAACAGGATCTTTGACAGCTAAATTTGACATTATTTTTCTCTTTAAATGTGCATTTCCTTCCCCTTCCTGCATAGAATTACATTGTATTGAAATACACTTTGGTGCTGGTTTGTTGTTGACCACTATATCGTATGTCTTGGTAATAAAAATGCATATAAATTTTCAAATAATTATTTAAAAATTTTCTGTGATCATAGGCTTTAAGTGCTAAGACATTTTCTACTGGATTGTTACTATTACAGTTATGAGCAGTATAAAATTTATCCAAACAGCACAAATGTATTAAAATATTTGAGAATCATTATATTTTTTTAAAAAGCAAAGTTTTACTGGAAATGCCATTTCTTAGATGAATAAGACTGATTTTATTTCTTCTTGCTTGAATAATACTTCTCACCAGAATAAATAGGGTTTAGCAATAATTCCACTTCTATTTTTGTTTTTATAGCTCTAATCTGGAGAAACTTGGTTCACATGAGTAATAAATGGTAATAAAAAGAGGTTTTATTATAACCAGTCATTCAGTTCTTTGACCTGCTTCCATGTCACATGCCAAAAGCACATAGCAATTTATTATCATTGCTTTTAAGGAGCAGCTGGACAACTAGATGAGCCCTTCTTTGGTTTTGTTCAAAGTAAAGAGTTGGAAATCACCTCACTTGCCAAAGAATTTGTTAATCAGACAATAAGGTCATTTACTTTCTTGAACTGACAGCAGTAGAATTTGAACTGTGCTTATACTTGGAATCCCAGTGATCAGTGTAGCCTGACACCATGCATCCTAGAAAGACACAGAGTATGAAAATAGTTTCCCCCCCCCCCTTTTTTTTTGGGAAATTGGGAGGGGAGGGACTTTATGTGAAGGGAAGGGGAAAAGGAAGAAGACTGGTACTCTCTCATAATCTGTAGCAGATCAATTTTAGGTAAGAGTAAAAATGAAAATTGAGAATCTGGATATTTAAATGTAAAAATATCCCCATTCCAGTTTGTATTCTGAACCTCGTAGAGTACATAGCCCCACTTTGAAGATCCCCACTCCAGGCGGCCCATGAGAGAAGGGACAATACTTGGGCCTACGTTGGTCCATCGAACAAAAAGAAACACAACAGCCAGAGGTCAGCAGGAGCGGTGTTGCTATGCGCAGGAAAACTTAAACATACCAGTATTACTTACACAGGAGCACCACCTGGTGTATCCATATTGTCCTCACAAGATGTTTTATATGTGGTCAGTGCAAAACAAAACAAAACAAAATGTTTAACATGGACACTCACCAAAGAAGACATGCAGATAGCAAATAAGCATGTGAAAGATGCCCACTTCATATGTCAGCAGGGAAATGCAAATGGGAACAACAATGAAAAAAAAATCACTGACATACAATATAATCATATATACATATATATACTCTAATATATCTATTAGAATGGTCAAGATCCAGAACACTGACAACACCAAGGGCTGACAAATATGTGGAGCCTGGAAACTTTCATAGAGTGTTAGTGGGAATGCAGAATGGTACCGCCATTGGTACCACCAAACTGGAAGACAGTTTGGTGGTTTCCAACAAGATGAAATATATTTTACCACATAATCCATCAATTGTGCTCCTTGGTATTTACCTAAAGGAATTAAAAACCTGGGGTGCCTGGGTGGCTCTGTTGGTTAAGGGGCTGCTTTTGGCTCAGGTTGTATCCCGGGGTCTTGGGATTGAGTCCCACATTGGGCTCCCTGCTCAATGGGGGGCCTGCATCTCCCTCTGTCTCTGCCCCTCCCCCTCATTGTGCGCTCTCTCTCTCTCTCTTCTCTCCCTTAAATAAATACATAAAATCTTAAAAAAAAAAGATGCTTGAGAGGGCACCTTGAGGTCCTTTCTTTGTTTCTTTCTTTCTTTATTAAGGAGTTAAAAACCTACACAAAAACCTGTACATAGATGTTTAGAACAGTTTTATTTATCATTGCCCGAACTTGGAACCAACCAAGATATTCTTCAGTAAGTGAATGAATAAGTAAACTGTGCTATATCCAGAACAAAATATTACTCAGTGTTAAGAAGAAATGAGCTTTCAAAAGGCATGGAGGAAGCTTAGACGCATATGACTATGTAAAAGAAGCCAGTGCAAAAAGGCTACATACTGCATGTTTCCAACTATATGACATTCTGGAAGAGGCTAAATGATGGAGGCAATAGAAAGATTAATGGTTGCCAGGAGTTGGGGGTGGGGTGGCTAACAGATGAACAGGCAGAACACAGAGGATTTTTAGGGCAGTGAAAGTACTCTGCGTGGTACCATGATGATGGATGTGTGCCATGATGCCTCTGTTCAAACCCATAGGATTTATGAAACAGAGAGTGAACCTTAATATAAAGTATGAACTTTGGGTGATTAGCATGTGTCCATGCAGGTTCACCAATGATAATAAATGTTGGGAGATACCACGAATGTGGGAATCCTGCCTGTGTGGGAACAGAAGGCATCAGGAAATCTCTGTACCTCCTTCTTCATTTTGCTCTGACACTGAACTTAAAACTGCTCTAAAAATTAAAATCTTGAAACAAACAATATGTTGATTTTGAATTCTGTTGAGTAACATCTATGTGGACCTTCAATAACTTGAATTGGCTAAGTTTGAAGAATAGAGGATTCTTTGGCCTATTTTTTTAGAGCCAAGGCCATCTATGTCTCATAAAGGACTGAGCCCCTTTCCTGGTGGAGTGAGTTTGTAGTGCAGGTCTGTGAGTGCAGGTATGTGTATGTTATGGCAGAAGAAATTTCAGAACCACTGCCTTAAATTATGCACTCTTAAAAACCTCAGCTGGACTCTTGAGAGAAAGAAAATAGCAGATGAAGGCCTAGGGTTAGGGACTGAAATGCAGCATGATATTGGCTGGGTGTGAGCAAAGCCATTTGTGGGGGACATGCAAGAGGCATCATCATTGACATCGTATAGTGAAAAGTCAGGGAACCGGACCTACATTTTGGCCACGCAGAACAGTCATCTCACTTCACCTTTGAGAATACCTTTCACTGTGCCTCTCTGTAGGCCAAAATGTTCCTTAAGAATTTGCTTTTTATCTGCTGGTGATTTATATAAGTGAAAACTGGCACATTCCTCTATGTCAGGCACGATTCTAGATACATTAGTCCTTTCATGGAGTGTTTATAACTCTGTGGAGTTCATACTAGTTCTGTTCTCTCCATGTTACAGATAGGGACACTGGGGCATGGTGTGATTAGGTAATTTGCCCAGGGTCACACTCCAATGAGTGGTACCGCAAGGATTCAACCTGGGCTGTCAACTCCCGAGTCTCCTCTTAACCCTTGTATTATGTTGCTTTTGGGTATTTGAATAGAACCGCATGGAGCAGAGCTTCCAGCTCTCCGTGTGCGGCGAGGTAGGGAACGGGGTTCAGATACACTGATCCTCTCAGTCTCAGAGTTGCAGGTGCCCAGGCCAGTCTGCCCATCTCAGGGAACAGCCTTTTGTTCTTACCCACGGTGCTAGTTCGAATACTCCTCTGTACGTGTCAAGGTATGGGAAAGACGGGGAGGCTCTGTTGCAGAACGTAGGAGGGCCGACTTTGATCTAAAGGATCTGTGGGGAGATGCCATAAAATCACTGCATACCCACCCAAAAGAACTAAAAACACGCCAACAAATGGACACATTGAATGAAGTTGTTAACGTAGTCTGAAGGGTGAAGCAAATCTGGGCGGATTTATTTAATCCAGGGGTTATTAAAAGACAGGCTTGTGGGCAGATTTAACCCAGGAATCTCTATAAACAACCTTAGGTTGTAGCCCAGCACAATATTTAAACGAAAACAGACGTTGTTGGGAGTATTTCCACGAACGGTCGGTCCCTCTGTTGTGGACCTAGAAACTTCCTACTCTTCTGTGCCTGGCTTCTAAAGACATTGGAATATGCACCTAGACTCTTGGTGAACTCACTCAGAGGAGGTGGTAGGTCATCCATGGTTGGTAGGTTGAATTAATTATCTTTTGGTTATTTTCACCTGGGGTTTGGTGGGGGTGGGGTGACAGCACTGGCCTTATCCAACAGGCAGAATAAAACATGCTTATGCACCATCCAGTTAGCACGCCCCCCCCCCCCCCAACAACGTCCTCATTCCTTTCTTCTTTTTCTGAAAAGTTATCTGGATAAAGTTTATTTCATATGTCGTAAAAAGTTATGAAAGTAGTTTTAGAAAACTATTTTGCCTGTCATGTAAGTTCTCTAAAAAGTTGTATTATTTTCTGGAATTATTACTGGTACAATCAGAACTACTTTGGATTTCCTTATACTAATATCTCAGTATTTTAAATTTGAATTGTGTATTTTGGGAGGAGGAGTATTATAAATCTTGCACTGGAGAAAATGACTGTCTCCTTCGGAGAAGTGGTTTCTAAAAGAACATCCAACCTATGAAATCACTGCACAATTCAAGTCTGTATAATATTCCTTCCTTAATTATTATGACAGGTTGGGAATATTTACTATATCACACTAACTCATTTTACTTAAAAAAATTTTTTTAAATATATGAAATTGTAGTGAATATTATAATGATTACCTGTGACTCTTACAATCATCTTTATGAAGTCTTACTTTTCTTTTTGGCCATGTTTTTTGAAAAAAATAAATTTTGAAAAAAATAAATAATACAAATACTGTTTATTTCTTTTTTTAACCCCTTCCTAATATGATTTTTTTTTCTCATTGCATGTCCAGAATAACTGTTTCTTAAAGTTGGTATTTGCTATTTTCAAGTGTGTTTTTATAGTATAGTAGTATTTCAAATTTTGTTAAAATGTTTTCATGCTCTGCGTATCATTCTGCACTTTTTTGGGGCTCAAATTCATGACTTTGAAATTATATTTATATATAATTTTATGTATAAATATATATAATTTTATATGTAATAAAAATAAATATATGTAATTTTATATATAAATTTATATATAATTATACAGCCATATGGCTGTAGCTCATTCATTTTTAACTGCTGTGAGTGATTTCATTTCGTAAATACAGTTTTATGTAGGCATTCATTCTCTGTTGATAATCTCTGTTTCCCTTTCTCTGCCTGTCACTTGAGAAACAGACGGTGTGCTGTAGGGGCAGAAAGCAGGGACGCAGGAGGGTTTTTCTAGTTCTCGTCACATTAACATGATTAACAAAGGCCATGCATGGATATACGAGGAGATGGTATGGTGAAAAAAGGGTACTGATTAATCCAATGTTGTTGACCTGAGGTTCAAAACTGAAATAAAAAGTAAACAGGTGAGAATAATAGTACCTAACTCATGGAGTTGTAATGAGGATTAAATGAGTTAATATTTGTAAAAAAAACCACCTTAGAATAGTGCCTGGCACACAGTAAGTACTACATAGATACCTGTCACATAAAAATATAAAATAATAAACTACAATAAAGGTTCTTGAAAAATCTCTTCTTGGGTACTTGAGATTCAGTGCTTCTCGATGTGTACTTAGGAATGAGTAGAATTACTGAGTCTCAGGGAATGCACATTTTTTTTAAAGCTTTAAGGGTCCCCACCCCTTTACTGAGGCATGGTTGACAAATAAAAATTGTATTTAAGGTGCACAATGTGATGGTTTGACGGGCATGCACATCTTCAACTTCATTAGATATTGCCAGATTGCTCTCCAAAGTATTGGTGCTAATTAAGTTTACAGACCCCCTCACCCAGGCTCCCTGCGGAGCAGAGAGCCCGATGTGGGGCTCGATCCCAGGACCCTGGGATCCTGACCTGAGCGGAAGGCAGAGGTTTTAACCCACTGAACCACCCAGGTGCCCCCATTGTGAGATTCTTAAGTTTTTGTCAGTTTTTGGTTGTGAAATGAATCTCACTGTGGTTTTAATTTGTTGCATTTCCCTGATTTCAAATGAGGTTGAACTGCTTTTATATGTTTAATGGCCATTTTAGTTTGGTCTTTTATAAATTGCCAAATATATTCTTTTTTTAAAAAAAGATGTTATTTTTTTTAGAAGGAGAGAGAGGGAAAGTGAGTGAGAGTGCAAGAGCAAGGGGAGGGAGAAGCAGACTCTGATGTGGGGCTCAGTTCTAGGACCCTGGGATCATGACCTGAGCTGAAGGCAGATGCTTAACTACTGAGCCACCCACACAGCTGCCAAATTATATTGACTCATTTTTGTTTCCTATAATGTTCTTTGTGTTTTTCTCATTGACTTGTTGGACATCTATATATTCAGGATCTGTATCCTTTCTCTGTTTAACTTTCACGTCAGCATTTTCAACTGTGGCATTCAGTTAAAGATTTTTTGTAGTGTCCTTGGATGAGTAGAATTTTAACATTTCATATGGTTGATTTAATTTTTTTCTTTGTTTTATGTTTTTTAAAATCTAGCTTTGGAAATTCTTAATCAAAGGTCACAAATATATTCTCTGTTTCTTCCTAAAGATGTTTAAGTTTTTCTTTTGACCTTTTAGTCTTTAATCCACCAGGAATTGATTTTATTTATGGAGTAGAATTGGGATTCAATTATATATATATATTTCTTTTTAAAAAAATTTTTAATTAATTTATTTTTGAAAGATTTTATTTATTTATTTGACAGAGAGAAAGAGATCACAAGTAGGCAGAGAGGCAGGCAGAGACAGAGGGGGCTGCAGGCTCCCTGCTGAGCAGAGAACCGGATGTGGGACTTGACCCCAGGACCCTGAGATCATGACCTGAGCCGAAGGCAGAGGCTTAACCCACTGAGCCACCCAGGCGCCCTATTTCTTTATTTTTTAATGATTTTTTAAAAATTTAATTGAGAGAATGTGAGAGTGTGAATTTATGTGTGCATGCATGGGTGGGAGGGGCGGAGATGGAAAGAATCTCAAGCAGATGCCCCACTGAGCGTGGAGCCTGGCATAGGGCTCCATCTCACTGCCCTGAGATCATGACCTGAGCCGAAGAGTCCGACTGACTGAGCCCAAGAGACCAACTGAGCCATTCAGATGCCCCTCAATTATATATATATTTCTATTGGGTATGTATGTTTGTTCTTCCCTTGTTTATTTTAATTCTGCTTTGGTCACATAGCGAGTTTCTATGTATATATATTTGGGTCTGTTTCTGGGCTTTCTATCTGGTTTTAGTAGCCTGTTTTGTATCCCCGTTTCAATACTAAATACTATGACTTTATAAACCTTCTTGATACCCAGGGTAAACTTTCCCCCCGTATTTAAAATTATTTTAGCTCTTGATGGTCTTCTCTAAAATTTGATATCAGCTTGTCAGTTTTCATGAAAATTTTATTTTCATTTTGATTGGAATTATTTTGAATTTATAGACCAATTTTGGGGAGCATTGATAATGCTATTAGATTTTCTCATCCATGAGAAAATTTTTACTGAGGTCATTTTTCTGGCTCTATTTATATCATAATTTTCTTTGTTCTGCATTTTATAAATTCTGTTTATGTAATACTTGTCATGTTTATGTGTTTGGAGCGGAGTGGTTAGTTGGGTTTATGTCTTCATTCGAAGTTCTCTTCTTTCCTTACATTTTCTACTTGACAGATCTCATTAGCTGTCAGGTTCCAGCCTCTCTGTAAGTCAAACTTCAGCCTCTTCAGAGCTTCTGCAGTCCTTCTGAGGTCATTATTCTAGGCGCTGATTTTCCAGTCCCATTTTCAATTACAAATAACACTGTTCATTCTAAAATGTCCAATCAGTGCTTTTTAGACTGGCTGGAGTTTTGCCAGACTTCTCTTCATTAGTGTGGATCATTTTTATGTAATAAACATGTAGTAGATGTTTAGCGAATGCTACTAACTTCAGATTGACTGTACTTCAAAGCCTCTTAGACTAAAGTTGGTACAGTTACAAGGTCTTTTAGCAAGAGAAATGAAAGCAGTTGCGCATCAGCTGTTGTTGGCTCCTGCCTTTTTACTGGCTTTAGAACGAGTGTCTGGCCCTTACATATCCTAAACAGCTTAGACTTTCAGACCCATCTCCAAATTTCTGCACTAAAGAAAAACACAAACAGTATCCTTAAGGCCATGATTTGTGTGTCCACTCCTAAAGACAATAGGACACTTTGTGTGCTCATTTTTAAGGCAGCTGTGGCTTATCTAAGTGGACGGAGCAGCTGCATTTCTCCATAAGGGCTTTGAGCAATCTTGACAGGAAAGTCTAAATGATTTAAAACATCCTCTCAGTCTGGACCATTAATAAGCATTTTCTAATTATTGACGGAAGGGCATTACGAGCCATGCTGTATCTTTGAACATCTTGAGCTTTTTGTTCTGCAAGACTCGGTCCAAGGGACTGAGTACAGTAATGAGGACAAGTATCAGCCAACATTAAGGATTTTCATATTTGTCAGACTGCTTCCTCCACCCTTCCAAGAGAGCAATCGTTAGTTCCCTCCATATTTAATATGTTAATACTTTCCTTGCTACATCCATGACTGCACCTTTATTTTAACCCCACATAATGACTTGATAGATAGTTGTTAGCATTGACCAAGCATACAAACAAAAGTTATCGATGACACATAACTTAAAAATATCCTTAGAGAATTAGAGTATTTACATGAGTTTTAAAGAGTAAGTTTATCTGAAGTAAGCATATTATTTATTTATTTATTTATTTTTAAAAAGATTTTATTTATTATTTGACAGAGACAGCGAGAGAGGGAGCACAAGCAGGGGGAGTGGGAGAGGGAGAAGCAGGCTTCCCGCTGAGCTGGGAGCCCAATGCAGAGCTCGATCCCAGGACCCTGGGATCATGACCTAAGCCAGAGGCAGATGCTTAACAACTGAGCCACCAAAGCGCCCTTCATTTTTTTTTTTTTTAAATTAAGAATTCCACAGTGTGATTGTGCAGGAAGGCGTGCTGATGTGCGAACTGACGTCTGTGTGTAGTGCTGTCTTAGCCAGTTTTATTATCTGAGCCGCAGTCTGTTAATTTGGAAAATGAGACCGATGCTTATGGGAACTAAATGAAGAAATGAGTGTAAAGGAATTTAGAAAAGTATAAAAGGGAAGAGCATTCTGGATTTTGCCCTTTATAAATTCAAAACATACTTTTCATAGCTTTCTGGATTTTAAGGTGAAATTGGGAAAAGGCAAACTTTATGTTTCTAAAAGGAAACCCCACTTGTGAAATATCTTCAGAATGAAATTCAGGAACATGTTTTAAGTTCATCTTCCCTTTTGGAGATAAGGCTAGGGCACTATACTACGTCAGACAGGGAGGGTGATAGGCTGCGGTTTGCCCCCTACTGATTAGCAAGTTTGATACTGTTGGCTCGGCTTCTCTTACGGTAACCCTGCCAAAAAGGGCTGTGCTTGGCCAAAGTTGACAACTGTCCCAGATATTGTTGGATAGGTTCAGTAGTTATGTGCACTTTATGAAGGCCAGAAATTCTCATTTGTCACTTTTTCAATGTTCACAATGACCTTCCTAAGTAGAAATTATGGTCACCATTTAGCTAGTGTAAAGGAAAACAAAAGAGAGGCTAACAGAGGTGCCGGTATTTAAAACCAACATGTATTAAGTGGTAGAATCAGAGATATCAGGATATCTGCTGTAGAGTTACATGGACTTCCCACTGAAAGACATTGGCCTTAATAATATAGTTTCTAGATTCTGCCTCCATGACCTTGACCTTGGACAAGTTATTTAAGCATTCTAAGTCTCTCTTTTCTCATCAAGAACACAGAGATGGGGGTGCCTGGGTGGCTCAGTGGGTTAAAGCCTCTGCCTTCAACTCAGGTCATGATCTCAGGGTCCTGGGATCCAGCCCAGCATGGTGCTCTCTGCTCAGCAGGGAGCCTGCTTCCCCCTCTCTCTCTTTCTGCCTACTTGGGACCTCTATCTGTCAATTAATAAATAAAAAATCTTAAAAAAAAAAAAAAGAACACGGAGATGATAATCCTTTTTTTTAAAAGGCAGTTTCTGCAACATATCAGATAAAGGGCTCGTATCCAAAATCTATAAAGAGCTTATCAAACTCAATACCCAAAGAACAAATAATCCAGTCAAGAAATGGGCAGAGGACATGAACAGACATTTCTGCAAGGAAGACATCCAGATGGCCAACAGACACATGAAAAAATGCTCCACATCACTCGGCATCAGGGAAATACAAATCAAAACCACAATGAGATACCACCTCACACCAGTCAGAATGGCTAAAATTAACAAGTCAAGAAATGACAGATGCTGGCGAGGATGCGGAGAGAGGGGAACCCTCCTACACTGTTGGTGGGAATGCAAGCTGGTGCAACCACTCTGGAAAACAGTGTGGAGGTTCCTCAAAAAACTGAAAATAGAGCTACCCTACGACCCAGCAATTGCACTACTGGGTATATATCCTAAAGATACAAACGTGGTGCTCCGAAGGGGCACGTGCACCCGAATGTTTATAGCAGCAATGTCCACAATAGCCAAACTGTGGAAAGCGCCTAGATGTCCATCAACAGATGAATGGATAAAGAAGATGTGGTATATATACACAATGGAATACTATGCAGCCATCAAAAGACATGAAATCTTGCCATTTGCGACGACGTGGATGGAACTAGAGGGTATCATGCTTAGCGAAATAAGTCAATCGGAGAAATATAACTATCATATGATCTCTTTGATATGAGGAAGGGGAGATGCAAGGTGGGGGGGTTTGGGGGGAGGTAGGAAAAGAAAAAATGAAAAGATGGGATTGGGAGGGAGACAAACCATAAAAGACTCAATCTCAAGAAACAGACTGAGGGTTGCGGGGGGGAAGGGGGACGGGAGAGGGTGGTGGGGAAATGGACATTGGGGAGGGTATGGGCTATGATGAGTGCTGTGAAATGTGTAAACCAGATGATTCACAGACCTGTACCCCTGGGGATAAAAATACATTATATGTTTATTAAAATAAAAAATTAAAAAAAAAAAAAGGCAGTTTCTGGATTCCTGTCCTCTTTCCTCCTTTCCTTCCATCCGCCATCATCATTCCTGATGTCTTGATATGTGCAGTCCATCTGCTCTGCACTGGGGACACTCTGCTGAACAAGACAGCCTTTCTCCCTGCCTTCATGGAATTTCCAGTTTACTGGGGATGCTTCTAATATGGTGGCATGAACAATGAGGGTAAACACAGAGGGCATTACTGGAAGGCATAGAACGGCACACGAGACTGCTGGGGCTGAGTAGGTGGGGGAGGCTTCCTGGATTGTGGAAGGATTGAAGGATGCTTAACATGTAGCCAAATGAAGAGGAGGGGGAAGAATGCTTTAGGAAGAGAAAACAATTATTTGCTAACAGCAGGAAGTATGAGAGATCATGGTGTTTTTGAGGAACCAAAAGACGTTCATCGTGTACTTATAGGAGGTGGTAAGAACTGAGGTGGGAATGGTGTCAGAGGCACCTCCTGAAAGGCCTTGCCAGTTATGGAAAGGGTTTTGGACCTGGTTCTGAGGGCAGTGGGAAATCACTGAAGGAATTTAAGGACACTGTCAAGTGATGAGGTTTGTACTCTTCTGTATTGTCTGAAAAACAGCTATCAGGAGGACAAGAATGGAGGCCAGTTTGGTGACAAGAGATGATGGGGGGCCAAACTAGAGTAGAGGTAGTAGAAAGAAGAAGTAGCAAATATCTTTAGCAAATATTTAAATTGTAGAATGGCAGCTTGGACATGGAAACTGGAGGAGAGGGAGAATGTTGTCCAGATTTGTGGCTTGGTCACTTGCAGAGTACGTGGTAACTTTCCCTGAGACAGAGAATGTCAGGAGGGGAAGAGCAGTATTACTGCTTACTCCCCAGGTAAAATGTGCCCTGTGTGCACTGGACATGCACTATCCTGTCAAATTCTCACCATGGCTCTATGAGGTAGGGACTAGAATTGATTCCCATTTTATTTTTTTATTTTTAAAAGATTTTTTAAAATTTATTTGACAGAGAGAGAGAGAGAGAGCGAGCGAGCGCACGTGTACACAGACAGGGGAAAGGGAGAAGAAGACTCCACCAAGGGGGAGCCTGATGCAGGGCTTGATCCCAGGACCTGGGATCATGACCTGAGCTGAAGGCAGATGCTTAACCAACTAAGCCACCCAGGTGCCCCTCGATATCCATTTTATAGATGAGGAAACAAAGGCAAAGGTGTGGAGAGACTAGTAAACTGCCCCAGAACAAACGCATGGCCAGAAAATGGGGGAGCCAGAATTTAAACCAGGCAGTCTGGACCCAGGATCCATGAAGAGGAGGAGTTCAGTTTGGTTATGCTGAGTTTGAGGCACCATCAAGACATCTAAATGGTTTGGAGTTTAGAAAAAATTAAGGTTGCGCATGTAGATTTGGGAAATATATTCTGGTACACAATAATTGAACAGTGAAAGGAAGAAGAGGAAGAGTGAAAGGAGAGGAGAGCATTTCTTGGGAACACCAGTGTTATAGAGTCATTCCTAGAAGACTGACATTAGGCAAGACTGCAGAGTTTGGAAGAAAACCAGGAGACTGTTACGGGGTAGTTACTCAATGATCTCTTCATGGAAAAACTGGCTTTAAAAGATTCTGGTCCCACCTCCCCTCAATAACTCGGAGTCACTGGACCAGCCTGGTATTTACTACCTTCTTTCTGGCCCTCAGGGCACCCCCGTCTTCTGCGGTGGTGTATCTCTTCTACACATGACTGCGTTATTCCATCCCTTAGGCCAAGTTCTTTGCTCTGTCTCATGCATCATTCTGGTTATTTTAGCATACGTGCGGTCCACGGCTCTTACTCTGTTAATTGCTCTTCTAAACCAAAGACCTGGGTTTTAATTGTATCAGGCTGGGCACCCTCCAGTTCCCTACCCTCAACAGTCTCCTTACCCGCCATTTCTCCTATTCTCCTAAACCCTTTGTTCTGTGATCTCTGTTCTTGCTTTTCAGTTCAGCCTGTTTTCTGTGATGAGCCACCTTTACAACCCAATCTTGGGCTCTTCTCATTAATCCACTTCCATGGCCATGTCCCATATTGTTGGGATTAGATCTGTGGCTGGATTGTTCCTTTATTTTCTTCTTCTAAGCCTCAGAACGATATGCGAAGAAAAAAACAATCACGGAACTTCACTGATTCAACTTCCAAAAAACTGTTTTATATTTTTGAAATGTTGAAGTCCTAATCATGTCTTTAATTTGTCTTAATAGTCAATAATCCATAACTGAATAATTTATGTGAGTATTGAATAAAACATAAAGTGATAATGGTTTGCAAGTGGCCTGATAGCATTATCCATTATAGCTTTTTTAGATTTTATTTATTTATTTATTTTTAAACATTTTTTTTTTAATAAACATTTTATTTAATTTGTCAGAGAGAGAGGCAGTAGGAGAAGCAGGCTCTCTGCTGAGCTAGGAGCCCAATATGGGACTCAATCCCAGGACTCTGGACCCTGGGATCATGACCTGATCTGCCAAAGGCAGACAGTTAACCGACTGAGCTATGCAGGAGTCCCATAGATTTTATTTAGACATGATATTGGATATATAGTCTAGTAAATAAGCATTTTATAAATTAAATATTTTAAAAAATAGGTATTTTTGAGCCAAGGAGAAGAAATTCATATTTAGTATTTAAGCTAGATAATAGGGTACGTCTTGTGCTTTGCTTAGATATATACTCTCATGCATTGAGGTTTTAAGGCTAGTCCTGATTTTCTTTTTACATCTTCTGACCCAATGTTTTGAAATTTTGCTCACTAAATTGTTTCTTAAGTAGGCCTTTGTTTTCCCATTTCCCCCCATGTTAAAGCCGCTGTAACTGTCAGCATGAGCTTTTCTCCTAAGCCAACAATATAATTCTCACAAAAGCCTTATCAATTTATTTTCTTGTTGGATTCTGCAACCTTTATATACTTTACGTACAGTTTCTGTAGGGTTTTTGAAATATTAAAAACTAACTCTTAGAGCTCTTTTTGTTGCCTTTGTGTTTGTGGAGAGTAAGAAAATTATTCTAAAGGTACATTGCTTTTTTCCTCAGCCTGTGTTTTACATCATTTAGTCTCCATTAGTGAGGACAAAACCACCCTCTTACAGATAGCTGATTCATTGCCATTTCTTCCCTAACTTTGTGTGTCAGAGTTCTGTCTGTAAGTAGGGCAGTCTGAGTGGATTTGGGTGGCTGGGATGGCATTTAGCCCCTGTGACAATGGACCAGGAAAAGTGTAGCAGAGTCTGGCTTTTGGAAGGAGTATTGTGCTTGATCATGTAAGGAAGAGCTAGTAGTGTTTGATGTGCTCCCCCCTCCCCACCCCACGCCCCCACCCCGCTTTTATTTTTATTTTTATTTTTTTTTGTCGCTGGGAATGGATTAGTTTGGGATTCAGTCTCTAGGCGAGGTTGTGAGAAACAGCTTGGAACTGAAGAGTCTCTGGAGACCAAACTTAATGCTTGGTTGCAAAGGCTGGTGCTTTTATCCTTTATAAATAATTTTAAATCCTCCATAACCATTTCCAAATCTAAGGCATTGAGATACTCCAAATGCACTTCTTTGAAAGCTAGAGTGGCAAGGCTGTAACTTTGTAAGCTGCTTATTTGAGTAGGGAAACTACGTGAAATATTTAAAATTGGTTTTAAGAAGTTATATCACAGCCTCCAACCTAAAATTTTCTTTCTTTGGTAGATCTTATACATTTAAATGATACAATGTATACTAATATCTTTCAATGGTAATATGTGCTGATTTAAAACCAGAAAAAAAAGTGATACATTTTTACTGCCATATAACTACAAATACATACAGACCCTCTTGTTTTCTCATTTACTTCCTTTTCCACTTGAATGCCTCGTTGCTGGTGTGTCTCATTGTATTGCATCAGTTCTTTGAAAAAACAAAATGAAGTGTTGCTGCTTTTTCTACCTGATTGGTTGAGGAGCATTGCTGATCCCTTTTCTCTGGACCATAACTTTACCATTGCACTCTCACCGCTGCGCTGGGGGTCTGCTGCAGCCATGGGCAAGTGTTATAGTCACACCACTTAACCTTCTGATACTTTTGAATAAAGAAGGGATCACTGTGCTTATATTTTCTCTTAGTTCTTTTTTTTTTATTTTTAAGATTTTATTTGTTTATTTGACAGAGAGAGACACAGAGAGAGAGGGAACACATGCAGGGGGAGTGGGAGAGAGGGAAGCAGGCTTCCCACCGAGCTGGGAGTCCGATGCGGGGCTTGATTCCAGGACCCTGGGACCATGACCTGAGCTGAAGGCTGATGCTTAAAAACTGAGCCACTCAGGAGCCCTGACTTTAGTTCTTTAAAAATTAAAAAAAAAAAAAAATTGAGTCTAGTTGACACATCATGTTACATTAGTTTCAGGTGTACAACATGGTGATTCAGCATCTCTATACATTATGCTATGCTCTCTACTGGTGTAGCTACCATCTGTCCCTATACATCGCTATTACAATATCACGGACTATATTCTCTGTGTTGTGCCTTTTATTCCCATGACTTATTCATTCTGTAACTGGAAGGCTGTATCTCCCACTCCCCTTTACACATTTTGCTCATCCCTTCTTCTCCCTTCTGGCAATGTTCTCTATATTTATCATTCTCATTCTGCTTTTTGTTTGTTTCTTCTTTTTTTAAAAAAAAGATTTTATTTATTTATTTATTTATTTGACACAGAGAGAGAGCACAAGCAGGGGAAGCGGCAGGCAGATGGAGAGGGAGAAGCAGGCTCCCTGCTGGGCAGGGAGCCCGATGTGGGGCTCCATCCCAGGACCTGGGGATCATGGCCTGAACTGAAGGCAGATGCTTAACTGACTGAGCCACCTAGGCACCCTGTTTATTTTTTTTAAAGACTCCACATATGATGACATTTATCTTTCTCAGTCTGACTTATTTCACTTACAGTAATACCCTCTAGGTCCATCCACGTTGTTGTAAATTGCAAGAGCTCATCCTTTTTTATGGCTGTGTCATATTCTGTTATAGATACATTACCATATCTTTACCCATTCATCTATTGATGGACACATAGGTTGCCTCCATATTGTGGTTTTTAAAGTTCTTAATGTTTTGTACCCTCTCTGGTTTCCTATTTCATCATGACACTGAAGGACTCATGGTCATTAGTGACCCTTAATGATCCTGTATAAGTGTACCATAACCTGAGATTTGGAACTTATTTATGCTAGTGTCTTATAATTAGTGAATATTATTTTTATTATAGAAATGCAGAGATGGATTCTTTAATAAATGTAATGACTCTCTGCTATGTATCATGAAAACAGGCTACTGAAAATGTGTATAATATAAATTAATTTATGATTCTATTAGCATATACCATATGCATTGCTATTAGCAGTGATTTAAAAAAAAGTGGAGTAAGAAGCTTATATCAAAGTGATGGTCTTAGTACGCCTATGAACACAGACACTTTTAAGCTCATTTCTCTTCGTTCATTCCATTTTATTGATTAAAATATTTTCAAATTGCAAGAATTATTGTTAGTGGACAAGTAATTTAAATTTTTTTCATTTTAAAATTTTAACTTCAAGTATTTTGCTTTATTGTAGCATTTTCATTGATTTTATTGACTATTTCGTGGTAGTTTTTTTTTTTTAAGATTATTTATTTTAAGAGGAGAGAGCATGAACAGGAGGTACAGAGGAGAGGGAGAGAAACCCAGGCAGACTCTGTGTTGAGCAGGAAGCCCAATGCAGAGCTCTATCCCAGGACCCTGAGATCATGACCTGAGCTGAAACCAAGATCCAGACGCTTAACCAACTGGGTGGCCCAGGCATGTGGGTTCTATGTCAAAATTAAATAAGCCTTACCTTTTGAGGTAGTCATATTTTTATAATTTCTAGTGTACAGATGAAATAGAAAAAAGCGGAATGTTCTTGTTTTTGAGTTGAAACTGTTTAGATATAAATAAATGGTGCAATTTAACTTTTAGCTTACTATTTCCTGTTGTTATTATTTTTTTCTCCCCAATTATCTCAATATTTTGATCTCCTTGTTGGCCATGGTCATGGGAGGTGGTGGCTTTAATGTGTGGAGAAATGGGACAGCCAATTGACCTTTGCATAACCTTATAATTTCTTACTATCTTTTAAGCCTGAAGTTCCATTTGAAATCAGAAGAAAGAAAGCCATGGACCCTCTCTTGAGAAAAAACACAAAACATAGGACTTATTATAACACAATATACATTATAACAGCTTATAAGTGCAAAGTTTATTATACACTTCTAGACATTTTATAAACTCCTGTTTAAGAAATCCTGTCCTGTATCTAGATACTATTTCTGTTTAATTTCAGATATTGAGTACCCAAATTTAGTATGTTATCTTCCCATTTCTACAGAACTATTCTGTATTCACTCAAAAAGTATTTATTATCAATTTTGTGCTTGTTATAGAATTTAGGTGTTGTGAAGAAGCCAGGAATAATTCTCAGTGAGACACAAATTTATACTGTCTGCTGCACACTGTGAAAGAAGAACAAATTGTGTGGGCCGGAATGTTCTTGGGTACATTGGGTTGAATTAGGCTTGAGAAGATTGGGAAGATAGCCGAAAGAAATGAGTGTTCTTAGCCTGACTGCAAAGATTTAGTGATGACCTCAGATCCTTGATAGCTAGATTCCGTCAGGATGCACGTGTAGACTAAACCCATGTTTTTTAAAGTTGAGTTAGGTAATGATGGTTTTTAAAAGAAAAAAATTATTATTGTGGCCTTAATTTTTATTTAACATTACATAAATATGTGAAAACACAAAACTTGGCCCAACCACTTTATAACTCTTGTCAAGTGTAAACCCCAAAACTGGTTACACATCTCATACAAACAAAACAACACCAACAATGATAATGATATGTTGGTGCAAATAAATTACCACTTCTGACACAAATATGGTACTGGCCATTATGTCATAAGTTCTCTTGATTTCAACATGCCTATGCTACTGAAGCTCAAATGTATTGTTTATGCTTTTGTTCTTTTTTTTTAAATCAGCTCACAATTTATTATTACCTAATGTCAATTTGATTGTGAACATAAATTGGCACAGAATTTAGTTATGAGACATTTATCAAGATGATTCAGAAGATATTTGTATTAATTTTTAAAAGATTATAATTGGTATGGTGATATAAATCAAAATAGTAGCCGCCTCTAAGGAGGAGATTACTTGGAAAAGGCCATAAGAGAAATTTCTAGGGTGATAGCAACTTTTTATGTCCCAATTTAGGTATTTTTATGGGTGCATGCATTTATCAGAACTCATCAAATGATACACTTGAATGCATTATATGTAAATTTTATCTTAATAAAGAAAACATTTAATAGGAATGAAGACACAATAGTTAAAGGTTTGTGGGTTTTTTTTTTTTTTACTATTTTTTTAAATTTAAATTTGATTAATTAACAAATAATATATTGTTAGTTTCAGAGGTAGAGTTGTTAGGAGATTCTTAATTACTGCTTCAATTTCCTTGATGGTTATGGGTCTGTTCAGGTTTTCTATTTCTTCCTGTTTCAGTTTTGGTAGTTGATAAATTTCTAGGAATGCATCCATTTCTTCTAGATGGCCTAATTTGTTGGTTGCTCATAATATGTTCTTACAATTGTTTGTATTTCTTCAGTGTTGGTTGTGTTCTCTCCTCTTTCATTCATGATTTTGTTTATTTGGGTCTTCTCTCTCTCTCTCTCTCTCTATCTCTTTTTAATAGATTTTATTTGACAGAGAGAGAGTGAGAGAGAGAGAGCATGAGACGGGGGATGGTTAGAGGAAGAAGCACACTCCCCACTGAGCTGGGAACCTGATGCGATGTGGGGCTCCATCCTAGGACTCTGAGATTATGACCTGGGCCGAAGGCAACCACTTAACTGACTGAACCACCCAGGTGCTCCTCTCTTTTCTTTTTGATAAGTCTGGCCAGGGATTTATTGATCTTAATATCTTTCAAAGAACTAACTCCTAGGTTCGTTGATCTGTTCTGTTGTTCTTTTGGTTTCTATTTCATTGGTTTCTGCTCTCATCTTTATTAATTTTCCTCTCCTGCTGGGTTAGTTGAAATTTTTTACAAGAATTTTCGTATTCTCAGAATAGGTCCATTTACTGTAGTTTGGGACCCACAATCAAAGAAGATACTCCAGCCACTGAACAATATTTGTGACTACATAGGGCTTTGGCCCAAACACATGTGCTGTTTCCTACCCGGGTGAACTGAACTTGACCATGTATGATTAGGGAAGACTCCGTGCCAAGATCAGAGGCAGCCTAAGCAGTATGACTGATGCCACCAAGTCCCTTGTACCATCTTGATTCCAACTCAGCCTTCTCATTCTTTAATACCCCTCTGAGTATTCCTCCTTCCCCCTGCATAGCCACATGGGAGAAGGGAATAGTCACAGTGGCTACATGGGAGATAGAGAGGAAGATAACCTGAAAAAGGGATTCAAGAGAGCAGCATTCAAAAGAAGATTAGAGTTTCTTAGTTGCTTTGTCCTCAAAATTCTGTATTTTTATAGTGAACACTTGTGGCAGTGGGCAATATTGAAGACATTTTCTGAGGAAAGGTCAAAATTAAAGTGAGATCCATATTCTATGAGTTATTTCCTGTTCTTGTAGTTTTTCAGCTTGTTAAGGATAAATGATGGGACTGTATAGTCTTTTCTGAGTGCCTGTTCTCTTCATGCCTATTACAGACATTTTTTATGCAAAATATGTTTACAGCATACATTTTAAAAATATTCAACAATTATTTTATCATCCTACCACATGAACTCTTTGAAGTGTTCCACATTTTAGGTAGGTGGTCATTATCTACAGGCAAAATGATTATTACCAAATTTCAGTGATAGAAATGGATATTAGTTATCTATTGTTGAGTAACATCACACCAGAATTTACCACTTAAAACACTAAGTATTTTACTATCTCACATAAGTTCTTGGGGGTAGGAATCCTGGAGCACCTTAGTGAGATGATTTTGGTCTCACGATCCCTCACGAGGTTGTGCCAGGGTGTCAGGTGGGACGGCGGCTGTCTGAAGACTTGACTCACTCCCATGCCTGGCACCTTGATTCTGGTTGTTGGCAAGTGACTGCAGTTCCTCACCATGTAGGCTTCTTTTGGGGGTGCCTGCATGTCCTCGTCCTATGCAGCTGACTCTCCAATAGTGAGTGATCCAAGACAGGGTAAGGTGGAGACTGTAACGTCTTCTGACTTAGCTTCCTAAAGAACATTCTTTCATTTTCACTGTATCCTGGGCTGGACTCCATGCTGGCATATAATAGTGAGCAAGAGGCACACAGACACACTTTCCTGTTCTTGCAGCTTATGGCGCAGCCTGGGAAACACACACACACACACACACACACACACATATATAGACAAACACGTGTCTATAAGATCAGTGACAAATAAGAATATTTACAAAGGCAAACAGGATACTGAATTAGAGTGTAGCTGGGAGGACCCACTTGAATGGGGATGCCAGAAAAGACCTCTGAGAGGAAGTGAACTTTAAGCCAAGACCAGATGGATGAGTAAGAGCCAGTCATGGGAAGGGTTGGGAGGAAAGAGAGGAGCCTGCGTAAGGTCCCAGGGAAGGAAAGCATTTGGCCTGTTGTGGGAATGATGAGGCACAATTGAAGACATAGGCTGGTGCTGAATTATGCAAGTGGATCTTAAGAAGTTGGATTTTAGGGGCGCCTGGTGGCTCAGTGGGTTGAGCCTCTGATTTCAGCTCAGGTCATGATCTTGGGGTCCTGGGATCGAGCCCCACTTTGGGCTCTCTGCTCGGCAGGGAGCCTGCTTACCCCCTCTCTCTCTGCCTGTCTCTCTGCCTACTTGTGACCTCTGTCCATCAAATAAATAAATAAAATCTTAAAAAAAAAAGTTGGATTTTAATATCAATATCATGGTATATTTGCATTTAGGTTTGACTGCGTATAACTGACCCCCTAACACCCCTGCACAAAAAAGACTGGTTTATAACCAGATAAGTCTATCCTTTTTATCTCCTCTATATCATATATACATATATGTATAAATATATACTTATAAATGTATATTATGTAATAAATATATATTTATATAATAAATAAATAAATGTATTTTTTATCCTCTCCTCCTATAAGACTCCCAGAAAGGAGTCTTATAGTAGAAAATCCAGGGGCCTGGGCTCTTATTGATTCACTTATTCATTCAGCTATTTTTGGCTCCACTGTCCTATTGTGTGGCTTCCATCCCAAAGGTGACATCGTGGCCTAATATGGCAGCTATGGCTCTAGTCATTACATCCTTGCTGTAGCCCAGGAGAAGGAAAGTCAAAGAGGCAAAATGCGGGCCTCCTCCCAGCTGTTCAGTTCCTTTGCGTGGCCTTCCTAGAAGTCCCATATGACACTCCCACGTAGCATCAGTTGGCTAGAATGCATTCACATGGCCTTCTTCAGCCGGGAGGGAGAAGGTAAACTTTTATTTTGGGTCCCGTTACTTAAGGGGAAGGAAAATGGATGTGGGGGTAGGCAACCAGCATCTGTGCCACAAACACTGAAGGGGTTAAAACCAGGAGCTTTGTGATGGCTTAAAAAAATATTCCTGTGGCTCATGGTGGAAAATGGCTTATAGAGAGGAAGGAGTGGAGGCGAGGAGCCTGGGGCAGTGAGTGGTTCAGGGGCTATATAGTGGGCAAGGACTAGGTGAATGGCGGTGGTGATACCAATGGGTGAGTCTGGGCTGTATGTCGGAGCTCAGATCTACACGTCTTGGTAAGGTATGAAGGAAAGGGGGGAATTGAGAATGAAAGCCAGGTTTCCTCTTTGAGCCACTCTGGGAGCAGTGGTACAATCATGGAGATAAGAAAGACCAGCCAGAGAGCAAGCTTGGAGGGAAAATTAGGAGGTTGATTTTGAGTATGTTAGGGTTGAGATATCTATGGGAGGTGTTGAATCAGCAATTGACTATATATTTCAGGAGTTCAAAGAGGAAATCAGAGTGTATCTATTGTGTTTGTGGCCAAAGAAATGTTTAAAACCTCCCGGGGAAAGAGTATAGAGAGGGAAGGGAAGGGAGGCTGTGACTTAGTTCCAAGAGTTGCTAACATTTAGAGGTTGAGTAGGGAAGGAGCTGTTACCAGAAGGAAGTGAGAAGGAATGGCCAAGGGAAATCCTGGGATGTGGTTTCTTGGAAACCTGGAAAGGCTTCAAGATGGAGTGTTTCACTGCTGGGAGGCTGGATAGGGTATGGACATTGGTGCCCTTCATAAGAACATTTCGGGGGAGCTATGGGTTTGGAAGCCAGGTGGGAATGTGTTCAAATATGAGTGGGGGCCCACCAGTACCCGACTGCTGTCTGTAGAGCGTAAGCCTCTGAAAAACAGAGTTCATCACAACAGGAAGATGAAAACCCTTCGTAGACTATTGGAAGAGGCAGGAAAGAGCCCATAGAATGGGCGTAAGCTGCTGTGTGCTGGAATACAGCTCAAGAATGTGTTTTGAAACAAAAGAACAGTTTGTCAAGTTATTGAACACTCACCAGTGCTGACAGTTGTCAGGAGTGGACATGGTTGTGAGGAAATTGTTCCCCCAAAATGCCCTTCTCTGCTAGTAGCCCACAAGTATAATCTAGTTACACAAGGGCTGAAAGGAGAAAAACCTGTTTGACATATTTGTGCCAACAATACAAATCTGATCGTTGAGGCCATTCTCAAAGCCAGGAGATCAGAAGCCAAGACTCGCTGGTCCCCAAAGCCACCGCAGCATCACATTTCTTGTGTTTGAATTGTTTAAGAGGATCTTGGACAAGCTGAGCCTGGCAGATTCGCACCTGCTAGAAATCCTTTTCATGCAGTGAAAGAGAAGGTCCCCAGTATTCTCGCCACAGTTCTTCTATCCAGCAGGAATGAGTCGTTTCCCTGTGATTAAGAAATTCCTGGCACCCGGCGGCAAGAAGAACCCACCCCCCGATGTCCATGATGTGAAAATGGTCCACCACATCTTTATATTGGAAAGTGGGTATTTATATCCGTGAGTTGGTCAGTCTCCATGGATTACTGTGTCCCTTAAGTACTGTCATCAATCCCGCCCTGAAGGGGTCCCCAGTTCTATGACTAGTTACTTCCTCACTGACATCTCGGGAGCACCTTCTCTACTCAGAAGCTTAATTTTGTCGTGAGTAATTGGGAGAGAAGACAGTCTGGACTTCAAGTGAGACCCTTCATCTGACGACTTATTTCTGTCTCCTCTGAATGGTCCATCTTGTGGTAGAGTGAGAATTTATGCTCCTTGAGCTTCCTTCTTCCCCCCTCTTTAGGAAGAGAAATAGAGTTGTCGGGAGAGGTGAAGGAGCGGGACTGCGTGCATTCCCTCATGCAGCAGTCTTCCACGTCCCAACAGCATCAGAGCCACTTGGGAATTCACTAGAAATGCATTTTTTTTTCTCTCTCCCTCTCTAACTGAGACCTATTGTATTACTGGGAAGTGGTTCCCAGTAATCTGTTTTAACAAGCCCTCCTGGTGATTCTGCAGGGTGAAGATTGAGAGGGACTGCCCCAGTAGGGGACAGAGATTCATGGCCATTCCAGAATAGGGGAATGGATGCAAGTGACTGGGATAGAGCTGGGCCTGGGGGGGCTGTGTTGCATACCTGCTATCTCTGAACCCACTCCTCTGAGGTCCTGGCCGTGTCCCCGGTTTACCCCTGTACTCACTGGAGAGGAAAGAAGGGGTAAGTGGGGTAGGGAGTCATGGTGGGAAGGTGGACTGACAGAGATGCAGGCAGCTTGGGAAGGGGTTACAGAGAAATGATGGGTCTGTGAAGGATAAAAATGTAAATTAAAGACATTTCCAAAAGATGGTCCACCTTCCCCTATCTAAGACTTCGACATGTCCTAAGAGATTGAGAGCTTCAATTTTTATGAAATTTTTTTATTTCACTTGCTTGGTAAAAATCATTCTGGTCAGCCAGAAGTACTTTGCATATATTGATGTTTTGTTTTATTTAACGCAACGACATCTGTAACACATTTTTGATTTTCTTTATTTGTAGTCTGGAACATTCTTGTTTGACCAGAAGGACTCTTAGAAGAGGCCTGCTTACATTCTGTTAGTAGGGAAGGGGAGTTCCTTTGTCTCCAATGTCTGGTTCATTCCTGGAGTGGGGTGGTTCTCCTCCCTGTACTCATCTAAAATGGGTAATAACCACGTGGATGCCCTGGTTCCATGGGTGTGATCAGATTTGAACCCCCTACCCCGCACCAATTAGGTAGGGAATCAGGACAACTGCAGCGGAAGCCTTTTTGGGGGGGGTGGCGATGGGGGAGGGAGGAAGGGAAGGGTTGGATTACCTAACAGCATTTTCAAAGTGCATAGGTAATGAAATGAGATCTTTAAAGATCTCAGCAACTTGTCAAAGAGCATACTGTTGGCAAATGTAAATTTAAAAAAATCTAAAAAGTGAACATTGATTTCACACCCAGAAATCCAATTCATGGCAATAACCTAAGTGAAGAATATGCATTCTTTAAAAATATGCATAAGTAAACTTGGATTATTGCCACAAGAATTCATTTGTGTATTTTCTTAGCAGAGTGTTGCGTCCTTGCTGTGCCGCCTTTGGTTTGCTAAGTGTGACCCTGTTAAGAGTGTGTGCCTCACTTTCAACATGGTAGCTCACCATAGTTGAATTTAAATTCTTTTTGATCTTTTCCTTATTAAAATTTTTATACCAGGATAAAATTAAGAAGAAATTGGGGTAGGTTTTCCAGTTTCAACAAATAAAAATACAGGGTGCCTAGTGTTTTTAAGTAGAGGTATGTCCCATGCAAAATTTGGGAAATAGTTCTTCATTGTTTATCTGAGATTTCAGTTTAAAAGGGTGTCCTGTATTTCATCTGACAACCCTAAATTCATAGTAACTAAATTATGATGTGTAAGCATTACAGTCATTCAGCATTGCCCCCTAGCTTTAGACTTAAAGTTTCTTGAGATAGTGATGGCCTTAGCTAAGATTGGCTATGTGCTATATACAGTTTTTGGCACTCTAGAGGAAGTCTCCTCAAGGAATCCCACTAGAAGGCAGTGACTATGAGGGAGATACATTGGGGGATAATCTTGAAGACATTCTACATCTTTTACAATACAACTTTGGAAAAGGTAATCCTTACCTCTTTTTCCCCCGTTCAAGTTTTCTAAGTTTATAGTAAGTGACCTATTGGTATATTTTTAAAAAATTGTAATGAAATACACATAACTTAAAATTTACCATCTGAACTATTTTGGGTGTACAGTTCAGTGGTATTGAGGACATTCACATTAGTGGGCAACCATCTCCACCACCGATCTCCAGAGCTTTCTCATCTTGCAAAACTGAAACTCCATATCCATTACATAGTAATTCCCCATCCTGCCCTCTCTCCAGCCGCTGGCTTCCTTCATTTTATTTTCTGCCTTTAACTGATAGCTCTAGGAGCTTGGGTGGCTTCCACCTTTTAGCTTTGGTGAATAATTCTGTGAATATGGGTGTACACATAGCCATCTCTTTGAGATTCTGCTTTCAGTTTTCCTGGGTGTCTACCCAGAAGGGAAATTGCTGGATCAGATGGTAATTCTGTGTTGACTTTTTCAGAGGCACGGCTGTGCTGTTTCCCACAGCAGCTGTACCATTTTACCTTCCCACCAGCCCTGCACAGCCATTCCAGTTTCTCCATATTCTCAACAAACTTTGTCAGTTTGGGGGTTGTTTTGATAGTAGCCACTCTAATGGGTGTGAGGTGACATCCCTTATTTAAATAAATCACGGAACAATGTAGCTCTTGATTATTGGTGATGAATTACTTGCTGCAAGGGCCTTAGTGTGTTGTTACCTGGTAGTTGAGGACGTCTGTGGTTTACTGGTTGGCAGAAGAAAGTTGTGCTGGGATTAGGATGAGGAAGCTCGATAGCTTTTCCCAGAAACTTTCAAGAAACTGTTAATAGAATGGCTTCTTTCTTTTATTTTTCGCAAATTCTCAGATCTTCAACTGTGTATATATTAAAACAAATACTAGAAACCCAATCCACGCTTGGATCCCAATGGGTGTTTTGTCTGAAATACTGTCCTTTCCACTGTGGCAATGTGTTGGCATCAAGAATGGGATTCAAGTCTCAGAGAATTTGTTCAACTGATGTTTAATGAGCACCTGCTATGTGCCAGGCACCATGTTGGTATTGAAGACACAAAGAAAGATCAGCATGTTTTGATTCTGGTTGAGGTTCCTCAGGCTTGATGAGGAGCACTTTTTAGGTTCTCAGGGAATGCTTTATGAAAAGCATTTATGAAAAGAATTGCATTTTGGTATTTTTGTTGTTTTGTGCTGTTTCCAGTAGTTAAAAAAAAAGACAAAAACGATACTACCCCTATTTCTTGAAATCACAATAACAATATAAAATAAATTCTAACTGTTTTGTAGTATCCAGCAATCCTCAGAGCAGGAACTTTCTTTTCATTTTATTGATGAGAAGATAGAGGCTTGGCGCTCAGGGATCTTGCACAGACTTAATCTGAGCACCTGACCAGGAGTCATTCTAATTGGCTCCTGAGTCATCCTAGCTAGCATTTTTACTCTTTCCTTCTGGATGGGAAATACTTTCCATGTTCCTATTTTGTAACATGGTCCCATAAAAATTTATCATTGATTCTGTGGTTATTATAAGGCTTATTCTTTTTTGAGTGAATTGCATTTTGGATAGAAAAGTAATTTAAATTCCTCATATTTTACTCCTCTTAGATATTTTTAATCAACATTTGGCTTCTGTGGACTTGAAAATATTTCAACTCCATTTCAGAATTATTACTTTGTGATGAAATTGAGCATTTTCATTATGGTATGAAGCAAATATCTCTGCAATGCCTTTTAGAAGTATTTTATAGGTACCTTATTCAACAGAGGTCATTGTTGGAATTTTGAATTTTATGCTTCTAAATGGGTCCAAAGTAAATGATTTTTTAGATTTCAGGTCTTTCTGAATTCATGAGCATTCTGCTAACTATTTTGGCCTGCAGCGTTTTCTTTTAAGCTAATTTATTCTGGTTTCTCTCTGTGCTATGAGACTTTAAATGGCTAACTTTGCATGAAACAAGCTTACACTAGGACCATCTGGTGTATCAAGGTGACCGATTCTCAACTCATTTGATTAAATGTTTCTTTCTCGAATGTTCTCTGCTATATATATATATACATACATAAATACTTTAATCTGAATATCTTGGATTGTATTTTAGATTTAAGACAGGGTCATTGTTTCTTAGTTTTTGGCTCCCTGTTTCACAGAATGTGATAACAACTGTCATTTCAGGCACAATTATAGAATCATGCATAATAAAACCTCTTCTGTACTTTGCCCTGACTTGCCAGCATTAGTACAAGAAATTTGATGTTAAACTCTTCTTGTTTATTGATCCCAAACATCAAGATTAGAATTTCTTGGAAGCACTGGATTGTATTTTAGGCTGAGTTAGCCTCAGAGTTCGAGCTGCCTCCTGTGTCCTATTCTGCTTTCCTCCCTGACAGCACCGTGGGAAGCTGTGTGGGTGGGGAAACTTTAGGCTGCACTTAACGTTGGTTGGCGGCACAGACTACCCTTTGGCCTTGTGAGCTGGACAGAACGCAGTAGGGGAAGACCACTACCTTAAAAGGCAGATGACCCCAGATGCATCTGGTTCTGAGCCAGCTTTTTAATTTCTCTTTATTTCCTTATTCTTATTAGTATCATCCGCCCTGTTCTAACTACCTCCCTGCTTATTGTTGCAAGGATAAATAAGACGTGATTTGCGGAGGCTTTATAAATTCAGACCCCAATACAAAAAAAAAAATGGTTGTTAATTTGGAGAAATGAGTTAAAATGTCACCTAGTTAAGATGAAAGAATTAAAGTAATTTATGTTAAAAACTATCTTTATAATTTCAAAGCATTTTTACATATAGGTCACATTTGCACATTTTATACCATTGTGAAGTAGGAGGAGATGCTGGTATTATCAGCTCTATTCTGGTAATGAGGGGACTGAAGTCCAGGGCCAGGAGATGCTGAGTTAAGATCCCAGGGCTTCTCTACGATTCAGGACCACTGTCCCAGTCTGCTCTCTCTTCACAGTCCTGAATATAGGTGGAAGAAAGTCATGGCTTGCTGGTTTCATGTCACCTCCTTTTTGCTAGTCCTGTGAATAGGGGAAGGTAGAGCTGGTTGGGTTGAAGAAACATACAAGGGACCTGGGGACCAATAGCTTCAAACCTGGGGCCATTTCTGTGGAATTTGTCTCTAACTTCTACCTTTGGCCTTTCTAGAAAATCATGGCCAGTGCTCTTTCCCCATATCATGCTTATATTAACTTACTGAATCACAATTTTAAACTTCCTGGTAGCCAAGAATAGATGCATAGGAAGGGCTTATTGGTAACAAACTGATTGGGGGAAAAGGGATATATGCTATTTGCATAGCAAACACATTATTTTTACCTGGATTGCTCATTTATTTGGACAGGGGACTTGCTGAGGGGAGTTATTGGAAGGAAGAGGGGACAGGAAGACTTGGTATTACTGTGAACTCTTACATTATTTGATTTGCCTTATTTCCCCAAGTAGATTGTTCTAAAGGACTTTTCAAGGACCTTATGTAAGGCTTATTTGTATAGCCACGAGGTCTTACACAGGTGTTCTGGAAATATCCGAATGACTAAATGAATAAAACATTGGAGAAAGTCCTGGAATAGTCTAAGAGTTTATCTTAAGGGCTAGTTTAGTCGTGGATTGTACTCTAAATATGTTCATCTATTCAACAAATATTTGGTGAGCACCGGTGGTGTGCTAGACACTGTTTTAGAGACGGAATCATGTAGTGAACAAAACAGATTCTTATTCTCTTAGGAGCTTGCTTTTATGTTTTAGTTTAAAAAATAAAAACATTTGGAAGGAGTTAATTGGTAAAGGTGTTTATTCTAATTACAGCTTGCTTGAGGAAATTGTCAGTACACTTTATGTATTTACCTTAATGACTTGGAGTACATTTTATGACGTGATGACAATAATGAATGTGTATGAAAGTGTCTATATGTATTTACCAGTAAATTCGAATGTTAGGATTTGGTTCTGGGGAGCATACGGCTTTTACATTTTCAGCTTCCTGTGGAATTTTGTGGAAGAAAGATTAATAAAAGCTTCATTGTGTTCTTCTATGGTTCCCCAGATTATCCATTTATCTTTTAGTGCGTAACTAATCCACTCATGAGATATGAATGAAGCACGCTGTAATTGAACTTTATATCTCAATGTGTGACTGGGACAGTTGAAAACATTGTTGCATTCCTTCTCCTTGCAGGGCAATCCCACAATTAAATTTGGCTACCGTGTCATCAATTTTTTCAATCTTTTATTTTTTTCTTTATTTTTCAAGAGGCCAAATTCAAGAGGCCAATGAAAAAGGAAGTGAAAAGTATGTTTACAGTTTTCCTGATTTGTTTATAATTCATATTCTTTTAGGAGATGATATAGATGGTATAACCAATTTCATCCAGAAATTTCACTGGATTGATTTAGGAAAATCTGTTCAGCCTTGGTTCCTGCTCTCGACAGCATGTATGGTACAGCACTTTAGAGCTGAGACTGGGACCAGATGACCTGGTTCAATTCCCAGTCTGGCTTTGTTTGGGGAATAAAAGAGTCCACTGGTGTTACAGTCAGCTCAAAAAACTGAAGAAGTAATAATGCTTTTGTAGCCCAGCTAAGCCAGATGGAAGGTGAGGGTGCCAAGGGGCTCCCTGCAGCTAGCGGGGCATCATTCCCGTCGATGCTGTTTGGGATGTCTTTTCTTGGAGCTACACCTGGAAACTGCCGTTCATCAGGGAAATGGTTCTTTTAAGTTTGCAAGGTTGCATACAGTGAGCAGGTCATTACTGTGCTGGGAGTTCAGAATCCAAAGCTAAGAGACAAAGGGAGATAAAATAAGAGAAAAACTGGTGGAATCTCCCTGGTATCAGCTGGTATCCATAAGCCAAGGTGTAGGACAGGCGAAAGCAATGAAGCTCTTATAGATAGGATCAGGAAAAAGAAAGCACTTAGAAGAGCAAACGATTAGGTCCTTCTAAACTGTATCTTTGTGTGCAGTGCCATTTATAGACTGGGGAGACTCCCTTAAGAACATTATTTTGGTAGAAGGAAACAGGAATGCCTAGAAATCATGGTAGTTTTATTTCTGGCCCTTGTTCTTTCCCTTTCTAGGAAACTCTAGTTTTATGATTAAGATTTTTAGAAATATAGATATACTATTTCAATAATATTTTCTTATATATTTATGTTATTTTGACAGGTAAAAATAAAACTGTAACCTAGACACTGGTTATAGTTCCATTGCAACAATCATCTTCCAGAAAAAACCACCTTCCCTTTCTCTGCCCCCCACCCCCACCCACCGCTGTTACTTCTCCTTTTATAGTCCATCCTTCACCTTGCCACCAGTCCTCTATCCGATTAGTTTATTTTCTTTTTCAGTTGGCTTTCTTCATAGTTCCCTATTTTCTACAGAGCAAAACCTAAACTCCTTGGTCTGCTTTTCAAGTTGGTTGGTTGTGGAGTGTGTGTGTGTGTGTGTGTGTGTGTGTGTGTAGTGTTACACTACTCTAAAGTTATTGCTCCTATTCTCCAAGGTTTTAAGGAGAATGACGTGAGAGGCAGTCTGAATTCATAGGAAAGAATAAAGTGTGCCAGAAATGGCAAATATGTAGATAAACACAAACATGATTACTGTTAGGATAGTAATCATCACCGGACAGGTGTTTTAGGTAGTTTACTATAAGCGTGACCGTATCTCCACCAGACTGAGGGGGAGATGCTGCTAGTTGATGTCTCTTTGCATCCCAGAACAGGGCCATATACAGATTGGTTTTGCAGTGAGCATTTGATATACTCATACAGAGATGTGCGTATGCAAGAAAGGTTTTCGTGCCTATGTGTGGTAGAAGCTTCAGTATGTAAGAAAGCATATGAGAGGATCCTTGTTCTAAAGCAGCTCAAAGCCCAATATGCAAATAACTAATCATCTAATCAGAAAAAGAGATGCCAGAGGACGGGCATATACCAGGAGTTCAAGGAGTCCTGAAGGAGAAATATACCAACGTATATACCCACCTACCTGCTTTTCTATCCATATAACAAAAGTAATCTTCAGTATGACTAAGTTTTAAGAACAGGCAGATCACTGATTAAGTTAATAAAGTAGAAGCAAATCCTAATTGTTTAACAGAGAGAAGATTTGGGGATATTTATCTCTTATTTGTTGCAAAGTCTCTTGGACATGTGCCCATTATCATTTTTTTCCTCATTCCCTGCCCCCCTTTTAAATATTTATTTATTTATTTTAGAGAGAGAGAGAGAGAGAGAGAGAGAGAGATAGCACAAGAGGGAGGGGCAGAGAGAGAAGGAGAAAGAATATCAAGCTAACTTGGCACTGACCGTAGAGCCTGACATGGGGCTTGATCCCACGACCCTGAGGTCACAACCTGAGCCAAAACCAAGAGTCTGACGCTTAACTGGCTGAGCCACCCAGGTCCCCCCCACCCCCACCCAGACCCCTTTCTTAGCTTTTTTTTATAACTCTTAATTTGACTTTGTGTCCAGTCAGCCCATTATTTTTTCCTGCTCTTAATTTCCCCCCACTAATTTTATACTTATGACAATGTACCTGAAAGCAGTCCCCATTCACTTAAATGATCATCATATCGTTTTATATTTATGATAAACTAAGGGCATACTCTTTTTTGTTAAAGGTGTTTAAACTATTTTATATATGCAGGCATTTTGTAAGGGACAAATAGCTATTATGTACTTTTGAGGTTTATTTATTTATTTTTAAAGGCTTATTTATTTATCTTGGGAGTGCTGAGGGAGAGAGATTCCTGAAGCAGACTCACTGCTTAGCACAGGCCTCGATCCTAGGACCCCGAGATCATGATCTAAGCTAAAACCAAGAGTTGGCCACTTAACCCACTGGGCCAACCCAGGGGGCCCTTGAGTTTTAAACTTGTACAACTGCCAACAACGTCTAATAGACAGAGGCGTGATGTGGTCACACAAACCCTCTTGCAGATAATAATGATAAGAACAGAGTAAAGTGATAATTAAAAATTAGGACTGTAGTTATTTAAAGATGCTGGAAAGTATCACAGAGCAGTCAAAAAATCTAGAGGGAAATTTAATCTAAAAAGATTGATTGGAATTGTGAATTTGTAACTTTCTGACCCCATAGCTCTTTTTCTTGATATACCTTCCAATGGCAAACTGCAGCATTACTGACTAAAGGTAGCAGGGATCAGAGATTAGGTCTGGAAAAGCATGTGGACATTGAAAGAGGAAATCCTGACAGCAGCAAAACCACAGGAAGTGTATATAAGTAACTGCACACTTGTCTGAGAAGTTCCAGGGAGCCTGGTTAAAGGGGTCCCTTAGAAACAGGGGGAGATGAGAGAGACAATTACCTATCAGTAAGAATAGGGAGGATCAGAATAGCACTCAGCTGTCTTAATCGAATTGATATTTATAGAACATTATATATGACAGCTATAGCATACTCATTATTTTCAAGTGCATATAGAATCTTCTCCAGGATAGACTGTATACGGGGCCGTCAAACAAGTTTCAATAGATTTCAAGAGATTGAAAACTTACAGAATATGTTTTCTGACTACAATGGAATTAAATTCAAAATCAACAACCACAAAACATCCAGGAAAGCCCTAAACCTTTAGAAGTTAAATATCATGCTGCTAAATATTCATGAGTCAAGAAATCAAAAAGAAATTTAGAATGATTTTGAATTGAATGATAAAATACAGTGTATCAAAATTAGAAGAAAATAAATTGTGTAGGGCACAGCTATAGTAGGGATATTTTTAGCTTTAAATGTTTGTATTAGAAAACAAAAAAAAGTGTAAAGTAATTGATCAAAACTCACACCTTTGCACTTTAGTAAACTATAAAAGGAAGTAAAAAAATTAAACACAAAGAAATAAAGACAAAGTAAAATGAGTGAAACCAGAGGCAAAACATGAGTCATGTTGATAAACTTCTACCCAGACTGAATAAAAAAAGACAGAGTCTATAAAAAAGCTACTAGAACTAAGAAACAAGTTTATCAAAGTTGCAGGATACAAGAACAATGTACAAAATTAAGAGTATTTCCATATAGAAACAATTAACTATTAGAAAATGAAGTAAAACTACGATTCTGTTTGTATCATTTTCTAAAACCGTGAAATACTAAACTGTGCACAAGACCTATAAATGCAAAGTACAAAAACATTGCTGAGAGAAATAGAAGAACACTTAAATGACTGTAGAGGTGTATCGTGTCCATGAATTGGAAGACTAAGTTTTTCTTTTTTTTAATACGTTTCTTTTTTTTTTTTTTTAAGATTTTATTTATTTTTTTGACAGAGAGAGATCACAAGTAGGCAGAGAGGCAGGCAGAGAGGGGGAAACAGGCTCCCTGCTGAGCAGAGAGCCTGATGTGGGGCTTGATCCCAGGACTCTGAGATCATGACTTGAGTCAAAGGCAGAGGCTTAACCCACTGAGCCACCCAGGCGCCCCAGAAGACCGAGTTTTATCCTTAAATTGGTCTGTAGTTTTGGCACAGTGCTGCAAACGTTCCAACCTATGATAGCCAAAGCAGTTTGAAATAGAAGAGAAATATTGCAGGAGTTATATTACCTGGTTACTATAAAACTATTAATCAAGGCATGGTGGTACTGGAGAAAGGATGTCATGTGGATCAGTTGACTAGTGATAAAATCCAGAAAAAATGTTTATTGTGTATATAATTATCAATATACATAATATCAGTTTTCAACAAGAATGGTTAAGGTAATATAAGGGGGAAAGACAAGTCTTTTCAAGAAATACTGCTGGAACAATTGCAAATCTACATGGAAAAAAGTTATATCTGCTGTAACCTCATACTATACTAAAACATTAACTCAGAATGAGAGTTGTGGCCCTAAATATCAAAGCTAAAGCTATAAGATTTTTAGAAGAAGAATGGAAAAATCTTTGTGAACCTGGGAAAGGCAAAGATTTCTTAGGACACAAAAAATCATGATCATTAGAGAATATAATTCAGAAAGAGGCTATTATCAAAATCAAAATTTTTGCTCTTTGAAAGATATTAAAAAGATAATTTATAGAAAAGGAGACATAATATATATGTTTGACTAAGGACTTGTGTCTGGAATATATAAAGAATTCCTGGAAGTCAAAAATAACAAGCCAAATAATCTAATAAAAGTGGCCAAAAAAACTGAAATAATTGCTTCACAAGTAAAAATATATGAGTGGTCAATAGGATATGGAAAGATACTCAACACGAGCGATTTGGGGAAATGGAAGCCTGTAAAGATCTTCATCTGGGGAACTTATCCAGGCTGCCTCCTCTCTGTTCTCTGGAGCCCCACCCAACCTTCCTGTACTATAGTTTCTGATATCTTGGATTTTTGATCCTGTCCTTGCTTTGACTTCTTGATAACTCCTGGCTCAAAGCCCTGAGACCGGGGCCTGTTGGGACCAACAGCGTAGATTTTTGTACATTTTTACTGGACGAGAATAACCCCTCAGGCAAAAACATGGAATCAAACTGGTGCTTTCACTTTTCATAAAGAATTTCAGGGCTAGTCTAGTACTTCCTAATTGTTATGCTTTATACCATCATGCTTTCACTTAGTGCCTCTGCCTGTTTTCTTTTCCTTTTCTGAAGTTATTTAATCATGTCTCTCTTTTAATTCTGTGTGCTAGTCTGCAAATTCCCTCAATGCCAATTCTTCTAGAAAATTTTCCATTTCTTAAAAATAGGAATGAAACAGCTTTCAGTAAATTTAGTCATTTTTTTCTTAATGAGTATTTTATTTTATCTTTTTTAAAGATTTTATTTATTTATTGGACAGAGAGAGATCACAAGTACGCAGAGAGGCAGGCAGAGAGAGAGGAGGAAGCAGGCTCCCCGCCAAGCAGAGAGCCCGATGCGGGGCTTGATCCCAGGACCCTGAGATCATGACCCGAGCTGAAGGCAGAGACTTAACCCCCTGAGCCACCCAAGTGTCCTTTAATGAGTATTATATTTTATAAGATTACATCATCTAGTTTTTAGGCCAGCGGGCTTTTAATTGAGTATATTTTGAGTATTTGTTTTCTTGTGTGTGAGAAGCCAGAATGCTTATATCAGAAGGGACTGTTGGGGCATTTAATTAGCAAACACTTAACATGGTGCCTACCCTATGCCAGGCACCAACTTGGTACTGTTAAAAATAGAACTAATATAACCTTCACAAAAACCCCACGACATAGGTGCACTATCATATCCCCATTTTACCAGTGAGAAAACAGGCAGAGAGCAGTGAGGAAATGTACCAAGGCCAGATAGCTAACAAATAGCAGAGCTGGCCTTTGGAGCCAGAGTCTGGCTTCTACCTAAGTTGTATTATGTAGCAGTACAGCCATATTCATTCACAGTGTTACCACCAGAATGCATTAGGCGAAGAACTGCATTTTACTCAAAAATTAAATGTGTTTCTTGTGTATGTCCTTGATCTGTCAAATTCAGTGTGTTTGTGACTCTCCGTAAAGTTTCAGCCCTTCTAGGATAAGCTACTTTCGTACTGACCGAGGCCCTTGCTGAGGTGGTTCGCCCATTTCTTTCCTTATAGTGAGGCAGGCCCCTCTGCGTCCCAGGCAGACCTGCTGCGGAGCTGGGGTTGCTCGCTTCCAAGTATAGAGAGCATCTGCTTTCAGGTTGAGAACATCTTCTAAGACTTTGTTGCTTTTGCTATTAACAGTAATAGGTAATTTTATTCAAAGCTAGTTTTATACAGATAGATTTTTGTGTTTTTGACCTGGCATGAGAGTGACTTTAAAAACTCCAAAGCTGAGGGGCGCCTGGGTGGCTCATCTGTTAAGCCTCTGCCTTGGGCTCAGCTCATGATCTCGGGGTCCCGGGATTGAGCCCCGCATCGGGCTCCCTGCTCAGTGGGGAGCCTGCTTCCTCCTCTGCCTCTGCCTGCTGCTCCCCCTGCTTGTGCTCTTTCCCTTTCTTGCTCACTCTCTCTATGACTAAATGACTAAATAAATACAATCTTAAAAAGAAAGAAAGAAGGAGAGAAAACCGAAGCTGAGAGGAGGAGAACTGAGTGGTGATGAGGTAGGATTGATGAGCAGTCTATTGAGGAAGGTCCCTTCATAGCTTCGTTTCTCTCCCCACAGCCCCTTCTCCACACTCTGACCCAAGGTTCTGCCTCGACAGAATTCCATTTCTTTCCAGTGCCCCAATAGATGCCAGACAATAGTCATAACTGTGAATATTAAGACTCCAGATGCCTTTGGTCTCCTGTGAACACATTGTTGATTTTCGCAGACGTAGCACCTGCTCTCAGAGAACAGATAGATCTGACTCATCTTTTCCTTGCTGTGCTGGCCAGCATGGGGCTTTACAGCAGTGGTTGGCAAACTTTTCCTGTAAAGGGCCAGGTAGTAAGTATTTAAGGCTTTGTGGGCCATATTACTGTCTGTTACAGCCACCTAGCTCTGCGTTGGTCTCTGGAAAGTAGCCATCGGCGGCAAGTGAATGAGCCAGTGTGTCTATGTTTCAGCAGAATTTTGCTTACAAAAACAGGGAGCTGGCAAGATTTGGCTCCTGTGCCATGGTTTGCCGATCCCTGCCTTGGAGCATTGAGCAGTTGTGCCAGTCAGAAGGATAAGCTGCGCTGTGGTAACAAAGAACCCCCATACATCTGTGGCTTTATCCACCGAAGTTAGTTTTCTGCTCATACTTTCTGTCCAGTGGGAATTGGCAGGATGTTCCTGCCTATTTTAGACACTCGTCCCCAGGCTACTGGGGGGCTTCATCTAAACCAGGGCTCCCATGCAGCAAAGGAAGGGGAAGGTGTCAGGTCATACATAAACTGTTCCTTAAAGCTTTCACCTTAGCGGAAACACGTCCTATGGCCAACTTCAAAAGAAAAGGAGATGCGATGCTGCTATGAACCTAGAAGGAAGAAAATGGAATATTTTGGAACAGCCCAAGAAATCTTTTATGGAAGATGACAGATAAAACAGGGTGAAACATAAAAATGAGGGTTACTCAGGCTGAAGCTGGGATGGGTACCTAGAGCCCTGAGGCACTTGGGGAGGGGTGTGTGTCTTAGAACTCCACAGATTATAGTTGGAAAGTCTTTGTTTTAAAGAAGATTATCAGCCTAAATACTGGGAGAATGAGTTCTAGGTTTCAGAGGTTGTACACCAAAAATACATTGAGCTGAACTGATTTCACATTAGATATTGTCATTTTTGGAGCAATTAATTAAATTTGTTGAAATTTTAAAGATTTATTTCTTTTAAAGAGAGAACACACATGAGCAGGGGGATGGGTGGAGGGAGAGAGAGAGAGAGAATCTCTAGCAGAATCCCCACTGAGCACAGAGCCCAACGAAGGGCTTGATCTGATGACCCTGAGATCATAGCCTGAGCTGAAATCAAGAGTGATGCTTAACCGACTGAGCCACCCAAAGTGCCTCAGTTTGTTGAACTTTTATATTAATTCTTAACCTTGGTTCTTCGTCTTAAGAGACTTAGTGAGGTTGTTATGGGAAACACTATTAGTATAAAAATATTGATATTATCTATGCTTTAATAGGTTAAATGATTACTATGATAAACCAATTACATTGTTAAAAGAACTGTAGAGACAGTGTGCTTCTTAAATTATTTTTAAGATTTTTATGTTGTACTTTAATCTTTCCCCCAGCTTTATTGAGGTATATAATAGGTATATAAAGTGCACATAATTAATTTATACAATTTGGTGAATTTGGGTACATGTATACACTCATGTTAACTTCACCATAATCCGTGTAATAAACATATCCATCACCTGCAAAGATTTCCCTGAATGCTTGGTTGGTTTTCTTTTTCTTTGAACATGAATCTAGCCTATTAACAAATTTTGAAGTGCACAAGACCTTATTGTTAACTGTAAGCAGTATACTGTTCAGCAGGTTTCTGGAAGTATAACTTCCCACTTGTATAACTGGAACTTTGTACTTTTTAATTTAGGTATTAGGTGTTGATGGTAATATGGGTGGTATTTTGATGGCGAGGCTCACCAATGACTTGCTGTATGCTCCCCCTTCCTGTGGAGTTTCTGTGACAGCATAGGCCAGAAAAATGGCAATCTGAGAAGCAAAGTGTTATCTTTAATGACTAGGAGACTGTGTCTGAATAGCTTGAATCTGTGTCTTCGGACTGACAGAGTTAGGTGGTTCTGCACAGAAAGTTAGCCAGCAGTGTCCAGTTCTTAAGAAGAACATTGAGTACCATTACATTCCCTGATGTATAGAACAAGGAAAAGAGACATGGGAACATGGCTTTTTACCTTCTTAAGGTACACTGACCCTCCTGGTTATAATTGCTTGGGGCTCTGGCCAATAAGATTAGGAAATTCTCCAGGGTTGGGGGAAGCAGGAGCAGGCAACGCTCGGGTATATTTGGACTGGGGAAAGGGGCAGGAGTACCTCCACTGCCCCCCACCCCTTTTTCAAAAACTTCATATTTTTTATTTTTAAATTATTTTTTATTTTTTAGATGTATTTATTTGAGACAGAGAGAGGGACGATGAACAGGGGGAGAGGGGCGGGGAGAGGAAAAGTGAGAGACAGACTCTCCACTGAGCACGAAGCCCGACATGGGGCTCGATCCCAGGACCCCAAGATCACAACCTGAGCCAAAGTCAGATGCCTAACCAACTGAGCCACGTGGGCTCCCCCAAATTTTTAAGAAACTTTTCCCCAAAGGCAACGTATTTTTTTCTTTCTTTAAAATTTCTAAAACCAGTTTTCAGTTGAAACAGGAAAGGTTTTCCTTTATTGTCTGATATATAGTGAGCTTGACATAGTTTTATCACGTCATTTGTTTCTTTGTGCAACTGATTATTAGCGCTAGTAAAGATATAATTTTTCTTCCTTTTTTTAAAGAACCATTAGTATTTTATTTTTTATTGAGATATAAATGACATACGTTGTATTAGTTTCAGGTGTACAACCAGATGATTGAACATCCGTATTACCTATAACAAAATGATCACTACAGTAAGTCCAGCCAGCATCTGTCCCCATACATAGTTACAGAATTTTTTTCCTTCTCATGAGATCTTTTAAGATCTGTTCTCTCAGCAACTCTTAAATAGGCAGTGCAAGATTATTAACTGCGGTCACCATGCTGTATGTTACTTCCCCATGACTTATTTTATCACTGGAAGTCTGTATCTTTTGACTCCCTTTATGCATTTTACACCCACTCCCCTCCGGCAACCACCAGTCTGTTCTTTGTATCTATGAGCTTAGCTTTAAAAAAAATTGTTTTTTATTTTATTTACATTTTATTTTTATTTTTTTATTCCACTGTAGTTCACATACAGTGTTATACTAGCTTCTGGTGTACAATACAGTGATTCAGTGCTTCTCATACATCACTCAGTGTTCATCAAGATAAATGTACTCTTAGTTCCCTTCACCTGTTCACCCATCCCCCACCCACCTCCCCTCTGGACCGTTTATAGTTAAGAATCTGTTTTTTGGTTTGCCTTTTTTGTTCTTTGTTCATTTGTTTGTTTCTTAATTTCACATATGAGTGAAATCATATGGTATTTTTTTTCTCTGACTGACTTATTTCAGTTAGCACTATTCTCTAGATCGATCCGTGCTATTGCAAATGGCAAGATTTCATTCTTTTTAATAGCTGAAGAAAAATATATGGCTGTTGTAAGCATTGCTGCAGTGAAAATGGGGGTGCAGATATCTTTTCAGGTTGGTGTTAACTTTTTCTTTGGATAAATACCCAGTAGTGAAATTGCTGGATGATAGGAAGAGCTGTTAGTATTTTAAGTTCACTCCATGGAAAATCATTATGACCATGGTAAGCTGTTGCCCCCGTTTCCCATCCAAACAGAATTATAAAATCTGTTAAATAGAAACTGCATTTGAGGGACACCTGGGTGGTTCAGTGGGTTAAGCCTCTGCCTTTGGCTCAGGTCATGATCTCAGGGTCCTGGGATTGAGCCCCATGTCAGGCTTTCTGCTCTGCGGGGAGTCTCCTTCCCCCTCTCTCTCTGTCAAATAAATAAATAAAATCTTTAAATAAAAAAAAGAAACTGCATTTGAGAAAGTTTAAGATAAAAATTTTGATTTAATTTTGAAAAATTTAGGTTTTTTTTTTAAACTTCAGATTTCCTTATTGCCTTTAACTGAATAATATGAAATACTTTCCAAAAGGGAACTATTGTATGTAGCATCTATGAAACTTGTAAATTATGAAATAATTTTGCAAAGGACCAATTAGTGTTCCCCAGGTGGAAGCATCATGAGAGATCCAGGCCTGACGCTGAGAGAGGACATTATTATGTATCTTGAAATGACAGTGAATCTGAATCAGCACTGACCCTCTGCATTCCCCTCATATCCCTTCACTCACCACGTTCTGCCGGCTTCTCTTTCGTAAGTTTGCTTGTGGTTTATCAACGCTTTGTGTCCTCTTGCCACCCTCTTAACTCAAGGCCTAATAATCTAATTGTTGGAAGCATAGCTAAGTGATGCTGCTTTTTAGCAACATCGCTGTTGTAACTGACTCTTGACTTCTTTCTTTTGTGACTCTTTCCAAGCCCGGACTTTCAGTTGTCGGCTGAGTTAAGTCCTTTTTAGACTCTGGGATAGGGCGATCCGCCTTTCCAATTTGCCTGCGATCCAGGGGTTTCCTGGTATGTGGGATTTGCTACACCCTGGAAAGTCCCTGGCGAAGGGGGACTAGTTGCTTTTTCCAGGCTTTTCAAAGTCCACAGGGTGCATGCCGTAAAACTTTATCACAAGGCAGGGTTTCTTTTCTTTTTTGTTTTTCCGTTTCTGTTTTCAAATACTATGAATTTGGAAACTTATTGAAGTTGAGCTTTTTTTAAAAAAAAGTGAGCTTCTTTAATAATGTCTACATATTTGTATTATGTTTAAATTTTGTTATATGGCATTTTTCAGTGTCTTACTGCCCCAATAGTGAATGGAGTTGTTTGGTGATAGGACTAAAACTGTCAAAGACAATCTAAAAAATAGCCAGTAGGTGGCAGCATGACATTGTACCTGAAGTAAAGCTGTGCAAAAGATGTGTCTTAGCTGCACTTTGGTGTTATTAAGGCAGAAGGACCTCATATTTCATTTGGAAAACTACATTTTAATCAAGGACAAAATAGCTCTTAAGTAAGTTCTAAGCAAGCAGTTCCTTCCTTGCTTATAACTGGTATCATATCATATCAGCTGTTCTGTATTAGTTTTTCCTACCAGACAGCAAGCATCCTGAGGTCAGGAATAACATGCTGTAACTTTTCTCTCACTTTTCCACAATATTCAGCACAGAGCTGGGCGTATAATTGCTCGATTTCTTGATCGTGAGAATTTTAGCTCAGAAGTGATTAAAATGTTTCACCGTTATTATATATTCTATTCAAATTATAGTCCCCCCAAAAGTCCTATGTAGTCTGTGAAGACACGTGCATACACGCAACAGAGACAAATATACTTTAGTGACCAGGCTGCGTAATCTAATTTTGTGTTGGAAAGTCTAACAGGCGAGTCATCCATGTTCTGCTTCTACCCTATTTCTCTTCTGCTTGTAGCCAAACTTAATGAAAGTGCTGTTTGCCTGCCCTTGTCCACACTTCTCACCTACCACTGGCTCTGCTGTCCTCTTCAGTTTGGCTTTTGCCCTTGTCCCACCACCAACACTGCTTCTGCTCAGGTTACCAGGGATTCCCCATGTTGCTAAGCCAAGGGACACGACCTTGCTCTCAGCAGCTTCCTGCACTGGGCTTCCTCGGCTCACAAGATACCAGTCTCTGTTTTCCTATTTGCCCTTTCTTTCCAGCAGGAACTGCTTAGTATTCCTTAAGTTCCTGTTCTGTCCGAGCTAAATGTTGAAGTTCCTCAGGTCACGGTCATGTCCAATATCTTTCATGTCCCTCAAAGAATCCCCCAACTTCTCTCCGTCTCACTGGCTCCCACCCCAGGCCGAGCCACGGGGCCTTTGCACCTGCATCACCTAGGCAGCTCCTAACTGATTTTCTTTTGTCCAGACTCACTGCCACCAATCCCTCCTCCGTATTTCTCCAGAAAGAGCTTTCCAAAAGCAATCTCACTTCTCATAGTGAGAACACTCCCAAAGCTCTTCGTTACTCCTCAGGGTAAAGTCTCAAATTCTTATCACTGCCCTGTATGCTCCAGCTAGGCCTACGTACAAGCCAGTCCTACCTTCATTTTCAGTATGATCTTGAGCCGTTCTCCTTCACTCGGTGCATTCCAGCCACAGTAGGAATTCCCCATGTCTACCTGCCTGCAGACATCTGTGCACCAGAGCACATGCTGGGCCCCCAGCCCAGCGTCCTTTAAAAGCTTCTCCCTCAAGAACTTCTTCCCTGTCCCTGGAGAGACTACATTAGGTCTTCTTTCTGCGACAAGTTCTCATTTCATGTTGCATTTATTTCAGAGCCTTTATTACAGCTCTGTGAATCGAATTTTATGTAATAATGTGTTCCTGTCTGGACTGTAAGCTGTTACTACCGGATACTTTGTTGTATTTTGATTCATAACAAAATTCCCAGAACAGGTTGGGCTGGTACAAACACAATAAACAGCATTTAATAAATGCCTCAGGAACCTCAGAATCAAACATTCCACCCTCAATTTCTAAAGCTTCGATTTCTAAAGTCATAGATTGTGTATCAGTTTATGAGACCAGTAACTTTGGTAAGAAAATTGTCACTAGAAATTTGTTGAAAATTATTCATGTCAAACTGAACTTTTTAGAATATCTGTGCATTTTTAAGAAGTGGCTTTAGTAGTTTGTCTTTTTTTTTTTTGGATTAAATCTCTCTCTCTCTCTCTCTTTTTACAGAATATACAGCACAGGTTTTTCTCTTGTGTGTGTATGTGTGTGTGTGGTAATTGTAACTGTGGGTCATATAAATTAGATGATAAAAGAGGATTTCAGATTCTGGGCATCCAAAAAAAAAGCCTCCTATTAGGAAAAATGTATTTTTTTAATTTTTTTATTTTAATAAACATATAACGTATTTTTATCCCCAGGGGTACAGGTCTGTGAATCGCTAGGTTTACACATTTCACAGCACTCATCATAGCCCATACCCTCCCCAATGTCCATTTCCCCCCACCACCCTCTCCCGTCCCCCCTTCCCCCCGCAACCCTCAGTCTGTTTCTTGAGATTGAGTCTTTTATGGTTTGTCTCCCTCCCAATCCCATCTTTTCATTTTTTCTATTTTTTTTGTTTTATTTAAGATATATAAGAATTATATATAACCTAACACTCACTTCCAGATGTATTCTAAAATTAAATGAAAAAGGCATTTACTTGTATAAAAACCCCATCATTTTAAAAGTAAATAAAATTTTAGTCCTAATCAACCCTGTAGACCAGAATTACTTCTAAAAATATACCTGAATTTTTGTCTAAATTTGAACACCAAGGAAGAGCAGCAATGACTCATCATTATTATTATTTTTTTAAACTAAAACCAGCAGTAATTCAGGTCTCAATCTGAGAGCTTTTTTTTTTTTTTGTCTAAATTAAGTTCCTTAGATAGCTTTTCTTATTGATTCTAAAATTGTCAGAATAATAGGTATTGAATACCTTCCTGCTACACAACTCACAATTACACATTTTTGTAAGATGCATAATCTATTCCTTGATCTAATCTAGGAGAAGAGGGAGGGGATGGGTAAAGAGGATCACTGTGTGGCTGGAGGAGAATTAGTTACCAAGAAGTGTGTAAGCCAATCTTATAAACCAAGCTGCAAATGCTTCAGAGCCCTGTTCTGATGATTTGACTCCTAAATCAATTTGCTACATTATTTTTTCCAGAAGAGAAATGTGGTACTTCTAAAGATAATTATTCCTTCATTTGGTTCAGAGTAATTTCAAACCTGGTTTTTATTTAGTAGCATATTTATTTACTTAGAAATCTGTATAACATGGGGGGAAAATCTTTGTGGCTCCATCATGGAAATTAAAAAAAAAAGTTTCATGCTATATGTAATTAACAAATGAGTGTGTGTGTGTATGTGTATATGTGTGTGTATGTGTATGTGTGTATATATACACATATATGTGTGTGTATATATACACATATATGTATGTGTGTATATACACACATACATATATACACATATACATATATGTACATGTACATATGTATACATATATACATGCACATATATGTATATGTATATACATATACATATACTTATATACGTATATAAAAAGTGTAAGGAAGAAGGAGAACACCTGACCTCTCATCTCACCATCTGGAGAAAAATATTATGAGTGTGTATTAATGATGTAGTTGGGTTTCCTGTGTTTCTGTCCAGTTCTGCCAGGTTTTGCCATCGTGTGTTTTGAACCTTTGTTATTGGTTGCATACTCATTGTGGACCACTGTATCTCCTTGATGCACTGCCTCCTTATTATAAAGTGTCTGTCTTCATGCATGGTAATATTCCTTGTTCTGAAGTCTACTTACAGTTACAAATATAGTGCCTCTAGCTTTTTTTCCCTTTCTGGGTTAGTGTTTCTGTCATCTAACTTTCTTCATTGTTTTACTTTTAACCTGTGCCCATAAATTTCAAGTGGATCTCTCACAGACATATACTTGAATCTTCTATTTTTATCCAACTTGACAATCCCCACTTTATAACTGGAATGGCAAATGATTTATTTTAAATATATGGATATGATTTGGTTTACATCTATTATTTTGCTGTGTACTATTTGACACATATATTCTTTTTTTAATAATTTTTTTTATTATGTTAGTCACCATATAGTGTATCATTAGTTTTTGATTTAGTGTTCCATGATTCATTGTGTATAACACCCAGTGCCCCCATGGAATCCTTGCCCTCCTTAATACCCATCACCGGCTCACCCATCCCCCCATCCTGTTCCCCTCTTAAAAGCTTCAGTTTGTTTCCTGGAGGGCATAGTCCCTTATGGTTCATCTCCCCTCTGATTCCCTCCCTTCATTTTTCCCTTCCTTCTCTTAATGTCCTCCATGCAATTCCTTATCTTCCACAAAGAAATGAAACCGTATCATTGTCTTTCTCTGTGTGACTTATTTCACTCAGAATAATCTCCTGCAGTCATGTTGATACAGAAGTTGGGTATTCATCCATTCTGATGGCTGAGTCACATTCCTTGTGTATATGGACATCTTCTTTATCCATTTGTCTTTTGAAGGGCATCTTGGCTCTTACCACAGTTTAGCTATTGTGGACATTGCTGCTATGAACATTGGGGTGCATATGGCCCTTCTTTTCACTACATTTGTATCTTTGGGGTAAATACCCAGTAGTGCAATTACTGGGTCATAGGGTAGCTCTATTTTTAATATCTTGAGGAGCCTTCATACCATTTTCCAGAGTGGCTGTACCAACTTGCATTCCCACCAACAGTGTAAGAGGGTTCCTCTTTCTCCACAACCTCTCCAGCATTTGTTGTTTCTTGTCTTGTTAATTTTTGACACATATATTCTTGTTATTTTTTCTTTTCCCTTTATTTAGAAGAATAATTGAGTATTTTTAAAATCGATTTTATCTCATTTGTTAGCTTGTTAGAAATACCTCTTTATTTTGTTTTACCTTATTTTATTGATTTTGTTTTAGTGATTATAATCTGGGGATTATAATATGCATATTTAATATATCCTAGTAAATCTTCAAATAATAATATATTACCAGTATAAAAAACTTAGCAACCTTGTACTTTCATGCATTTCTTCCAGTTTTTGGTGCTGTTATCATACATTTTAGTTCTACGTATGTTATAAACTCCACAGTCTATTATTCTTTTTTTGTTGTTGTTGTTAAATGGCCACTTTTATTTTAAACACAGATTAAAATATTTAGAAACACCCTCCCCCTTCCCCCATATTTACCATCGTGGGTGTACTTCATTCCTTTGGTTAGATCCAAATTTCCATGTTTTAGTGTGATAAATTCTTAGCCTTACTTTTTTTTGGAGGGGGGAGAGGGTAGGGTCTAAACTTCTTTATTTATCTTCAATTTTGAAAGATATTTTTTCTGGATATAGAGTCTGTTGACAGTTTTCTTCTGTCTTAACTTTATTTTTATTTATTTATTTATTTATTCTTTAAATTAAAAAACAATTTTTTTATAAACATATAATGTATTTTTAGCCCCAGGGGTATAGGTCTGTGAATCGCCAGGTTTATACACTTCATAGCACTCACCATTCTGTCATAACTTTAAAGCCAGCGTTCTACTGTTTCTTTTTTTTTTTCCTTTTTTTTTTTTAAAGATTTTATTTATTTATTGGACAGAGAGAGAGATCACAAGTAGGCAGACCAGCAGGCAGAGAGAAAGGGGAAGCAGGCTCCCCGCCGAGCAGAGAGCCCGATGCAGGGCTTGATCCCAGGACCCTGAGATCATGACCTGAGCTGAAGGCAGAGGCTTAACCCACCGAGCCACCCAGGTGCCCCTCTTGCTTAGCTTCTGATAAGAAGTCTACTGCCATTCTTATTTTTGTGGCTCTGCACTTAATATGTTTTCTTACCTCCAGTTGCTTTTAGAATTTTCTCTTTATTACTTTATCAGCAATTTGATTATGATGTATCTTTGTGGGGTTTTTTTTTTTTTTTTTTTTTTTTTTTTTTTTTTTTTTTTTTTAAGATTTTATTTATTTATTTGACAGACAGAGATCACAGAGAAGCAGGCAGAGAGAGAGGAGGAAGCAGGCTCCCCGCCGAGCAGAGAGCCCGATGCGGGGCTCGATCCCAGGACCCTGGGATCATGACCTGAGCCGAAGGCAGAGGATTAACCCACTGAGCCACCCAGGCGCCCCCTTTGTGGGGTTTTATGTTTATTTTTTGAGATTCCTTGAGCTTCTAAAATCTGTAGGCTTATAGTTTTCAACAACTTTGGAAAATCTTCAGTCATTATTTCTTCAGATATGTTTGTACTTCTCCCCCTTTCCTAAGACTCCAGTTCTATATATGATAGGCTACTTACTACAGTTGTACCAGTCACTGATGCTCTGTTCACTTTTTCAGTCTTTTTTCTCTGTGCTTTTTTGGATAGTTTCTGTTTTGGTTTCTAGGCTCATTGATCTTTTCTTCTGCAATGCCTAATTTGCTGTTAATCTCATCTAGTATATTTTTGACTCTAGAAATCCTCCAGCATATTTTCATCTGTATAAATTCTCTTTGCCTTTATTTTTCCATTTCTCCCTTTACTATGGTTATATTTTTCCTGTGCTAATTCCATTGTATCTGTCATAATCTGGCTTGGTTTCTACTGATTACACCTCCTCCCCAAAGTAGTGGGTCACCGGTCATATTTTTCTGCTTCTTGGCATGCCTTGTGATTTTTTTTTTTTTAAGATTTTATTTATTTATTTGACAGACAGAGAGCACAAGTAGGCAGAGGGGCAGGCAGAGAGAGAGGAGGAAGCAGGCTCCCCTCGGAGCAGAGAGCCCGATGTGGGGCTTGATCCCAGTACCCTGAGATCATGACCTGAGCTGAAGGCAGAGGCTGTAACCCACTGAGCCACCCAGGTGCCTCTGCCTGGTGATTTTTGATTAGATACTGGACATCAAGATTTTCTCATTTTTAGTGCTGGATTTTGTTGTGTTCCTTTAGTTTTTGTTCTGTCACATAGTTAAGTAACTTGCAGATCAGTTTAACCTTTTTTTAAAAGATTTTATTTATTTATTTGACAGACCAATCACAAGTAGGCAGAAAAGCAGACAGAGAGAGGAAGGGAAGCAGGCTCCCTGCTGAGCAGAGAGCCTGATGCAGGGCTCTATCCCAGGATCCTGGGATCACGACCTGAGCCGAAGGCAGAGGCTTTAACCCACTGAGGCACCCAGGCGCCCCCCAGTTTAACCTTTTGAGGCTCCTGTTATGCTTTGTTAGAATAGGTCCAGAGTAACCTTTATTCTTGCCCTAAGCCCCACTTACTAAGGCATCATCACCCTGGGGAACTTACCTAGTGCCTCACGGATTGCAGGTTGTTTCCACTCTGGCTGGTAGAATCATGAACTATTCCCAGGTCTGCATATAGAATTTTTTAGCCTATTGGTTCATTCCTCCACCTCATGGAGTTCCACCCTATGCCTTGTAGATCTGTACTTGTTAATGATTCAGTGAACCTTGCTGCATATCTACAGAAGCTTTGTGTATCTTCTTTCTCTCTTGTACTCAGCCTCACAAATTCTAGCCGTGTGTTTCCTTCACTAAGTCTTCTGTGATGCCTTTGCACTCTTTCTTCCTGTGCTGTGGCCTGAAACTACTCCCAGTGAGTGAGTTGTGGCCATTAGAGGACTGAACGCACTTTTCCTCCTTCACTCAGAGATATCATATTTCAGCACTGCTTGTTTTCCAATATCTGAAAGACATTGCTTCATGGGTTTTGTCCACTTTACAGCAGAAAGGAAATTCCTGTAGCAGTTATTCCTTCCAGGGTGGAAGCAGAAATTAAAAAAAAAATATTGTAGGGATACTTGGGTGGCTCAGACGTTGAGCGTCTGCCTTCAGCTCAGGTCATGGTCCCAGGTCCTGGGATTGAGTCCCACATCGGGCTCCCTGCTCAGCGGGAAGCCTGCTTCTCTCTCCCACTCCCCCTGCTTGTGTTCCCTCTCTCAGTCTCTCTCTGTGTCAAATAAATAAATAAAATCTTTTTAAAAAATTGTATAATTAGATCCATTTTATAAATGCAAATTTTGTTTAATATTATGTCATAAAATTTCCCCCCCATATGGTTATACTGTCCTATTATGCCATCCTGAGGATGATCCATAATTTATTTAACTCTTTCCCTATTTTAGGATATTACATTTATTTCCAGTTTTCGATTGTTTGAAAGTGGCTATCTTAAACATCCTTGGCTACATCAAAGTCTCTCTTAAAAATCCTTGGATATGAATCTTTCTTTACATTCAGTTATGTCTCTATGATACATATCTTGAAGTGGAAATATTGGGTTGAAGGATTTGAGAGTATTAATACCCTACAAATGTATCGCTAAGTGTTTTCTGGAAAGATTGTGCCGAATTCCCATTGGCATTGCATGAGACTATTCATTTTGCTAGACCCTTAAGAGCACTACCTGTTTTATTCTTTGTGTGAACACATATTGAATGCATTACAGTGCGAGGTCTGTTGCCCAGAAGCATTAAGTACAGTCTCTTTCCCTCGAGTGCTCATTGGTGAGTGAGAGAAACAGCAAACTAATCACCACCACGTGATCTATTTTGGAAGGAGTGATCAAATTTTACCTAGGAAAACCCCACTGAGGTGAGGTTTTCTTGAAATATTTGAGGATAGGCAGTTGTAATAAGGTCAAACAGAGAAAAAAAACATGCGAAGGATTAATAGGACATTTAAGGTGACCAAAGTGTGGGTTTGGAGTGAGAAAGTAGGAGGAAATAAAGAAGGATCTAGAGGCGGAAAGCTGATAGTGAAGGGGTTTGTATGGTCCTGAGGAGGTGAAACACGTACCCAATCTTCTACATCCCAAGGTGTACTGAATCCTTATATGTAGTAAAATTCAGTTTCTTACCATGGGCTTTGTTTTTCCTCCTAAGATTTTCTTACAATGGTTTCTAAAGTGTTTTCATAACCGTAGGTCTTATTTCACCTGAGGATTAACACTCAGCATCTAAGTCCTGCCGCAACCTTTTCCGTTTGTTTGTTTGTTAAGTGAACAGGTTGAGGCCTTGTCTGTTCTTGTAAATTCAATGGGCTTGATTCTTTCTTGTCTTTTAAACAGCATATTTTGTTCTCTGGGCACACACAGCCCTGCTTGGAGCAGTCTTCTTTGAGCTGAACATATGATCTGCTCTTTATCCTGGGCGACTCTCTCTGGAGCTGGCTTTTGCTAACTCAGGCTCCCTCAGGGTGAAGGTCTCATCTTGGCTTTCTGCCTCATTAGAACAAAGGCAAACCACAGGCATGCTGTACTATAAAACCCATGTACTTGGAGCATAGTTTAGCCATCACACAAAAAGGAGGAAGTGGAAAAATGTCAGGAGCAGAGTTGATCAGGGACATCGGAGATAGACCTATCCAATCTGCTAAATGACTAATGAGTTGAATCATCTTGGTCAACTCACTTAGCTCTTTGGTCTCTGCTTCTGAATTAATGAAATGACTTTTACATTCTCTACTAGTTCTAAACTTTGTATAGGCAAGGATTTAAAAAAAAAAGTTTAAAAGGGTAAACCATCATTGTGGATATAGAAATTAGATTTGTGTTTTATATTAAAAAGCAGAATTTAGCCATATTCAGTTATGAAATTTTTTTCCAGATTACCAAAGACCTTTAGTAAATACAATTCCTTTTTTTTTGTTTTTAAAGCGAGGGAGTGGGGAGGGACAGAGGGAGAGGAGAGAGAGAATCCTAAGCAGGCTCCAGATCAGGCTGAAGTCCAATGAGAGCTCGATCTCACAACCCTGAGATCATGACCTGAGCTGACCAAAATCGAAAGTCAGATGCTTTAATTGACTGAGCCATCCAGGCACCCCTATAATCCTAATTTTTAAATGAATTATCTCCTAACCGTGATGCATCAGCTTGATATCTGAGCAAAATATATTGGGTTACTCTTCATTTATCTTCGATGCATAGCAGATACTTACACTTGAGATGTTTCGCCAGGACTATAGTTAAAATAAAGTGCTTAAATGCGTATTCGGTTCTTTTTTAAGAGACCTCAAATTACCAGAGTTAAACTCAGAATAGCTGTCCTGGTTGTGGGCATCCGTGGATTCTTTCCATTTCCACTTCTGTAATTCTGAGGCTTTCGCTTATCTTGTGTTGTGAGATGAGAGAGAAGGCTCTCTGAGGTTGTGTATTACAATTTTTTGTTTCAGGTACTCTTAATCTGATACTTTAGTTATTTTTGGCTTGAGTAGGCTTTTTTTGTATTATTTTGGGCATAAACTGTAATAATTTTTTTTTTTTTTTTAATGATTAGAAACCTTCTTTCAGTCCTAAGTAACAGACTAGTGCTTGAGTTTTGGGCACAAGCTCCTTCCTAACGTGGAGAGTGCTTGTCTGCAGAGTATGTCTGAATGTCCTATGAATGATCTGGAGCCACTGGTGTGAAATCAGTTATAAACTGATGCGGGGTGCAGAAACTATTGAGGCCGTTAGGTCTACCAGTCCTTAAAAGGAGTGGCCCTAAATTGTTATACTTCTAGCCTTTTCATCTAATTGTACCGATTTTTGTCTTCGGTATGTTTGCTGCTTTCACGTTTTTAGGACTCCTTCTGATGTAATTTGCACTGGGACTGCAGTTACTGGAGTTTACTTAAATTACAGGGAAATCAGAGACAGAATCTGAGGAAGTCTCAGAAAGAACGCCCTCTCCAGATGCGTGAACAGAATTTAGGTGTAACCACCATCTTGAATGATGAGTGGTGTTTCCACCGAGACTCTATCTGGAGGTGTGGAGCAGAGTGGGGTGTTGGGGAGACTAAATTATGCCCGCTGCTGTATGAGCCCTGGGGTACTAAGGTTTTAGAAATGCCTGAGCTGTCAAAATGATAACAAAATGGTTTAATATTCAAATAATCAGATTCCTTACTACATGGCTTACCTACTCAGGGTATAAATCATAAATTAAAATTGGTTTGTGGGACAGTTTTGGAATACCTGACAGTCTTAGACTATTTCCTTCTTCTTTTAATTTATTTATTTGACAGTGAGAGATCACAAGTAGGCACAGAGGCAGACAGAAAGAGGGGGAAGCAGGCTCCCTGCTGAGCAGAGAGCCCACTGCAGGGCTTGATCCCAGGACCCTGAGATCATGACCTGAGCTGAAGGCAGGGGCTTAATCCACTGAGCCACCCAGGTGCCCCTATTTCCTTCTTTTTGTTGAGTTATCATGTGCCTTCAGAAATTTCAGTCCAACCAAATAAAACCTAAACAGAAATAGCAGGCAAAAAACCCTTCAAAGTAATTTTAAAGATTCTACATTATTCTTTAGCAGTAAGGTTTTTATATGCAGAATGAGTGAGTAAATTGCAGCCAGCCACTCCCCATTCAAGTAGTTATAATTGAACTTGATGTAGATCATATTATAGGTGAGTGAGATAACTCTTATTTAGATGTAGGCGCTAGAGTTCCTTCAAGTTCCATGAGACTCCTGTCCTATTTCTTTGCTCCAGTGTTATGTTAAATAATGTTCTTTGTATTTGACTCTAAGGCAGGTAACATTTGCAGAATTTGTTAGGCAGAAACAACAGCCAATATCGGGGGAAAGAGTGGGCATTTCAATTTAAGAGCAAAAGAACATTTGAAAATTAGAAAAAGATAGAATCAGAACTGAATGCTTCGGGTGGTATAAGCTTTTAGAACATTGGTCTGCCAATGATGCTTTTTACCATGTTGCACATTTGTAAATATCAACTAGTGTTACCCAGAAAATTAAAAACCTGGAACATCATCGCCCATCCCCACCCCAGCTCAATTCCTTTTTCTTTGTTCTGTTTCACTGGATTGGCCAGCCAAAATTTAAAGCAATGGCCATGACCATGTTTTGGATTGCATCCGAATCTATACATTTGTTTAGATTAGCTTAAATATTTATCTCTATTGCATAAGTTTATGTACTTTCAAATTCTCTAATAATTAGTGTTTTCTTTGTGTTAGTTTTTAATTTTAACCTACTGTGTAGTGATTCCTTGTGTTTTCTTTAAAAAAAAACAAAACAAAACAACTCTAGCAGTCTATTGTTAGAAATAAATTATTCCTAGCCATAGGACAGCACTTAAAAATCACCTTGAAGGTGTCTCTATGACTTAATTTTTTTTTTTTCAGTCTGGGGAGTATATTTTTAGGATGTGTTTAATGTGCAGTTATTGCATGAAATACAGTATCTTAAGCTTTGCTCTCTTTCGTTCTTTCACTAGTCATGCCAATGATTATTATTTTTTCTTAAGAGGGAGAGTGGGGAGGGGCAAAGAAGGGAGAGAGAGAAAATCTTAAGCAGGCTCCACACTTAGTGAGGAGCCTGATTCGGGGCTTGATCTCACAATCCTGAGATCATTACTGGAGCTGACATCAAGAGTCAGACCTGATTGAGTCACCCAGGCGCCTTCCCCCGCCCCCCCCCCTTTTTTGCTAACGATTATTTTAAAGGGTGTTGTGATGACTGTACTGTTTTGCATACCTGCTAAAACTGGATTTCATCTAGGTAGAAATTCCCTTTGGTTTTTTGTTGTTATTACACATTATGTGAATAATATTAAACTTCTAAACATGATTTTATTTGAATTTATTAAATTTGAGCTTACTGTAGAATCTATATGCACTATTCTGCCTGGAAATAATAGAGAGGGTAACCCCCAAATAAAGTATTAAAATTTCCCAGAGCTTTACTTCTATAAAATAAAAATTAGCTATCATGTGACATTAGGTAATCTTAAACTAAAATACATACTGTCTTAAACATTATGCTTTTTAAAGCCTTTTCTTTTACTTTTGTTTACAGTCAAGGTTTTTAAAAAGCAATTAGTTCAAATTCTGTTTAATTGTGATATAGAATTTTAAATACTATATGTAAGTGTAATAAATAAATAACAGATTAAAAACATACTTGAAGGGTCAGTACCTTGCTGGTATAGGAACAGTTTGGCTTTCATGTAAATGAATATGTGGTATATGAATTACAAAGCAATATAAACCTAAGTTTAAATGGTGGTTGAGGAGGTACCTGGGTGGCTCAGTTGATTGAACATCTGACTCATGATTTCTGCTCCAGTCATGATTTCAGGATTGTGAGATCGAGCCCCACATGGGGCTCTGCAGCTCTGCACTGGGCATGGAACCTGCTTAAGATTCCCTTTCTCCCTCCCTCTCCCTCTATGCCCTTCTACCCACGCCCCTTCTGGTTCCATGCTCTGTCTCAAAAAAATAAAAATTGTGGCTGAAAAAAGAAAACTCACCTTATTTTAGCTGAATGTTTAATTTGGTAGATGCAGGGTTTGAAGGGGGCTGGTGGTCGTGGTGGTGGGGAGCAGGTCGTAGGGAAGACAGACATCACAAAAGACTGTCTCTACCCTCTCCAAGGACGTGTTCCACCTTTATGTCTGGAGTTAGACTGAATAGTCAAGACTAGACTTTGAAGCTTGATAACTAGGCACGAAGGTGTTATCCCTTAGTTCATTCAAACAGTTTTGAAATGTGAATTTTAGATTTCTCTAGCTTTACCAAAACTAAACACACAAAGATGAACTAATTAGTCTTATAGTCACCAAAATATTGACAGGAGGATAGGATTAGGGGTAATTGTTAGTTTCTCTAAACTTTTCCTTATTTTCCAAAATTTCTGCAATGAATCTGTATTTTACCATAGAAAAGATAATACTACAAAATGTATATATTTGGGTATGTATTCTTTCCCATGTTCTTTCATTATCACATGGGTATTCCTAGTCTACTCCAAAATTTAATATTTTAACATAACAAAATTTAACATTTTTGATATTTATGGTGATTTCATAATTTTTATGCATAATTTTGATGCATATTTTGAAAGAAGAGCCTGTGTTTGGATTTTTGTAAGTTTTGTAATAGTGGGTAACAATCAAATATTATTACATTTTTTTAAAGATTTTATTTATTTGGGGGTGCCTGGGTGACTCAGTCAATTAGGCGTCTGCTTCGGCTCAGGTCATGATTCCAGGGTCCTGGGATCAAGCCCCACATCAGGCTCCCTGCTGAGCGGGGAGTTTTCTTCTCCCTCCACCCCTCCCCCTGCTTGTGAATTCTCTCTCTCTCTGTGTCAAATAAATCAATAAAAACTTTAAAAAAGAAATTTTATTTATTTGTTTGACAGAGATCACAAGTAGGCAGAGAAGGGGAGAAGCAGGCTCCCTGCTGAGCAGAGAGCCCAATGTGGGGCTGGATCCCAGGACCCTGAGATCATGACCTGAGCTGAAGGCAGAGGCTTAACCCTCTGAGCTACCCAGGTACCCCTATTACGTATTTTTTTTAAGATTTTATGTTTAAGTAACCTCTATACCCAACACAGGCCTTGAACTCACAGCTCTGAGATCCAAAGTCATATGCTCTGCTGAGCCAGCCCGGCGCCCCCATATTATTAAGTATTTTTAAGGAAATTTGTGACCATGGCCTGGGAAAACATTTAATAGGGAAATCAGTACAAAACAGAGTCCCAATTCCTGTCCATCCCTTCTTGTCCCCCCAAGCCTGTTGGCTCCTTCAGATTCCCTATAGTACATGACTGTATCATCAGCCCCCATTTGTTTGTGTCAGAAACTTGGGAGTCCCACCCGAGCCCCTGTACCTATCTCCATCAGCAAATCTGAAATAGATCTCAGAGATGTCCATTTCTTGCTATCACCGTTGTCACTGCCATAGTACACCTCACGCCATTTTCTCTAGACTGGACAGTGTTGCAGTCTTCTCTCTGATCTCCCCGTCCAAGCCACTCTCCACACAGCCATTAAAACAAGTGCCTCTGTCAGTAAAACCCTTTGTACGAGTCACCACATTTATAGTCTTACCAGAGCCTTACTTTGGTCTTGCCTCCCTTCTGGTTTTCATATCATTATCATTTCTTCTGTCCCTGTTGTTGACTGTTCAGCCCCACTGACATCTGCACTATTTTGCCAACACATTAAAGGCTTTACTACTTAAAGTTCTCTCTCTCTTTTTTCAAAGTAAACTCTACCCCTAACATGGGGCTTGAACACAGGATCCCAAGATCAAGAGTCGCTTGATCCACTGAGCCCTGCTACGTGAAGGCCTTACAATGGCTGTCCTCTCTACTTGGCTGTCTCTGTCTCCCCGTGGCTGGCTTCTTGGATGGCTCACTATCATAGTCCCTTCCCCTTCCTTCAGGAGGACTGACTAGATACACCCTAAGCTAAACTAGCCCATTTCTTTTCACAGATCCTTTCTATTCACTTCACTCTGATGATTTCCTCTATGCCACTTTCTTTAGTCATCTTTGCTTATTTTCTGACGTTATCTACTAAAACATAATATGCTAGAACATATCTGTCTTGTTCTATGCTGTAACACCCACAACTGGCAGTATATTAGGAGCTCAGTAAAATAATTGTATATCAAAATAATTCATAATGGGCATGGAGTTTTACATCGATCTTTATCATTAACTCCAATTTTTTTTTTAAGATTTTATTTATTTGTCAGGGAGGGCACGTGCATGCACGAGAGAGCACGAGGAGGGGGAGAAGCAGGCAGAGAGGAGGAGACTCCCCACAGAGCAGGGAGCCTGATGTGGGACTGGATCCCAGGACCCTGGGATCATAACCTGACCTGAAGGCAGACGCTTAGCCGACTGAGCCACCCAGGCGTCCCATTAATTCCAATATTTTTAAATAAAAATATAAAGAGGAACATTTTTATTCTCCTTTTTTTGAAGCTAAGACAATGAATTGAATGTTTTCCCTGAGTGCTTATGTATATCTAGCACATTTTGCAGCAAACTGGTAATGAGGAGGAGGCAGATATCATGCCCTGTGACAAGATAAGAAACTGACACTCAGATTAAATGACGTGTGCACATTCACTTGCTGGTAAATGACAGAATAGGAATCACAGAGGCTTTAGTGTCCTTTAAATGTAACATCCTTTTGTGAAAGAGAACCTGAGGCTTTTAGAGGTTAAGTGATCAAGGTTACACAGCTGGATCTCTTGAAAAGAGTAGGAACGAGGAAAAGAATAAGATCTAAACACAGTGCCCCTGTGATGCTTCTAGGGTTCACGTTGCATGATAGCATGTAAGTCTTCTGCAGCTGGGAGAATATAGCCACGCTTATAAAAAATTACGGCTCTGTGCTTTAAAATATGAGTACCATATTTTCCGTATTTTCACACTTAATTGTATATTGATGTAAATTCTTTAAATCCCAAAGGCATTAGTGATTTTTTTTCAGAAAATACTTCAAATATGCCTTTTAATTTTCTAGCTAATATGTCTTTGAATGGTGATATTGCTTGTTAAATATACGAAAGCATCCATAACATTTGTAATAGATGTTACATGAGCTTTTTGATTTCCAGACATCACCCCTTTAACTCTCTGTTGCTATGGGTTTTCATTAGTATTCCATGGAGCCTGGGTTGCCATAGAAAATGTGTAGTTGTAGAGGAGTTGCCATGGCAACAGTCCGCCATTATGTGTTTTTCAGTATCAGCTAGCTGGAGATGATAGGGAATCTGAATATTTGTTTAGGAGTCCAGTATTGAAAAATAAAACAAACGCAATGTTTTAATATCCTGGTTATCTCCCACGGATACTTTAAATATGGTGCTTGTTACCCTTTATGCAAATAAGTTGAATAGAAATGAAAGCTGCTTTAAAAGCTAGTTTTTAGCAGCCGTCTAGCTTCATCTCTGGAGATACTAAAAATTTAAATTGTCTTAAATGTTTGACATGCATATAAACTCCCTTGGAATAAAGCTCCTTGTCAAGTATGCCTAAGTTTTTGTTTTAACCAGCTTGGCTTCTTCCTGACCTTGGATAATAGCAGCTCAGGTACATATGAGAAGACAAAGAGGAGGAAGAGTAATTTTTGTCTTTGAAATGCAACTCAGAAATAAAGAAAGGAAATCACCCAGTGACTCATGGCTCAAAGTAGCTTTTCAAAAGAAAGAAAAAAATCAGAGAAACTATTTTCAGCAAGATGGCAAATCCCTTGGTTGAAGAGAAGTTTTAAACATACTATTCGAAAACATTTTGATATCTCCAAACCTGTAGCAGTCATTTTGAGATTCCTAATCTATTTGTTAGGCATATTATGTCAGTTACCTGCAAATAACCTTTGTTATTTTTATCTTGATAGAGTGACACACCATTATTTTGTCACAGGGGCGAGTAGGAAAAATTTTTTTTAACAGTTCATCAAATTAGATCTTTATATATTAGAGATTTTAAAAAGATGAGTGAACTTCAAGTTTTACAATTTGAGTTTTATGATCTAGGCTTAATTTTTTTTTTTAAATTGCTGCTCTGATCTGAGCACTTGTGTTGCCTCCAAAGTCCTATGTTGAAACCTAATGCCCAATATGATGGTATTAGAAGGTGAGACCTTTGAGGGGTGATTAGGTCTCTTATAAAAGAATGGGATTAGTGTCATTAAAGAGACCCTGGAAAGCTCCCTTACACCCTGCTACTGCATGAGGGCACAGTGAAAAGACAGCCATCTTTTTATTTATTTATTTAATTTTAAAAAAGATTTTATTTATTTGACAGAGAGAGAGATCACAAGTAGGCAGAGAGGTCAGGCAGAGAGGCGGAAGCAGGCTCCCTGCCAAGCAGAGAGCCCGATGCGGGGCTCGATCCCAAGACCTTGAGATCATGACCTGAGCTGAAGGCAGAGGCTCAACCATCTGAGCCACCCAGGTGCCCCAAAAGACAGCCATCTTTGAATCAGGAATTGGGTCCTCACCAGACACCGAATTTGCCAGCGCCATGATCTTGACTTCCCAGCCTGCGCAGCTGCAGGAGACAAATATTTGTTATTTATAAACCACCCAGTTTGAATGAACTAAGAGTATCGCCAAGCCTTTCTCTGCAGTTGTGGGGAGATAGGATGTCGGAACTCCTTGTTTTGTTTTCTTGAAGCCGTGTAGTGCTGTAGCTCTCCAGTGGTCTTCCCCTGAAGCTTTTTCTTGTGGGGCATCAGAAGGTAGCCTTTTCCCTAGTAGAGCAGAGGCTCAGCTCAGAGTCATGGAGTCATAACTGAGTAATTCAGAGAATTGTTGAGCACATGAACTGCTTCTGGGTAACCATGGGCAGTGATTACTGCTTCTGGGTAACGCAGGGGCGTCTGAGAGAAACATGTAAAACCAAACAGTGTTTTATTAGGTACAGCTTGCATGGCGGAAGTATGTAGAGTTGGATAGAAAATATATAAAAAAATGATCTCTAATCCAGGATGTTACTGTATCAAGTAACCCCCCTTGCAAGGAGCAGCTTCGAGTGAAATTGAGAGTAAAATGCTTGGAATTGCCAAGCTACAGAGTTCTCAAACAACGCTGTTCATCTGTAAATGGCATTTGACCTTGTCCTTCTGGTTGTACAGATAAGGAAGTGAGTAACTTAATGGGTAGTATCAATCTAGGATGGGAGTACTGAGTTTAGGAAAAGAATAAATATTTGGCAATTAATGAATTAAGGGCTTATTGTTGAGGATGCATTCGAAAGATTACTGTGTGCATTCCTTTTCTCTGCCACAGGGTATCTCAGAGCAGAGCTGCAGTTAAGAGCACAGAATGCTGTTCTGCTTCAGACACGCCTGTCTGAGGCAGAAAAACCACACTTTCGTTAAAAGCACAGACTTTGGAGTCAGGCTGCTGGAGTATGATTCCTGGTTTGATCATTTACTAGGCTTGGTGATAGTGGACAGCTTCACCTCTCTGGGCCTCCGTTCCCTCATTGTATAATGGAGATAATAACAGTCACTATGGCATAGGTTGTTATGATGATTAAAGGGATTTACCTTTGTAAAGTGCTTGGAATAGGACCTGAAAGACAGAAGGTGCTATTTAGGTGTATGTTAATTAAAGTGGAAAAAAGCAGGAAGGTTGGGGTTCACAGTTCCCCAGCTGGTGATGGTTGACCAGCGGGTCAACTCCAGACTGAATCAAAGATTAATTCATGTTGAAGAAGTCAGCTCAACAGTAGCATAAATAGTGCACTTGTTTCACCTTTTTCATATTTAAAATTACATGCAAGACACTGGGGCAACATCAGTAGCTTTTTACACTGTATACCAAGGTTCCATTTGCCAGCAAGTCCACTCAAATGCAGTAAGAATTTATTAACCTCGATCTTTATGATCCTCAGTCCCTATATAGAGGTTTTTGGCAGCAGAAGATACCTTCTCTTTTTTCTTTAATGGCAGAAGATAATGAGGTCAAATGGAATTTATCATGATCTATTACCTTCCCTTACCTGCCTTTTCTTTCCCCTTGATGGATTTTGAGTCAATACTTAACAGAAAAATTAAACAGAAGATAAATATAGATCTTACCAGAGGTTGCAGTTTGATTTGATAAATATATTCTTGCTATAGTTAAATTCCTTTTATTGTAATGGATCAAGGTTGTCTATTTAAATCAGATATCGGAGCTAATCCACAGCCCCGAGTCAGACTCTCTTGTTTCTTGTCTGGTGGTTCTGGACTGAATGAACTGTTTACTATTTCTCATTCACTGCTTTCTTGCTTTTCTGCCTTTAGTCCTTTGCCTGCCTTCCTGAATTTGGTAAATCTCAAGGCAAGGCTCTGATCTCCTCTCCTCTATCTTTTCCAGGTAACTCTCCCCATCCCATCTCATCCAATCCTCATTTAATCCCCATTTACCTCTATGTGGGTATCTTGGAAAACTACCCTGCCATCATCCCAATTTCTTTCTAGCTGGTCCTCAGTCTGACTGTACACCAGTGTTTTCGGTGAGCACCCTGCTGTAACTTCAGACAGGCCTGTGACCCCAAACCTTTGTACCACCTCTTAACCATGCCCACCTGTACCACGTAATCCCATTCCTGCCGTATTTTAAAACCAGGCTCCTCTTACCTTTGAAATTTGGTCAGGGTTCCAGCTTCTCCCAGTGTTTTGGAAGTTCTGTGAATTCAGTATAATTAACAAGAGGCATGCCCAGTGCTTTATTGCAGGCAGGGAGTTATAACTAAATGGCTGGGAGTAGAATCTATAAGACCCTTGAACTTGGATGGGAAAAAAAATTACTTCATTTCAGTAATCTCTAGGTTAAAATTTACCTTTTCATTTAATTATGGGAATTTGGGTCAGAAATCACCCTAGTGCTACTAGTACCTATCACTTTGTCACCAAAAAAAGTATGAATATTCTCATTATATATTACAGTTGTTGAAGATATCTTGAAATACCATTACACTTAAGTACTTCAAAATTAGTTATTAGATCTGCTACGAGATCATACAATTAATGCATTAATAAAGAAGCACTTATTCTATTATAAAGTTGTTTTAAAATATTTTGATATTTTTATCAAATAAAAGGTGGGTGTGGGAATGGGTGAAATAGATGAATAGAATTAGGAGTATACTTAGCGTGATGTGCACTGAGTAATGTATAGAATTGTTGGGTTGTTATATTGTATACCCGAAACTGATCATTGTATCTGAATTATACTTGAATTAAAAAGAAAAGGTGTTACTAAAAATAACATAAGCTCTTTCAGGAGAGACACTATGTCTGTCTTGATTGTTGTTGTACTTCAACATCGGGTTCCATTCAAAGAAGCTGAATAACAATTGGTTGAAAGAAAAATTCTTTTGACAACTGTGATTTGCTGTGTTTGGTTTCTTTTGCAATTCTGTTTTATCTTATGCTTTACAAGCACTGGTTTGAAGAGGGCCTTCGAGGCTTCCCCATTCTGCCAAAGGGGTCCACAGTCCAAAAGATTAACCGTCTGGATTCAGAACCCCTGTTTTCATGTTTGTATGATATCACATATCGTATAAAATTTGATAGTCATTATAAGCTCTGAATGGTACTGCGTACTTTTTTTGGCTTATTTTAAAGTGTGGAAACATGGCTTTTATGTAAGGGTTTTTAATACTCACTGAAATGGCAGTGGTTACACTTTGGGCCACCCTCCCTGGGCGCGTCTGGGGCTGGAGGGCAGGGCCAGAGCTGCCCAACCTTAGTTTCCTTGTTTATTTATTTTTCCTTGAGCATTTGAAAAAACAGTTCTGTATGCATCTGGTATTATGTTAGCCAAAACTTTATCTCAGTGTTTTGAACAAAAAGGCTGTGATTTTATAGGAACCATGGGTTCGTTCCAACTATTTTTAATATGGGACAAAAGATTAAGGAAAAGGTTAATTTGTGCACATTCACATTGCCTTCTTGTGCGATTGTAGGTAGCGCAGAACTGAGCAAGCCTGCTGGCAGTTTATCAACCAGGATTAGACTGAAGATATTAATAAGCTGGAAAAGGGGGGCTCGGAGGTGGGGGGGAGGGTGAGCCAGATACCTTCAGACCTCGTTGAGCACGTGCTCTTTTGTGCCTCCTTCCAGGCAATGAGGTACTTTGGAAAAGAACTGATTTTGATCATCTGTAGCCATATAGCAAAATGTCCTGAAGCTCCTTGGGTCATTTAGAGATTTTAATTAGTTATATTTCTTACTTTTGACCTCCGTTATCTTGGGGAATCGTATGCTTTCTAAATAAAGAAATTAGCTAGGGAAAATGATTTAGTTACATGATGTTTACTGTCTTAAATTCAGTTCTCTTATTATGTCATCACTAACAGCCCCAAGGCTTGGTGGCTGAAAGGACACTGTATTTTTACCTCTCACGGCCCCGCGGGGTTCTCGCCCGGGGTCTCCTGCGCTGTTGTTGTCCTTGGGGGCCCCACCGCTCTGCAGGATCGCGGGGCCTTGGCCTTCTCTTCTCCCACGTTTTTGTGCTTCTCTTTGCGGCCCCTCTGTCAGCAGTTGCCTGGACTGTTTATACAGAAGCTCAGGTGCACAGAGACAGGAAGCGGGGTCTGCCTGTTCTCTTCAAGGCTGGGATCACCGTGTGCACAGCAGCATTTATGCCGTGTTCTCTTGGCAAGGAAAGAGCCCAAGGGGTAAAGGGACCAGACCCCACTGGTCAGTGGGGCATTGACATGTATGCGCAGGGAGGAAGGAGCTGCAGGTGCCGCATCTTGCTTTCTTCCTCCGACTAGCCCTTGTTTCTCATTTCTCAGTTTTTATTTCCTTTTTAAAAGATTTTATTTGTCTGAGAAAGAGAGAGAGGAAAAGAGAGAGTGCACACAAATGGGGGAGCTGGAGAGGGAGAAGCAGGCTCCCCACGGAGCAGAGAGCCCAATGCGGGGTCGATCCCAGGACCCTGGGATCACGACCTGAGCCGAAGGCAGACACTTAACCGACTGAGCCATCCAGGTGTCCCTCAATTTTTATTTCTTAATAATTTAATTAATCCTTTTTTCCCAGGCCAGCTGTTTTTAGTTTCTTATATGTAGTCACATCTCTATCCATTTTTTGTTTTTGTTTTTGTTTTCTTCCTCTATAGAGCTGTAGCATCAGCGCCTTTTCAATGCTACCATTGCTGTTTGGGCTTCCGTAAATTCCTCCCACTGTGTCACAGAGGGTTTTCTTATTGGTTGCTTTAGATTCGGAAACCCCAGGACCACCTTCACTTCTGACGCCAACTGCAAGTTTGGGTTCCCAAGATCCCCCTCAGGTTTGGTAAGCCACTAGAAAGACTCCCGGCACTGCGAAAGCTGCGGGGATTTGTTACTGTGACAGGATGCAGATTCGGATCAGCCAAGTGAGGAGGCGCACGGGTCAGGGCCCAGGAGAGTTCCCAGTGCCCGGCTCTGCCATCCCCCACGCAGTCCTGCGTCCTGTGGCCGCACACACTTCTTCTAGTCACAGTGTCTGAGAACACACACATAACGCTGCGGACTGGAGAGCCCACTGAGCCTTGGCGTCTGGAGTTTTCACTGAGGCAAACTGGGTTGGCTACACAGACGTTGTTGAGTGCTTGTGTGGTGTACCTCAGCCTCCAGTCTTTCCTGGGGTGGAGCTGGTAGCACGTGGCCGCAGGCAGCCACCACAGATCACATCATTAGTCTAGCATGTGTGGAACAGCCCAGAGCCCCAAGGTCAACAAAGACACTTAGCAGGCAGACTATTCCAAGGGTTTCATGGCTGGCCACTTCCCAGGAGCAAGGGCAAAGGCTCGACCACTTTCTAGGAAAGGTTAATCCTTTACTGCAGAGCTGCCTTGTCTCTGTCTCTCCAACCCACCTAACATCCACTTGCCAGGTAAGTATTTCTAACGAACCGTCTTAGCCATGTCACTTTCTTCTCAATAATCTCTGTATATTATTACACTTTGTCTCTATGTTCCAGAGTTTACAGGTGGTCTTGATTATAAATACTTTTTTTTTTTTTTTTGGCCCCATAAACCAGTAAAATATCAAAGTGGTCCCAAATTATATAATCAGCCTATGTTTTCCTAACTGGTCTTTACCCCTGCTGTCTTCTCAACCTGCAGTGCCCTTGCCCGTTCAAAATCTTTGTGGTCTCATTCGTGTGCCCCACTATCATAAAGCCTTAATTGCCTAAAATAGATTTATTTGATTCTTCTTTGGATCTCTTTCCTTGTACATCTCCATGACACTTGCTATGATCTGCCTTGCATTGAAGTTATTTTTGTACCTGTCTTATTTTCTCTTTTAGACAGGAAGCTCCTTCAGTGTAAAGATTGTGCCTTATTCCTCTTCATGTTCCCTGTAGAGGCCAAGATAATGCCTGGAAACCTAGAAGGGACAGAATATGTGCAGAATTTAATTCCTGTCTTTTGGAGAAGATCCACCAAACATTTAACGGCATAAGAACAAACTCCTTAAAATGATGGCTTCTTCACTGCACTTAAGTGCTGAAGGAATGCTGTGGATAATACGCCCTCTTGGACTCCATCTTGGGCAGGGCTGTTTAGGGAGCCCCTTTTGAGGATTTAGCTGTGTTTTTAAAGGATTGAATTCACATGAGTACAAAACCACTAACACTGAGTTCTTTGGTCAATCTGCAGCATTTGGCACTATGGGTTTGGAGACTCTGCCCTAAAGGATCTGATGGGATCTTGCTCCCAGTGTGAAAAATGTATAGAATTCATTTAACTACTTCTGTCTCCCATATTTAACCCTCTATCACCCCCAGCTATGACTTCAGTATGCCTTATGCTGAGAGAGACAACTCTTTTAATAGATTGATTCATATAATGAGTATTTATACTGATTCAGCATATACTTAATAAACACGTATCTATTAGACACTGTGCCAGGTGTTCCAGATACAGTGGTAACAAGATGGAAATAGCTAGCCCTTGTCCTCATTTTCTCCCTTAGAAGAGATTTTAAGGGCACCTGAGAGGCTTAAGCAACTGCCCTCGGCTCAGGTCTTGATCCTGGGGTCCTGGGATCAAGTCACGCATCGGGCTCCCCCTCCTCTGCGGAGAGCCTGCTTCTCCCTCTCTCTCTGCCTGCCACTCCCCCTGCGTGTGCTCTCTCTCTCTCTGTTAAATAAATAAATAAAATCTTTAAAAAATGATTTTAAAAACTAAGGCTCATTTTCTGGTAGTTCAGTTAACTTTCGACTCACTAATTTCCTTAACAGGTCTGTGAAACAGGAATGCTAAATGGATAATATCTGCAGTAGCTAATATTAACTGAGCACTTACTATGTACTAAGCACTCTATATATTTATTACCTCAGTCCTTACAACCTGTTGGGTAGCTACCTAATTATTGTTACATTATAGATGAGGAAGCTGAGACTTGCCTGCTTTAGAACTTGTACTTTGTGCCCCTGTTTGATGGACTACCACTAGGTAGGGTAAGCTCTGCTACCTTCAGCGGCAGTTCACCATGATCCTGCGTTGTTATTCTAGCCCAGTGATCAAACATAGCTCTTGTCTGTGTTAAAAATCTCACTTCGATTTGTTACTGGATGATCAGCTGAATGAATGGATCAAGACTGTTAACTCTCTGTAACAGTAATACTTATCTTTGTTCTTTTTTTTTTTTTTTTTTATTTGACAGAGATTACAAGTAGGCAGAGAGGCAGGCAGAGAGAGAGAGGAGGAAGCAGGCTCCCTGCTGAGCAGAAAGCCCGATGTGGGGCTCGATCCCAGGACCCTGGGATCATGACCTGAGCCGAAGGCAGAGGCTTTAACCCACTGAGCCACCCAGGCGCCCTTTATCTTTGTTCTTTATGGAGCCTTATTATATTGCCTGAATATCATCTTGGGAAAAAAAGGAATAGATGATATTAGAAATTTTTAAAAATAGCTACAAGTTACAAAGAATAATTGTGCCACTTGGAATTTTCTGGTAGTTCATGATAAGTATGTTAGTTGAGCTAAGTTTGACAAGTGGACTAAGAATTTTCTCAGCAAGTTGGTTGTTGACATGAAGCTTCTCAAACCTGCAGTGAATCACATGACTGCAGAAAGGTCTGGAAGGCTGGCTCGTCAGTGGTGAATTGTTGCACTGTTCTCTAAGGCAGTAATATTGTGAATGTTGAGCACTGCAGTTTATTCATTCAAGTATATTTGAAATAATATATTTGGAGACCTATACTTTCTGAGCTTTATAAAAGACTTATTTCTTGAAAGAAATGTCCAATTGAGGACAAAACAATCTGGAATTGTAATTATCTTATTTTATTTTATTTTATTTTATTTATTTATTTGACAGACAGAGATCACAAAGTAGGCAGAGAGGCAGGCAGAGAGAGAAGGAGGGGAAGGAGGGGAAGCTCTCTGCTGAGCAGAGAGCCTGACACGGGACTTGATCCCAGCACCCTAGAATCATGATCTGAGCTGAAGGCAGAGGCTTTAATCCACTGAGCCATCCAGGTGCCCCTGGAATTGTAATTATCTTAATGAATGAGTGCAACAGTATTACTTTAAAAAAATGTCTTACTATTCTAGCCCCTCTCCCCCAAAGGTCTTTAAAGTGCTACAAACCATAGGCGCTTCTTTTGAACATATTGGCAGGTGCATTTGTGAATGTAAGTGAACACACTGCATTGTGTTGCCTTGCAGAGTTGAAATGGAGAAATATTTGCTCATACTGCTTTTTTTCTATTTTAACCAGTGTTATTTCAGTAGAGTAGATGGGGGGCAGGTTGATAGAATGGCTAAGTGTAGGGCTCTGAAGACAAAACTGGGTTTGAGTGTTACCTTTGCTCGTGTTAGCTGTGGAATGTTGGGCATTTGAATCTCTCCGAGTGTCAGATTCTTCATCAGGAAAGTTGGTTAAATAATAATTCCTACCTCACATTATTTAGTGGAATAAACGTATTTTGTGCTGGGTGTGTGTAGTAGATGCCCTCTAGCTCTAAAAGGCTAATTACTGTTTTATTTATTTTTATTGGAGAAAGTATCAGTTTTCTTTCTTTGTACTTATTAAAAAAGTCACCACTGTATAAAACAGTAAGTGGTCTGGGTAATTAGTATTGTTGCTAAATACAAAAGGGCCACAACAAGGAAGAACTAAATATAACACAGACGGTGGTCTCTGAACAGGCTTGTTTTCAAGATGCTGAACTTGATTCTAGCAGTCACCATATAAGAGTTTTGCATTCACACCGAGTTCTTAGTAGCAAATGAAAATTTTTTGGAAACCACAAGTTACTGATAGTCTGCGGATTATGGAGCCACACAATCGGGATTCAAATCTAAGCTCTGTTACGTATCTACAAAATGACTTTGGGCAAATTCCTTACTTTCTCTCTTGGTTTCCTTGGTAAAATGAAGATAGTAAAAGCACCTATCTCATAGGTTGTTAGGTGAGGACAAAATGAGATGATACTTGTAAAGACTATAGAATAGTATTTGGCACATAGTAAGAACTATATAAGGATTAACTCTTCTTATTTGGTGTTGATGGTACTAACATAGCTAAACTTGATTTTCATACAACCATAATGTTGGATATGCATTTTATTTTATTTCATTTTTTTTTTTTTAAGTAGTCTCCACATCCAGCATGGAGCCCAATATGGGGCTTGAGCTCATGACTCTGAGATCAAGACCTGAGCTGAGATCAAAAGTCAGATGCTTATCTGACTGAGCCACCCAGGTGCCCCTGGGTATGCATTTTAAATGATGGATGGACTAATTATTATTGCAGACACTGACTAGCTAGATGTATACATCAGAAATATGTTAGACATGGAGAAGTCAGAAATTCAAGATCTCCTTGGAAAGAGTCATTATTTAAAAGAAATGATAAGATTATATGTAGTTATTGTAAACAATCTTTTTTTTTCTTTTTAGCATTTGTAGCAATATAATAACCTCCAATCCTGCTTTTATAAACTCAGACATGATTTGACCTATATTTTCTTGATTGTTACCTCAAGAGAATATTCAGTCAAGGAACAAGGAAGAGTTGTATAAGACAGTCTCAAAGTGATTACCATGAACTTCACAATAGTCTTTTTTTTTTTTTTTAAGATTTTATTTCTTTATTTGACAGAGAGAGAGAGATCACAAGTAGGCAGAGCAGCAGGCAGAGAGAGAGGGAGAAGCAGGCTCCCTGCTGAGCAGAGAGCCCCATGCGGGGCTCGATCCCAGGACCCTGGCATCATGACCTGAGCCGAAGACAGAGGCTTAACCCACTGAGCCACCCAAGTGCCCCCACAATAGTCTTTTGGGGAACAGTTGCTGAGAAGCGAATCATGATTGCCCTAATAGAAATGATGAAAGTTTAGTAACCAAGGGTTCTAGAGACTGTCAGTTTCAGGAAACAGGGAGAATTTTGGATTTAACAACAGAAATCCTTGTTTTGAATCTTATTGCTATGACTTATGAACATATAACTCAGGGTAATTCACTTATGTTTTGCTCATTAGTTTCTTCTTTTACAAAATAACAATGACAATCTCTACCTCTCCCCCCAGCTCATGCTCTCTCTCATGCTCTCTTCTGCCCCCCCATCTCAAATAAATAAAATCTTTAAAAAAAACCCCGAACACAAATGACTGGTTTGAAGACTGACTATATTATAGGGTGGTAGCATTGTTGCAGAGGAAGATAAAAATGGAACCAGACAACTTGGGCTTGCATTCAGGGCCCATGTGTTGGCTGTATGACTTTGGGTAGCTCATGTTACCTCTTAAAAATTCATTTTCCTCCAGGCGCCTGGGTGGCTCAGTTGGTTAAGCAGCTGCCTTTGGCTCAGGTCACGATCCCAAGGTCTTACAGTCAAGCCCTGAGTCAGGGTCCCTGCTCAGCAGAGAGTCTGCTTCGCCTTCTCCCTCTGCTTACCACTCCCCTTGCTTGTGCTGTGTCTCTCTGTCAAATAAGTAAATAAATAAAATCTTTTAGAAAAATTCATTTTCCTCTGTGGGATGGAAATAAAAATAATGTCAAAAAACAGTATCGTAAGGACTTCAGTACTATAAAGTCTTCAGTATTATAAAGACTGGTTTAAACCCATGACCAACATCAAATTCAATGATGAGACTCTAGAATCTTTAGTATTTTAATCCATTAAAAGGCAAGGATATCTACGTTTGTCCTTACTTTTAAACATTGTTTTGGAAGTTTTGGCCTGTGTAATAGCGTGTGCCAAAAAGCAAGTGAGAGAGAGATGATTGTGGAAAGGTAAGACCATCCTAAGAATAACTGAAATGAAGATTGATGTGGTCCTATGTGAAAACAGACCAGGTGGGAAGAGCCAGGGCGATTTTAATAAAGTAGTTGGAGATGCTTTTCCTACCGAATGTTATGTGTACTATCAAATTTACCCTGTGAGCACAAGAACGGACAGATGGTAAGAGGAAGACAGACAGACAGCCCTGAATCTGGTGTCCAGCCACTGACTTACTGAGCTGGAATGCTGTAGTGGGCACTAAACTAAGTGTTTTTGGTAAATTATCAAGTTTAATCCTTACCACAAAACTGTAAGATGGGTATTATGATACCCCTTTTACAAACAAGGAACTAAGGTTTAGAGTAGTTAAAAAATAACTGACCCAGGGGTGCCTGGGTGGCTCAGTTGGTTAAGCGTCTGCCTTCTGCTCCGGTCATGATCCCAGGGTCCTGGGATAGAGCCCCACATCGGGCTCTCTGCTCAGCAGGGAGCCTGCTTCCCTCCCCACCCCTGCCTTTCTGCTACTTGTGATCTCTGTCTCTCTCTGTCAAATGAATACATAAAATCTTTAAAAAACAAACCAAAAAAACAAAGCAAAAAAAAAAAAAAAACAAAAAACCAACTGACCCAGGTGCCAAAGCTGACATTAGAGCAAAGATTATACCTCAAAGCAATTGCCTTCAAAGTGAATATTACACAAATGAGCCATGAAGGAGTGTATGATTTTTACTAGTGGTGCTGGAGAAAAGGCTGAGGGAGGGGGTTGTCAGAAATCACATTAAGTACTCATCTTACCATACCTCCAAAAATTGTACATGGATCAAGAGGGTAAAAGCTGGTGAGTGGGGGGCTGAAGGGCAAGTAAAGGAAATAGAAATAGCTATTTAATTGCAGTTGGACTGAGGAAGGACTTTCTAGGCATAGAAACCTTGGAAGAAACCACAGAAGAAATGATTGATAAGTTTGCATAAAATTTAAACTTCTGTGCATCAAAAGCTAGTATAAGCCAAACCTGAATGCAAATAAGACTAGGAAGGCAAATGAAAATATACAACTAAGATACACAAATGATTAATATCTTTATTGTGCAAGGAGCTCTTACAAATCAATAAAAAAACCCGCAAATGTCCTAACTAAAAACGGTCAAAGGCAATAAATAGGAGAATTACCATAAATTTTTTTAAATTGCTCAGAGGCACTAATAAGAAAAAATACCTAAAAGTAAAAGTAGATACCATTTTCACTGTGAAGTAAAGAGTATTTTATGAAATTGTTAAGATACATTTGAGAAATAGGGCCTGAGATACACAGCTAATTGTCTTTTTGGTAGGCAGTCTGTAGACATATTTCAGAAATATTGCAGGTTTGGTTCCAGATCACCGCAATAAAGTAAATATTGCAGTGAAACAAATCATATTAATTTTTTGCTTTCCCAGTACATATAAAAGTTATGTTTACCCAATACTGCACTATATTAGGTGTATAGTAGCATTATGTTAAATAATATACATACCTTAATTAAAAATCACTTTATTGCTAAACATGCTAACCGTCATCTGAGTTTTCCGTGAGTCGTAATCTTTTTTGCTGATGGAGGGTCTTGCCTCGTGGTTACGGCTGCTGGTCAGGGTGGTGGCTGCTGAAGGGTGGGGTGACTGTGGCAATTTCTTAAAATAAGACGACAGTGAAGTGTGCTGCATTGATTGACTCTTCCTTTCACGAACAATTTCTCTGTAGCTGTGATGCTGTTTGACAGCATTTTAACCACAGTAGAACTTCTTTCAGAATTGGATTCTGTCCTTTCTGGCACTGTCCCTGCTTTATCAACTAAATACATAGCATTCTCAGTCCTGTGTTGACATTTCAGCCATCGTCATAGCATCTCCAGCAGGAATGGATTCCATCTCAAGAAACCACTTTCTTGGGGCGCCTGGGTGGCTCAGTGGGTTAAAGCCTCTGCCTTCGGCTCAGGTCATGATTCCAGGGTCCTGGGATCGAGTCCCGCATCAGGCTCTCTGCTCAGCAGGGAGCCTGCTTCCTCCTCTCTCTCTGCCTGCCTCTCTGCCTACTTGTGATCTCTGTCTGTCAAATAAATAAATAAAATCTTTAAAAAAAAAAAAAAAAAAGAAACCACTTTCTTTGCTCATCCGTAAGAAGCAACTCATCCTTGTAAGTTTGGTCATGGTGGGAACAGCCAAGGTGATTTTGATGAAGTAATTGGAGATACTTTTCCTACTGAATGTTATGTGTACTATCAGATTTACCCTGTGAGCACAAGAACGGACAGATGGTAAGAGGAAGACAGACAGACGGTCCTGAATCTGGTGTCTAGCCACTGACTTATTGAGCAGCCCTGCCGTCCCATCTCCAGACCACATCTAATTCTGGTTCTCTTGCTATTTCCACCACACCTGTAGTTTCTTCCTCCACGGAAGTATGGAACCCCTGGAAGTCATCTGTGAGGGTTGGAATCTACTTCTACCAAACTCCTGTGGATGTTGATGTTTTGACCTCTTCCCATGGATTGTGAATACTTTGAATGACATCTAGAGTGGGGAGTCTTTTCCGGACAGTTTTGCACTGATTTTGCCCAGACCCATCAGAGGAATCCCCATCTATGGCCCCAATAGCCTTATGAAATATTTTTCTTTTTTTAAAGATGTCATTTATTTATTTTTGAGAGAGAGTGAGCGAGTGTGTGCATGACTGGGGGGAGGGGCAGCAGGAGAGGGAGAGGCAGGCTCCCTGCTGAGCAAGGAGCCCCATGCAGGGCTCAATCTCAGGACCCTGGGATCCTGACCTGAGCCGAAGGCAGACACTTCACTGACTGAGCCACGCTGGCACCCCATGAAATAAATTTCTTAAATAGTAAGACTTGAAAACCAGAATTATTCTTCGATCCATAGACTGCAGAATGGATGCTGTGTTAGGCGCCAGAAAACATTAATCTCGTTATGCATCTCATCAGAGCTCTTGGGTGACCAGGTACATTGTCAATGAGCACTAATATTTTGAAAGGAATCTCTTTTCTGAGCAGTAGGTCTCAGCAGTGGGCTTGAAATATTCAGTAAACCGTGCTGTAAACAAACGTGCTGTCCTCCAGGCTTTGTTCACTTTCAGAGCCTATGCAGAGAAGACTGAGTGTAATTCTTAAGGGCCCTAGGATTTGCAGAATGAAGGGCCAGTGAGCGTTGGTTTCAGCTTGAAGTCACCAGCTGTGTTAGGCTCTAACAGGAGAGTCCGCCTGTTCTCGGGGCTTTGAAGCCAGGCATTGCCTTCTGCGTAGCTAAGGAAGTCCTAGATGACCTCTTCCTCCACTAGAAGGCTGTTTGTCTGCCGTGCCAATCTGTTGTGGAGTGTGGCCACCTGCATTGTTGTCTTAGCAAGATCTCCCGGATACCTTGCTACGGCTTCTGTATCACCACCTGCTGCTTCCCCTTGGGCTTGTATGTTCTGGAGACGGCTTGTTCCCTTAAAGCTCAGGAACCAACCTCTGCCGGCTTCAGACTTTTCTTGGGCAGCTTCCTCACCTCCCTCAGCCTTCATGGAACCAGAGAGAGTCAGGGCCTTGCTCTGGATCAGGCTTTGGTTTAAGGGGATGTTTTGACTGGTTTGATCTATCAGACCACTCAGACTTTCTCCGTATCAGCAGTAACTCTGTTTCTCTTTCTTATCATCCATGTGTTCACTGGAGTAATACTTTAAATTTCCTTCAAGAACTTTCCCTTTGCATTCACAATGTGCTACAGGAAGCCTAGTTTTAAGCCCATTTCGGCTTTTGACATGGCTTTCTGGCTAACCTCTTGTCATTTCTTGGTTTGGATTTAAAGTGAGAGGCCTGTGATTCTTCCTTTCACTTGAACAGTTAGGGGAATTTTAGGGTTATTAATTGTCATGATATCAGTATTGTTGGAACTTAAAGGAGTAGGGAGGCTTGAGGAGAGGGGGAGGGATGGAGGCACTGGGGGTCAGGGGAGGCTGGTTCGTGGAGCAGTCAGAACACGTACAACATTTCTCAATTAGGTTACTGTCTTCTGTTGGGCAGACTTCACAGTGCCCCCAAATTACTGATCACAAATCACTATGGCAAATATAATAATAATAATGAAAAAGTTTGAAATATTATAAGAATTATAAAAGTGTGATGCCAAGTCCCAAATGGGCAAATGCTTTTGGAAGCATGTTGGAAAAATGTTGCCAAAAGACTTGCTCATGGCAGGTTGCCACAAACCTTCAACTTGTAAACAAACAAAACAAAAAAACCAAAAACACAACAACAACAAAAAACAGTATCTGCAAGACACAGTAAACTAAAGTGTGCCAGTATTGATTTTTGTTCTTTTGGTGGGCAAACTATGGACAAATTCCATGGAAAAAGCTTATGCCGTTTCTTTAGAAATTCCATTTTGGTGAATTTCACTTAAGGAAACTAGCAAATACAATAAGATTTTTGTGCAAGGATATTATTGCAATGTTAAATGGACTAGATAAATAGAAAAACGGCACACTTTAAATAAATATCAAGAAATGTTTGAACAAATGGTGTCATGCAAATGTGAAGATTATGATGTAACTGTGAGGATTGTGTTTTCGAAGACTCTCTGAGGTAAAAATGTTTCACTGTTAAGCGAATTTGTGTATAATCCTAATCTTGTTTAAAAGGCCCTGTGCGGGGCGCCTGGGTGGCTCAGTGGGTTAAAGCTGCTGCCTTCGGCTCAGGTCATGATTCCAGCGTCCTGGGATCGAGCCCCGCATCGGGCTCTCTGCTCAGCAGGGAGCCTGCTTCCTCCTCTCTCTCTCTCTGCCTGCCTCTCTGCCTACTTGTGATCTGTCTGTCAAATAAATAAATAAAAAAATCTTTAAAAAAAAAAAATAAATAAAAGGCCCTGTGCATATGTCTGTGTATATTTAAAGGGAACGCAAAAGATGTCAGTTCTGTGCTAGGGTGGTGTGATCATGATTGGTTTTTATTTTCTGTATTTTGTGTATTTTCTATAATAAATGCATATTGCTTTTATGATTATAAAAAGTTATTGGAGTCGCTGTTTTAGAAGTTGTGAAGATTAAATATGAAAATATGGCTGGGAATAAAGTAAGGTTTTAGAAATGTGAATTTCCCACTTTCCTTTATTGGAACCTCAGGAATGTTAGATTTTAGGTTTAATTCTTTATGATTTGATTTGAATTTTAAAAAATTGGTAAGACTAACTCTTGTGACATCAATTTGTGTAGCTTTTGGTAGCATTAACTGATATGCAAGCCTCATTATAGCTAAAGGTACAAAGTACAATGTTCCTTTCCTCACATTCTATATATTTAATCTTTGATACCAGTTGGAATAATTTGCATCTTGCACATGTTACTGTATCCTAACAGGAAATGAGCTAAATGCATTTTCTCCTGACAGAAATGAAGTTAGCAATTTGTACAAGCAAAACGTCAGCCTTGTGCTTGGTCTTGGCGTGCCTGCCCTCAGAGTAGGTCTGTAGATTTCTCTTTTGAGGCTGGAAGAGTTTGAGAGGAACCATGTCATCTCTTGTAGAATCTGGCGTTTGGCTTTTATCTGCTTTGTTATTCTGGCCTTTGGTAAACAATATTTGGGAAATGAAGTTTGAGAGAGAACATTGGTTTCTCATAATAGCTGTGAAGAGAAATGGTAGGAGAAAGTGTTTTTCCTGTGCCAACATTTTCACACAGGAAAGACTGTTTTCACAGTATATTTGTTACCCCATTGAAATTGTATCTCATGGGCATATTCCTTTCCAGTTCAGGTTCACACTTTTTATGTATTTGACACAACTTTATTTTTAAAAAATTTATTCAGATTATTGGTGCCCTTAACTCGGTGTGCTTTTCTTTATGGCGTTAGTTGTATGAACATTTCCCGCATGTTCCTTTGTTCTCTATGCCCCATTATATTTCCTTTGTTTTACTTTGTGTCCCTTTTAAGGCACTTCCTGAGTTTTTAAGTCCATTCATAATAATCATTTGTAAACTGTTGTCACAGTAAATATGAAATTCTTTCATGTTTGCTGAAATTCATTTCTTTGTTTCTAGGGTGACTATGGATTCCACTATTCACGGAGCTCCAGAAAGGTAAAAAAAATTAATGCTGAAGACCATATATCTACATCTATATCTATATCTATATCTATAGATATCTATATATCTATATATTTTTTTTGGTTTTCCTTCTTTGTTATAATTATAAACATGGACTTAATTATTTATATATCAGATGCTATTTTTTAACCTTTTAAAAATTTAAATTAGAGAACATTTTGAAAGCTTTTATGGTTTTGCCTCGTGGGGCCACCTGGTCGCCTGGCCGCGTGCTGATGGTAGAATGGTACCTTGGGGGTGTTAATTGTGTGCCACATCTGGTCCTCAGCTGTGCAGTTGGAGATTTGCGTTTATGGCATCCAAGAGTGACCCTGTCCCCTAGAGACTGATGCAACATCACTTTCTCCATTTATAATGCCATGAAAACCAAATGCTTGGCTCAGTTCTGTAGCACATTCTCTGTCTGAAAAGCCTGAGTGGATGTTTAATTATGATCAAATGCTTCTTGATCTGGAATTAGGAGAACCTGTTTGATGATTATAATAGTGAAAGTCTTTTAGCTGTAATAACCCAGTGCCTCCATCTGACCTTGAGGGTTGCTCTGCTCTGTGGGCCCCGCAGGCTGCCTTTCCTCTTTCCTCTGTACGATGATGGGTAAATGCTACAACTCTCTCCCTGTCCCCTTCCCATCTTCCTGGAGTTCCCAGCCCTCATCTTTCCATATGCTTAATAGCCACTGTCTTCCAGCTCTTAATCTGGGAAGTATCTGTTCTTTGCAATAGCCAGGCTGAAGGAAGGTTTAGGATAGGCTGCATTTGAACGTCAACCCTACTTGGTTCCATGCTGTTGGGCAGTATACGGCATCACCCTATGCTTCGATTTCCTCACCTGAAAATAGGTTAGTAATGGCACCTCTCTCATAGGTTTGTGGGGAGAGAAAACATTTTACTTGGTGACATAATAAGAGCTCGAAAAAAGGCCAAATGAGGGGCACCTGGGTGGCTCAGTCAGTTACGCGACTGCCTTTGGATCAGGTCATTATCCCAAGGGTCCTGGGATCGGCCCCACTTTGGGCTCCCTGCTCAGCAGGGAGCCTGCTTCTCCCTCTCTCTCTGCCTGCCACTCTGCCTACTTGTGCTCTCTCTCTCTGTCAAATAAATAAATAAAATTTGAAAAAAAAAATAAAAGTACTTTAAAAAAAAAGGTCAAATGATACAGTTCATGTTATTACGGCTTATGGTGCAAAAGGTGACTTTTGCACTCTTATGGATAGATTTTATTAGGTTGGATTATGCATAATTGCCATTTGGAATGTCAGAAATTGTCTAATACCAGCTACTTCATGTGGCTAAACCATTAACTTATAACTTTCTCCCATCTATGGAATCCTTAGTTATTTTACTGTTTTAACACATATCATTACCCTCATCCTTTGAAATGCAGATATACTTGAATCATCTTCCTTAAATGATGGGTTTTTTTTGTTGTTATGCAGTGAAATCGTAGGATAATACTGATTTTTTGTCACGAACTACTCATAAAAATGATAATGTAGTCTTTTGAGATTTTCACATTGGTTTGGTAGGCGTTTCTCATCATATCATCAGCTCAGCAGGATTTTGTAATGTTGCCGGTAAGTGTTATTTGTGTCACTGGTAATAAATGAAAACAAAATTCACTGGAATCCTATTGATAATTCCTTCTTACCCATGTGTATTATGTCTCACCTCTTAAAGAAAGTTTTTATTTTTCAGGTATATTTTCTTTTCCAATAATTTTGAGGGGCAAAATTATGACTACCTTTGTTTTCTAAAGTTAAAAAATAGAATCATATGTTGAATAATAGGACCAAGATTTAGTTAGTAATCTAGTTAGTTGAGCAGAGGTCTTCATAATTTCAAAGCTAAGATGGGATTTTTCTAGCTCTCACCCAAAATTCTCAATTTATATAGTTGGGTAAATAAAAATCTTAAGAGGGGCGCCTGGGTGGCTCAGTGGGTTAAGCCTCTGCCTTCGGCTCAGGTCATGATCCCAGAGTCCTGGGATCGAGTCCCGCATCGGGCTCTCTGCTCAGTGGGGGGAGCCTACTTCTCTCTCTCTCTCTCTGCTGGCCTCTCTGCCTACTTGTGATCTCTGTCTGTCAAATAAATAAAATCTTAAACAAAATTAAAAAAAAAAACCTTAAGAGGCTGTCTGAAATAATAATGGCAGAATCAAAACAAAAATGGGTATCTTTTAGTTTCCCCCTTTCCTATTATATTTCTGGTATTCAGTGGTTGCTCAAAAGCATTATCTAATCATGTTTTAGAATTTTAATTCCAAGATAGTTAATAATTGATGCCATTTTTAGAATGAATGAAACATGAATTTCACCAGGACTCTGATGAAGAACAAAAATACATGTCATCATATTTCAACATTGAAATATTTTAGTTTTTTTTTTTGAACCTTATACGAGAACGAAACAACCATTCATGTGTAGATTTAGGACTTTCTTATTCTGTCTTACTTATCTATTTGTGCACAAACCAACCTCCTTTACCAAGCCTTTAGCCATTTAAACACCTTCCGGAATGTGTTTATGCTACCTTCTCTAGCAGTGTTTTATATGTAGTTTAAATACTGCCTTTACTGAAGTTTTGACTGTACCATGACATCAGAAGACTTGAGGCATTGGCATTGCCAGGCTGAAATGATTTCCCTAAAGGCTCCAACGCCACAGGAATTCAGTTAGGTGAGTGAGTAAAACTGACTGGAGGCAAAAAGAGCCTGGGAGTTGTTGCATTTTTCTTACCCAAAATGAAAGGTTTCTTCTGCTTTACATTTTTGGTATCTTGGGAGTGCCTCATGGCCTCTTTTCAGTTTTTGTATAACCTCAACTGCCTTGGCTCTTTGGAACCCTCACTGGCTCATCAGCCCAGTTTGCCTCCTTTCTCTCCTGTCACAGTTTCAAAGAACATACCAGAAGTCAGAGATCTGAACTTTAAAGAGGTCCCTCGCTGCTTGGCACCCACGCTAGCATCTCCATCTCCAGTCACTTACTGGTCCAACCCCCTTTGCCAGCAAGGGGATGTCTGGGGCCTTAAGAGGGAACACAGAATCCTTCCGAATTTTTGTGTTTGAATCCTCTCACCCACTTAAAATATTGAAGATATTCAAGATTGAGGAGCTATGACTTCATCACGCACCAGTTGAAGGGGTGGCTTGGAAGAATTCTGAGTTTAATGAGAAGATCATCAGTACAAGTGAAAGGAAACCCTTTTATTAATTCTGGTATCCAATTCTTTCTTTGTTTTCCCCCCACCGCTTTGATTATGTGTTTTTTATAGAATGTGAATTGAATGGGCAGCATTTAAAGAAACCAAGGTCACTTTTTCAATATTGTACACTGAAGACTTGCCTAGACAAGCCTTTGATTTAGATGTTTGTAAATGTGACTTGACATCTGGAGATAGGTGTGCTGTCAGAATGTTCGATTTACTTCATAGAAGAGCTGAAGGAAAGCATGAGCCTCTCTGATAGAATTCTTTTGTCTTTGAACTCTGGAATATGAGTAATCAGGAACAATGCCGCATTGTGTCAGGCAAAGTCTGAATCCCAATGACACAATTCTAAGAACTCTTAGAATTGACTCATGCCCAGTTTAAGGGTGTGGGTTACCAAGAGGCTGACTAAAAATACTTGGATGTTTGCTGTGGCTTGCCAAAGTTTGTTTTCTTTCTGCCTTCAGAATAAATCAGTGCTGCCACAGTGCAGGCATGATGCTGCCCTGAAGGTCTTTACGTGGGGAGACTGGCTTATATCAGGGTCAGATGTGAGAGTGTGCTCGCCTCATCGTCTGTCGCTTCCCTTAGCCTCAGGACTGATCTGACAACGCAGACACGCTTTCCTCTCTGCTCCCTCAAGTGGGCCGCTTCTAGAAGGCATGTGGTCTGTAGGAAGAGAAGACTCCCATTTTCATTTGGGAATCTCAGTCCTTAAACACGTTTTCTTGGCATTCAAGGAAGACATGCTTGCTTTAATTTCTGTTCTAAAGGAAATAATGTTATTGCGGGCCCTTTAAAACGTGTGTTAGGAATGCAAGTAAGAGCATGTGAGACAGTTGGGGGGTGTGGATCGGGAGGATTAAAAAATATCACTTACTCAGAATATTTAGGGAAGTATACAGTTTCCGTATATTAGAAATCATCTTACGATGACAAGTTATTGGGTCACTGATGTATAGTTGTCACATACAAGTAGCACCCAGTTTAAACCCACGAGCTTAGAATCCTGGCTCAGCAGAGCAAAAGATTCATAACCAAATATTGTGAATGTCATGCTCTCAGAAAATGCTACTCTTGTCCTACTTAAGAGAAAATATAATTTTTCAATTTTTCTTCTGTTTTCCAGTATGAGTACAAAGTTGTTTAGAATTTCAGAAATGAAGTCTGATATCCCAGTGTTTCCTGTTTATTGCTTAACATCTTCTTTTAGAAATTGCCTCTCCACATTGTTGGGCAATATTTTATAAGGGTATTTATATTTTTCTCATCAATTTATGAAAGTTTTTTATGTATTAATATTGTTAGTCCTTTAGCTCCATTTCGAGGGCAAATATTTTTATAGGGTTCTTTTGACTTTTCACTTCTCTTTATGTTTAGCTCGCAGAGTTTAATGTAAAAATTTAGCAGACAATACTTATTTGGCAACTATGGTAGAACTCTTATTTGTAGAATTGTTTTCAAATATGGTAATTTTTAGGAAACATGTTTGGACACAGTTTCAGATCGTATTTTTGATCCGAAAACCAAAAATCAAAAGGTATGGCTGAAAAGGTGGGCGAGAGTCCCATTGGGGGCTGTGAATTTTCAGCTAAGGAGATCATTCTGGTATAGATGTGCTTCATATTAAGTTGGGTACAATTGTGGGTCACAGTATGATAAGGGATCAGTGTATATGAGTCTCCTTTGAGGCAGGTGGAGGAGATGCCATGTGGTGGGACACTGTCATATTATTTCACGGTGGTGTTTTGTGTTTGTTTTTGTTGTGTTTTTTTTTTAAGATTTTTATTTATTTATTTGAGAGAGAGAGTGAGAGAGAGAGCATGAGAGGGGAGAAGGTCAGAGGGAGATGCAGACTCCCCGTGGAGCTGGGAGCCTGATGTGGGACTCGATCCCGGGATTTTGGGATCATGACCCGAGCCGAAGACGGCCGCTCAACCAACTGAGCCACCCAGGCGCCCCTGTTTTTGTGTTTGTTTTTTAAAACTCTCTTGGAAGTCCCCTTTGTGACAGACTTTTTTTTTTTTTTAATGGGTTTATCTGTATCACATCCAAATCCATGATCACATCTAAAAAGGTTTCATGTGTGAACACGTCTTCACGGAGTCTCTAGAACTCACATTAGTATCCTGGAATTATACGGTAAATTCTTGCTCTGCGGCTCTCTTCTTGATGATGAAAGATGTGGCCCTAACAAGGCTAATGTTATAGTTCCTGCTCACGGGCCACCTCTTTCTGGAGGGCAGAAGACCTCATGGTTGGTGTCTGGCAGACCTGCTAGTTAGGAATTGTGAACACGTTGCTTGACCACTGTATTCCTCAACTTTCTCGTTTCCGACGGGCAGTAGCAACAAGTATGGACCACATAGAGTTTTTATGAAAAGGAGATGAGAATGCGCTATTCCCCCAAATTCCTGCTACATTATACGTGTTTGAGAGATGTCAGTGTCACCATCAGCAGCAGGCAGATGCCCTTTCTTCCTTTTCCTCAGCTCGTGATACTCTGAGCTCATCTTCTATGGAGTAGGTTCAGAGGGAATGCGGCTAAAACCCAGAAAATTATGAGGACTTAAACATTTTAATAGTGTAGTAATAAAGCAGTAGACAAGAGATTGGGATGGGGCCAGGAAATGATGCTTTAGAATCTAATGGCAAGATGATCCCGGTTTCTTCCCGGGGATACTGCCCTGATGGCCCCCGTCTCACCCCCTCCATGCCCATTTGTGATACTCTAGAAGTTGGATCGAAATAGATGGGACAGGATTTGACAATGTTAGTCTTGTTTTGGTCTTTGATGGTGTATGTTGATCTATCTAATCTGTGTGTTATCACTAAATATGTGTGTATAGATGTTATTGTATGTGACATGAACATGTAGACAAGTGTTCGTATGTGCTCACACATACACGCTCTTTGTATGATATATATAACATGATGTAAGTGAGGGCTCGAAAAAGTCTCCATAATTCCAGGTCCCTGCTAAGCCTCTCGTTAGGAGTTACTCTGCTAATTCATCCCAGGGGGAAGACCTGGGGAGGAGCTTCAGTGTGCTAAATACTGTTTACTCTAAGCTACAATGATGGGTTTCTTTCTTCTGAATGGAATGTAATGGGTATCCCCCACTGCTCAGTCTGTAGCTCCCAACTCAAGAGGTTATTGGAATACAAAGTGATTCTGTCTCAGGCCAGAGAGAAAGAAAGACACACATGTATTTTTCTTAGGTTCACGGAAGAGAAAAAGACTTCCTGATGTAGCTGACTGTGGTTTGTCTTTTTTTTTTTTTTAATAAAGTTCTTTTTTTTTTTTCCCTAAGATTTTATTTATTTATTTGACAGAGGGATAGAGAGCACAAGTAAGCAGAACGGCAGGCAGAGGGAGAGAGAAGCGGCCTCTCTGCTGAGCAGGAAGACTGATGTGGGGCTCGATCCCAGGACTCTGGAATCATGACCTGAGCTGAAGGCAGCCACTTAACCAGCTAGGCCTCCCAGGCGCCCCTGTGGTTTGTCTTTTGAGCCTATAGCCACTCTGCTGATAATCACTTCAAATAGTGCAGTAAAAGGGAAGGAACTCACAGTTATTGAATGGCCATTATGTGCTATATGATTTTAACTCATTTGATTCTCCAAGGACTCTGTGAGGCCTGTTGGATTTCCCCCAATTTATAGATGAGGAACTGAAGCTCAAAGCAGTTGGTAAACAGCAGAGCTCTGATCTGAACCCAGGTGCAACTGATCCCCCAAATCACACTCTTTCCAGGGCTGTGCTGTCTGCTGCTACATTCCATTATGAATAAGGGAGACCGGAAAAATTGTTCAGAGATTTCCCCGTTTCCAGTGTTGGCCCTGGCCGTGCACGCCCAGGAGAACAGCAGGTAGCTGCTTACTGGCAGCAATAACCCTGGAAGGCAAGTTTCCTTCTCAGCCAAGAGTCCCCCGTCTCTCTGCTCTCTGGCTTGGGGTACTACCTTGGTCTTCTCTGTTTACCCCGGCTTTCTGACTTCTAACCTGCCTCCCACCTCCCAAAATGTTAACATTCGCTAGATTTGCTTTGCGACTAGTAAAGCCATATTGGTGACAGTTATTTACTTATTTATTTCAACTCGGATCCAGTGTTTTGAATATCCAGCTATAATTTGAGGCATGTATAACCTCCTGAGAAAAGAGGCAGCAGTTAAGATGTCAGCCCTGTCAGGATTCCTAAGCGCTCCGCTGATAGGTACTTGGAAATGATATAGATAGGACATATGCTAAAACCTTCTGGAGTGTAAATATGTTGCTCTTTAGCAGAAAGTTTCCAGGATTCGATAGGCAGCCTTTTGCAATGATTTGGGTATTCTGGGCTGGATTCAGCCTTTCATAGTTTTTTTTCTTTTTTTTTTTTTTTATATTAGAGAGGGAGGAAGTGTGTGGTAGAAGGAAAAATAGGTAAGCTTAAGAGTCTGATAGGTGCAGGCTTTTTTTTTTTTTTTAAATGTCCAGTTAGCATATAGTACATCATTAGTTTTTGATGTTGTGTTCAACAACTCATTAGTTGTGTATAACACCCAGTGCTCATCACAACATATGATGCGCTCCTTAATATGGTAGGTGCAATCTTAAATTGTAGGCCCATCTCTCACTTGTCCCCGATAAGTCACTTTACCTCTTGGGGTTCTCTGGTTATCCATCTGTAAAGCGGAGGCTGTACCTGCCATTGTTTATAACACCCAGTACAGTTCCTAGCATAGAACATCATTGAGTAAATATTAGTTCTCTGCGTCTTGACCTGGAAGGTAATGCTTTTTTTTTCTTCTTTCTTTACAGTTCTTGCCTTTAGTGAATGCATGTATATGGAGGGAAGACTGATTAAATAAGCCTTTCCTCCCATCGAAACTGTCTTCCCTTTATAGTTCATATCTGTTCTATTTTAAATAAGGTTTAAACTCTCTCATTTCCCTGATACCTCTGCATGAGATAAGACTTGAACTCAATATACAACAACTAGTTGGGTGCATTCCATACATCTGTTCTGCACAAGTGTTCTTCCTGCCGGATCTGGGGTGCGGTGCATTGAGAGGCACATTTTGCTAGACTTAGCGATCGATGATTCCAGCACATTTATCAGCATAGGTGATGCTTTTGAAATTATGCAGGAAGCAAAAATGACTAATGCGGTAGGTCAATGCTAACAGCCATAGGAGAAAACACTTCTTGGCTGGGGAAGAGATTGGGTTCATCTCACATTCTTTTTCTCTCTTCTGTGAATTCTGTGCTCCTGATAAAAACTTGCCTATCCCATCTGCCTTATTAAGTAGATGCAACCATTTCTCCAGATAATTTTAAATGTGCTCAAAGGTTAACAGTTAGTGAGTATAAGTCTAGCAAGCTTTCGCTGTAAATTAATCAACAATTAGATACTGTCTGGTATCTAAAATTAAAATTACTGTTCTTTTACGTTTAAGTCAACAGATGAATAACTTTATATGCAAGGTATACTTTTTAATGAAAAAGTAAATATTTTTAATCACCAAATAAGAGAAGAATTTTCTCTCTACAGAAATAGACATTTTTATAAAGGATGATGTGTACTTTTTCTAAAGCATCTCATGAGACCTACTAATTTCATTAATCAAAAGCTCTAACATTACCTTTACCTTAGTACTCTTATCAGTGTTCCAAAAGAAAACATTCATCAGCTGACAGTTGTGCTTTTGTCCTAATTCAATCATCAAAAATCTAGGAAATGCATCATTTTTTAAAGTTGGGAAAGAGAAGAAACTGAAGAATGACTGTCATTTTTTATGTTCCTTTCCTAGTTGTCATATTGCTGCCCATCAACAGCTAGCACTGAATTTTCTGCTGGTTTAAAGTCTAATGATAAAGCTGCATCTGAATTTCCCTAAGCACTTCTTTATAGACAATCAGCACCAGTATGATACCCTTCTAACATGACTTGAGGAAGCAGAAAGTGTTGCATAAAGTCAGAAAGAGTACTCAGAAGTTTGTATGTGTTTTCTGTTCCTTTATTGGACATTATTTGATTTTTAGATCATCCTTATGAAGTGGGCATCAAAGCTTTTAATGTAAGTCTATAGACGTGGAAGTGGCAGCTCACTGACCTGACTGGCACAAAATCCCATGGCTGAGCTACTTGTGACAAGAGCCAGGCCCGTGGCTCAGTGCTCCTTCCACTGTCCCACTATCCAGGTCACTCATGAGAAGGACCATGTGCCCCTGTTCAAGTCATTTCCTTGTGAGAAGCAGTCAAGCCCTGATCCTTGGTGGGCTGGGCATTAAACATTAATGGATAGAGTCCATAACTAAGTATAAAGAAAGTACCACTGGTTCACCAATGCGTATGAGTCATTCTATGTATGTCTCCTCTTTCCCTGTAAGAACATTTTTGTCTGGACTCGTCAGGTTTCTTAATGTAGGTCGTTTATTTTTTCCTGTGTGGATCCTGGATGGGGATGGACTGAAAGCTGGTCTGAGCCTATCAGTTGTGCTGATGCCAGTAAGTTTACTGATTATGTTTACCAGGCTCAAGCTTTAAGACGAATCTCTATGGAAATGAATTGCTCATTTTAGGGACTTGTCCAGTGCTGTGCTCAGCCACATTCAAGAATGGAAAATAGAAAAAGAATTCAAGTTGTAATTTTTTTAAAAAGATTTTATTTATTTTTTTGAGAGAGAGAGAGAGAGAGCAAGAGAGAGAGTGTGAGCAGAAGCATGGCGAGGGGTAGAGAGGGAAGCAGACTCCCCACCAAGCAGGGAGCCTGATGCGGGACTCGATCCCAGGACTCTGAGATCATGACCTGAGCAGAAAGCACAGGCTTAACCAACTGAGCCACCCCAGCGCACCTGAACTCAAGTTATGATAATGTGTTTGTTGGAAAAAAAGATAGCAAAACTGAAAATAAATCTTCCTGTGTTGTTCAGTGGTGAGTGACCTTGGGAGCAGCACAGAGAGGACTGACTGGTGATGCTTATGAAGTCCACTGTCTACTTTCTAACTCTTTTTTTTTTTTTAAGAGTTTATCTATTTATTTGACAGAGCGAGACACAGTGAGAGAGGGAACACAAGCAGGGGGTGTGAGAGAGAGACAAGCAGGCTTCCCGCTGAGCAGGGAGCCCCATGTGCGGCTCCATCCCAGGACCCTGGGATCATGCCCAGAGTCAAAGGCAGACACTTAACGATTGAGCCATCCAGGCGCCCCTACCTTCTAACTCTTGAACTGAGTGATTTAGTTTTGTGGAGCTTGGTTATGTTGTTTCAGTGATAAGGCACACTTCCTACAGGTTTGGAGCCTTTCTTTCCCATATGGGAGTTTCCTCTGTAGAGCCTAGGTGGTGAGGAATTATTGTAGAGGTGTTCAAAGCATTGAGAACATCCTTCCAGATCTTTGGTTCTGTACACCTCAGGAGCATTATTTGATCTTCCTTTTTTTTCCTTCCTCCCCTTTTGCAAATACAGGTAACCTTGACAAATAGACTGAGTAGTTAGCTCCTGTTTCCGCAGCACTGGCATGGAAATTTCTTACAGGCTGGAACTGCTGCTTGCACGGTTGCTATGCAACCAGGAGAGGAGTTCACAAGCTTTGTCACAAGCCAGCAATCAAAGGAGAGACAGTATTTTCTTTCGATTATGTATTTTACTTATTTATTTTTTTCTGTCTGCCCTTGTTTTGGGGATTGTGTATTTACATCCTTTGGGGAGTTTTTATTTTTGGAAATGCCTTTTCCAAAGAAACTTTATTTGTTGAAGACATTTTTTTTTGCTCTTGCGAGATGAAAAGGTGAACGCCACCTCCCAGTTAGTAGGTGTTGAAATTAGGCCTTGAAGCAGATAAAGTAGTTCTTACTAAAAACATGGTGGAATCAAATACAGCTTCAGACACTCTTTGAGTAAGAAAGCATCCATGTAGCTTTGTATTCTTCTGCTTCTGGTCTCCATATATTGTGTACTTTTCTGACCTACATCAGGGGCTTTGAATCTGCAGTTCCTTCAACTCTCTTGTCCCTGAAAGTCATCTCTGAATAGAAGACCATTTAAACCTTTGTAATCAGGATTATTCTGACCAAATTTTCTGGAGCCATCTTTTATGTAAGTCCTTCTTGACCTATACAGATTTTTGTCTTTCAAATACGAACGAACCAGCTTTTAAACAAATATTTGAGTAAATGCTTATAACCAATGTTTGTGTTTTCAATTATTGATTTTTAATTATCCATTGATAATTGGATTGTTTATTGAACGAGGCCAAGGGATGTGTCTCAGGACTGTTCATAATACTCGTGCAGGTAGAGAAGAGGAGATAAGGAAGACTAAAATAATACAGATCTTCTGCCAGGGTCCCAACGGAGAAAAGATGGCTTATAGAAACTGTGTATCAGTGAGCGCGATATGGATATCTGGCAGCTCTGCAGTCTGGGTTATTGAACTGATAGCTCACAATGACTAAGAAGTGGTGATAATTTGGAGCCAACCTGATTTCAGTAGGAAAAACTCATGTAAAATTAAACCTGTTTTCTTCCTGATGATTTTACTATGCTGGTGAGTCATATAATTCTGTAGCCACTGGGTATGGATTTTAGTAACACGTTTGATGAAATTTCTTATGGGAATCAACATTTCCTTGCAGCAGTCTCTAACTTTTATGCTTTAAAATAGCACTTAGCAATTTTTTTTCTCCTGCACATGACTCTCTATGTAAATTATTTGAAGACATGACACAGAACATTAAAACCAATACAGATGTTTCTGAACTTCAGGGACATAACATTTGCATATAAGCATTACCGTTTGCATTTCCCCCTTATAATTGGGCCTACTGTGGGAAAAAAGCTTTGCTTTTTATCTTTTTAAAGTCTGTATTTAGCATTTCGTTGTGTGAGGCCATGCTCACAGAGCCCCGTCAGCATGAGTTTATCTTTACCATCTGTGCCCTCTGCAAGTGAGTGGGGTTCCAGTTTAGGCCTCTGTCGCTGCTGGGGTTTTGCGTATAAAGTGTCAGTGACTGTTGGAAAGAGGCCTGATTTCCCATCTTAGTTAACACACTCCCTTTGAGCTCTTTGTACAAGAGTGGTGAGTGAACTATTTTAAGTCAAACCATAAACCGGTGCTGAGGAATGCTGATTTTTTCATTTGCTCAACCCACAAGCGTTTCCTGAGTAGTACCTTCAAGGGTTTGAAGACAGGTGGGGCACATGCATTCTGTCACAAGCTCAATTCTCCCACTGGCCTTTTTTTTTTTAAGACCCTTTGGCCAACTGACAGATCCCTTCTCAAAAAGAAAATTTTAAATACGTGAGATATGAGGGATTAATTCTATTAAAATAGTTATCCAAGATAAAAAATTATGATAAAGTAATAGGTAATACTTATTAATGCATTTGGTAATACAATCCAGCAGCAGGCTTAACACCAGCTGTAGTTTTGTAATCATGATGTGCGTAAGCAATAGCATATCTGCCTAACTATAGAGCGATAGAAAAGGAATCATTATTTCTATTGGTGACAGAGTCACAGGGACTGTTAATACTCTGTGACTTGGGCATCTGGGTGGCTGAGTCATTAAGCGACTGCTTTTGGCTGGGGTCATGGTCCCAGGGTCCTGGGATTAAGCCCTGCACCAGGCTCCCTGCTCAGGGGAAGCCTGCTTCTCCCTCTCCCGCCCCCCCCCCCCCCCGCTTGTGTTTCCTCTCTCACGGTGTCTCTCTCCATCAAATAAATAAGTAAAATCTTAAAAAAAAATACTCTGTGGCTTTAATCATGCCTAGATTTATAATGCAAGGAGATGCTAGATTTCGGTTAGATGTCAATGAAAAGAAAGATATACTTTCTCTTGGAGAAAGTAGACCCATGTGGGTCTTGCAGACCCACGTGTGGGATGTCCATATACCCCAATTAAAATACACCTGTTTACACATTCACCAGTATAATTATAATGTTCACAAAAGTGATTTTCTTAAAAACAGTAAAATATACTATTAATACTTATATTAATAAATATAATAATAATACATGATGATGCATTCTTTTCAGATGATAAAGTCTCTGGGATTAGAATCCTTGTGGATAGTCCAGGTAGCATGTGTAGTTTAAACTATATAAAGCCTATATCATAGCAGAGACACATGAGTTTCAAGCATGTATATCGTCTATGTGACCTAATCCTCAGTAGACTAGAGTGGTACATCTTCATGGAAGATGCCAAACGGCTGGGCCCTCTGCCAGTTTTCCGTTATATTTTTGAAGGAGCAGAAGAAATAAAGCCGTAGTTTAAGTGGAGAGATTTTATCTAAACAACCTGCATGAGAGGTCAAGGGAAAGTTCCCAACTCATAAATGAGTAATGCTGGTAGTCATATGGGACATCTTTTGTGCAGATAACAGCGTTGATTTTGTAGGGATCCGTGGGTTCACGGGTGTGTAACACTTCGAGTCATGCCTACACACAGGGCGCCCTGTGTTAGTGCTGTTACTGCTCTTCCAGCTTAAGTTACTACTATTAAGTTCTCCAGGTTTGTTGTGGAGGCCATAAAGCTTTCTCATTTCAAAGAACCATATTTACACGGACAACAGCGATCATTTAGGGCTCACCGGTCCATGGCTGTGGGACGACATCATGGACATTTTATTTCTTTATTTGACAGAGGGAGAGATCACAAGTAGGCAGAAAGGTAGAGAGAGAGGGGGAAGCAGGCTCCCTCTTGAGCAGAGAGCCCGATGCGGGACTTGATCCCAGGACCCTGGGATCATGACCTGAGCTGAAGGCAGAGGCTTTAACCCCCTGAGCCACCCAGGCCCATCATGGACATTTTAATTTATTTTTTGACTAGATAGTACATGAACATTTTATAAAATCTTAATGATATAGAAGTGTATAGATGGTGAAAAGTAAATCATTTTTGCTTTCTTTTATCCCCATCACCCAATTTTCCTTCCCAGAGGCAATGTGTTATATATAAAAGTAATAGATTTATCCTGTTTTCTTTCAGAGGTTTTATTTATTTATTTGAGAAGAGAGAAAGAGAGAGCGCATGCGAGCGCACAAGGTGGGGGGAGAGGTAAAGGGAGCAAGGAGCCTGATGTGGGACTCGGTCCCAGGATCCTGAGATCAAGACCTGAGCTAAAGGCAGACACTTAACTAACTAAGCCACCCAGGTGTGCCTAAATTTATCTTTAAAGGGAGATTTTATGCATATTGTTACCAGTTTACTTACATATACATACGGTCTTTTTTTTTTTTTTCCTTAAAGTAAGCTCTACACCCAACATGGGGCTTAAACTCATGATGCCCCAGAGATCAAGAGTCACATGCTGGAGGTGCCTGGTTGGCTCAGTCAGTTAAGTGGCTGTCTTTGGCTCAGGTCATGATCCTGAGGGTCCCGGCATTGAGTTCCGCATCGGGCTCCCTGCTCAGTAAGGAGCCTGCTTCTCCCTCTCCCTCTGCCTGCTTCTCCCCCTGCTTGTGCTCTCTCTGTCAGATAAATAAAAATCTTAAAGAAAAAAAGCCACATGCTCTACTGACCAAGCCAGCCAGTTGCCCTCACATATAGTCTTTTTAATGTAGAGATGATTCCATGCTATATGCAGTACATCAGTAAATATATCATAGAGGCATTCCACTCAGAGTTAGCTTGTTTTTTTAAATAAACTTTTAATTTAGAATAGTTTTAGACTTACTGAAAAGTTGCAACGGTAGTGCAGAGTTCTCATAAATGACACACTGGTAAACTTCTTGCATTATGGTGGTGTAGCTGTCCAAACTGAGGAGCCAGTATTGTAGCATTATTACCTGATGTCCACGTTCTATTCAGATTTCCCTAGTTTTTCCCTCATGTCCTTTTTCCTCTTCTAGGATCCATATTCCATTTAGTCATCACGTCCTTTATGGTGTCCTCTAGTCTGTGATAGTTGCTTAAATGTTCTTTGTTCTTGACAACCTTGACAGTTTTGAGGAATGCTGGCTAGGTATTTTGTGGAATATTCCTGCATTTGAGTTTGCCTGGTGTTTTCTCGCCGTTAGTCTGGGTTTATACGTTTGGGGAGCCTGAGGTGAAGCACCCTTTTTTATCACCAATGTCAAGAGCACAAGCTGTCAACGTGGTTTATCGTTGATGTTGCTGACCGTGGTCACCTGAACGAGGTGGTGTTTGCCAGGTGTTACTCTGTAAAGTTACTTTCCTTCCCTTTCCATACTCTGCTTTTTGGGAATAGCTCACTAAATGCAGCCCACATTCAGATGGACTGAAGTTCTACCTCCTTGGGAGAAGGATGCCCTGTTGTGTGTGTGTGTGTGTGAGAATGACTTTCTAATGTGAAAGTCTATGTTTTGTTTGTTTGTTTTTAGAGAGAGAGTGCACGTGCGGGGAGGGAAGGCCAGAGGAAGAGGCAGGGAGAGAATCTTAAGCAGCTCCACATCCAGCATGAAGCCCAATGCAGGACTTGATAACACAACCCTGAGATCATGACCTGAGCTGATGTCGAGAATTGGTCTCTTGACCAACTGAGCCACCCAGGTGCCCGAAGGTCAGTTTTTGACTTCTAGGTCATCTTTCTAGACAAAACAGATCTAGGGTTTTAAGCAGTCCTTCCCAAATCCGTCCTCTCCTTTCACATACATTTCTTATTTTGGGACACCTCTCATTCGCTGCCCAGAGACCTCTTTTTGTTTGTTTGTAATTTTCTAGTTATTTTGGCTGTGTTTGTACATACAGCTGGATTCAAAATAAATAATATGGTACTTTAATAATGGTTTTGTTGATATTCATAGATGATAATTGCTAAGCTACTTAACTGACAGTAATTTGCTCCAGGTGACTAAATAAGCAGTTTTCGTAGAGCCATGTTTTTGAAATTAATATCTAGAGATGCTGCTGTCTTATCAAATGTTACATTGAACTTTGTAACATAAAACTTCCTTGTGTACTCACATAGTTTTGGGCTCTTTATTCAGTTAACAAGTATTTATTTATGGAGCTTCTGCGTTTTCACTACGGTTTCGTGGTAAGACAAACCAGACGCCTGACATGCGGCAGGTCATTTCTAGTGCGAGACACACAATAAATGCATTGAAAATTAGTAAAGAAGATCATTCCAGAGACTGAGAAGTGCTTTGAGGAAACGAAGCAGAGTGACACGCTTGTGGATCCCTTGGTCATCGTGGCCGTGTCCAGGCTACTCTCAGCTTGTGGCCAGAGCAGTCCTCAAGAGATGCCCTTGATCTGAAGCCGGAGGACGCAGGAGGACAGACATCTGAAAGTCTGGGAGAAGAGCTTTCTAGCAAAATCTGGAGTCGGGAGGGGATTGGCGACTTCTAGAAATAAAAAAGGCCGGGGGGTGTAAGTGAGAGTGGGGTGGCTGTGAGGCTGGGAGGGTAGGCAGGGCCAGGTCCCTGCAGGGCCTCACCAGCACATTACCTCCTATGGGAAGGCTCTGGGTGGTTTTGAGCAGGGAGTGACATGATCTGATATATGCGTTTTAAAAGCACCTTCCTAGTTGCTTTGTAGGAAACACACTGTCGGGGAGACAAGAGGAAGCAAGAATACCAGCTCGGAGACCACTGTAAGAGTCCCTGTGAGAGGTGGGTGATGGGTTGGACTGTCAGTGAGATGGACAGAAGAAGATAGTTAAATGATGATGCTGGCCAGATAAAGGGCCTCCAAGTAGATTGCATTGCACGTGAGTTTAATGTTAGAGAAATTTGACATAAGAGAAGCATCATCAGCATTATGTTTTCAATTAATGCTTTAAAAGAAGAGTGGTAGCACTGGTAGATGGATGGATAAGGAAGATGTGTCCGCACATATAAGCACATGCGAATGTTATGCAGCCGTAACAATGGATGAGATTGTGCCATTTGCAACAACGTAGAAGGACCTGGAGGGTATTATACTTAGTGAAATAAGACCAAGAAACACAAATACAATTTGATTTCATTCATGTGTGGAATCCAAAATAAACAAATGAATGAAGAAACAAAAAGCAGAATCAGACCTGTAACTCTAGAGAACAAATGATGGTTGCTAGAGGGAGGGACTAGAGAGATGGACAAAGTCAATGAAGGGGAGTGGAATATACAGGTTTCCATTACGGAATGAATACGTCATGGAGATAAAAGACCTGGCATAGACAATAGAGTTAGTGATATTGTCATAATGTTGTGTGGTGACAGATGGTAGTTACACCTGTGGTGAGCACAGCAGGACATATAGAGAAGTTGAATCACTATGTTGTACACCTGAAATTAATGCAACATTGTGTGTCAATTAGACCCCAAAAAAACAACATTAAAACAACAACAAAAAAGAAGAGTGGTCTCAAATACCATATTAACACACTAGGAAGACATTAGGGAGCCATGTCCTCCCTAACTTAACTCACACATCATAACAGGAGAGGAAACCTGCTTACCAGATTAATGAGCTCTTGATTTTTATTATCTAGTAAGTCTGTCATAACTACCAAGCCCACAACAGTAAGAATTTGTCTTTAGGGGTTAATAATAAACTGCAGTGGTTAAGCATCCCATTTATTTGATTATTATTCCTCAAGAAATTCTCATCTTAGTAATAATATTTCTGATGTAATGGTCACTGTGAATTCCTTTTATACCATAATGATTGTAATAATCAGCAAAGCAGAACATGTTTCAATCATACATTGATGTTTAACTTTGAAATCACTGAGAAAACATTTCATTTGTGTAGCTATTACTTGCATGCAAAATGCCTTTTGATAAAGGGTTTTACAAAGCTTTTCTTGGAATGGATCTCTAAATGTAGTCAGTCTTGACATTTTGACTCATATCAAATACAGCAATTCATTTTATGAGAACTTGGAATTTAATATAACAATTGATTTGTTTTAAATTTTAAAGGTAATATTTTCTTTTGCTGCATGAAGAAATACTGTTTCAAAGTAACAACCTCATTAGTTGGTCTCAATTTAATATTTTGGGATAAGGTAGACAAGATAGAGATAATTTATTTTTGTATTCTAAAAATAAGGATTTGCTAAGGAGCTGGTGAGGTAAAGAGAAGGGAAATATTTGCCTCTTTAATGAACTTTAAAAAGCACTGCGTAAGTATGGAGCGCCTGGGTGGCATAGTCAGTTAAGAATCTGACTCATGGTTTCAGTGAGGTTGTGATATCAGGGTCGTGAGTTCAAACCCCACATCGGGCTCCACACTCAGTGTGGAGTCTGCTTAAGACTCTCTCTCCCTTGGAGCACCTGGGTGGCTCAGTGGGTTGGGGCCTCTGCCTTCGGCTCAGGTCATGGTCCCAGGAACCTGGGATCGAGCCCCACATCGGGCTTTCTGCTCAGCGGGGAGCCTGCTTCTCCCTCTCTCTCTGCCTGCCTCTCTGCCTACTTGTGATCTCTGTCTGTCGGGTGAATAAATAAAATCTTAAAAAAAAAAAAAGACTCTCTCTCCCTCTTCTTCTGCCCACCCCCCTTCTCTCTCTCAGAATAAATAAAATCTTTAAAAAACTCACTGCCTAAGTAGATGGATGTCACCAAAATTAAACACATGGGTGTTGATATGTTAATTGTCTGTAGTTCTTGTCTGTTTATTATTAGTGCAGGTATAGCCGTACTTTTATTAGATAACACTTAGTTAACTTGTGTTATGATGTACCACATGTTCCTGTTTAACTGGATGTCTGGTTTTGTTTTGTTTTGTTTTTTAAGAATAAGATGCTATAAGTTGAAATGGGTTTGCCTCTCAGGATGTAAGTTAGTTTCAAGCACAGAATTCTGGCCAAGTTTATTACTTGGAATGTAATTCACTCTGTATGTTGAATATTCTTCAGCATCATCTCACTGAAAGTTTAGGAGGATTTTTGGGAGCGAAGTGCGGAAACAGGAACCAAGCTTTATTAGCTACTTTGAAACACACACTTTTAAAAATTAAAAAATAAATAAAAAAGAAGTGTTAAAATTGCTTCAGTCCTTGTAAGAAAAGCACATGTTGGTATTTCAACTGGTTCTTCTTAAGAAAGAATCGAAGTTCTCATAGCCCCAGGAGATTCTGTTCCCAGTGCAGGACAGAGTAAAAACCAAAACCAAACCAAAAGTTGCCATTTTGAGTTAATGTTGATCCTTTGATACACTTACTTGAGCAAACAGGAAAGCTCTGTTAAAAAGTGGCACGATAGATATCAAGATGTCTATGAAACAGTCCTTTCCTAAAGAATTTAGGTGTCGTTGGGCGTGAGAGTCCCGCTCATGTTCCAGCTTGGCCCCATTCTGTGCCCAGCCAGACAAGTGCGTATAACACACTAGGAGGTCAGGCCGAGAACGGACTCAGTCCAGCTGTGAGAGGGACGTGGAATTTGGCGTCTGAACTGATTCTTGAAGGAGCTGCAGAATTTAAACGGGTAGGAGTGAAGCCTCGAGGAAGGCGGTGGAGGTAGAAATGACAGCACCTATCCTGGCTCTTCTGTTGTAGCTGGGGATTGTGCCTGTCACTTTACGGCTCCCTGGACAGCTCGCAGAGTGCCCTGAACAGAGAGGCTGCCGAACAGATGGAATCCCATGGGCGGACAGCACTCTTAAACGTGGAGAGCGCACAGATCAGTAATGTGCTTTTCAATCAGTTGAACAGGGTAGCATAATCACATAAACTATGTTTATGTTACGAGAACTCGACAGTCTGTTGTATTTCCTTCACATCTCACTTGCAATTTCCCGACTCAGTTGCTACAAATTGGAAGGAGAAAGAACATCTTTGGTTCATGAAGAATTTCTTGGGCTAAATGTTGATAGATATTTCTGAGTTAAGTTTTTGGTTTCTGGTCTCCTGGTCTTTGAAGTCTGCAAAATGTTTCTGTTCTCCAGCCTTTGGGGGGCTCACTTTAGAGGAGGGGAATGCTACGAATTTTAAATGAATACATTTAACGAGTTGAATTTTTTTAATTAGGAAAATTCCATATTCAGGGTGAATCTTTTTATATGATATAAAGTCCATTTTTTAATGTAAATAGTCTTTTTTATAATTTGCTGGTTTAACAAACTTGGTTTCTTATCCATCTGACTTAAGCTTTGGGTTTCTAATCTCCTGGTCCACTAGGAGTCTATATATGTGCAGTTGATTTAGTGCTTTTATTTTCTTATGTCTGGGGACTCACTTTAGTGGTAGGAACCCTAATAATGTGCATTTTGAAGAAGACACTTACTAGCTTTATTTTTTTAATTAGAAGAGCTCCATATTCAGAATGAATTCTTTCATATGGCATGGATTCTTCTTCTTTTTTTTAACTTACATAGTTTTTGTATGATTTACTGGTTTCAAAAATGTACTTTTGTATATTGGATTTGCTTAAAGTGGAACATGTTCAATATCCTGTTGACTTTTTATTGAGGCCGTTACAGCATCCAGTGGAAAAATCTATGGGTACCTCTCATTATTTGCTCTAAAATTCTATCAGTGTTGGAAAATAGATAATCTGGAAAATTATTTTTGACACAGTATAAAAATGAGTTTGTTCAGATGGAGTCCACGATAAGCCGCTGACTGTGAAAGAGTATAGGTCTGTTTGCATGTTTGATTAGAACAAGTGTTTCTGACATATAAAATATTGCTGTTATTAATGATCATAATGGGTTTTGAGGGGTAGATTTTAATTTCATTGTTGCTGTTTCATTATGTTGAGTGCTCAGCCATTTCACAGCTTGTTAAAGATCTATTTCAAGCATTTGTTTCTTCTTCTGAACACTCTCCCAGTATCTCATTATTAAGGGAACACACAGTATGCAGAACAAATTCACATGAGCAAAACTGACAATCCCAGAAGTGTTCTAGTCTTATTTACATTGTGGTCTTTTTCATGTCGGGTCAAATCTATATATTTCTCTCAGATTTCTCTCCTTTCCATCACGGAGCATCTTCGCGGGGATGCTGTCTGTGATACTGCAGGCATGCTGTTAGAATATTAAAAAGGCTAAGAACCTCATGCTGAAGAATTATGTAGAAAGAAAGGATTCGACATGAACTGTCTGTCCTCTCTTGTCTTTTAGGTTTTGACTTTCTTATTGGCAATATCTTGGGGTAAATGTGGAGCTCTTTTACCTGCCTTTAACAAAAAAAAAAATGATCTTCCAAGGATCTGTCTGAGCTGACAGGCCCTATGCATAATACCAGGATCCGGACCTTTTCTTTCTTTCTCTAGAATGTTCTAGTCGCTTAGACACCAGAGATTCCAGTGGGTCCTCACCTTGCTGGAGGTAGTAACAATTTAAAGGCTGCCATTAAGCCAGAGTCAGCCTGCGATCGATTGCTAATGATTACCTAAAAGGAGCAATTACCATTCTGGTAAGGTGATTGATTGCGCAGAGACCAGACAGCAGGCATTTCTCAGGCAAAATCAAGGACTAACCCTGCAAGCTTCAAATACTTCATCATTGTGAGGCTATTGCTGTGTCATCCTAGTCCAAACAAAAGCATACCTAGAATAAAAATCAGCTCGCTAGGGGCGCTTGGGTGGCTCTGTCATTAAGTGTCTACCTTCAGCTCAGGTTGTGATCCCAGGGTCCTGGGATCGAGCCCTACATCGGGCTCTGTGGTCAGCAAAGAGCCTGCTTCTCCCTCTCCCACTTCCCCTGCTTCTGTTCCCCTCTGTTGCTGTGTCTCTCTCTGTCAAATAAATAAATAAAATCTTTAAAAAAATCAGCTTGCTGTCTATATACATCTGCAGATAAAAATACAGCCCACAAAATGGCAAAGGTATGTAAAAAATTGTGTTTTCATTTTACTTTTATAGAAGTATATCCATGTCAGAAGAGGCAAATATATATGCTCCTTCTTATAGGTGAAAGGCAAAAAGCGTGCAGGAAATGGGTGGCATGAAAGGGTTAATAACATTGTTTTGCAAAATGTGTGGTAATGAATGACTTAACATATTTTTGAAAGAAGGAGATGGGAAGCCAGGTACATGTTGTGATCTATTCTCTCCGAAGAAGTTGTTAAAGTCTTCAACTGAAAAATGGATTTGTTTTTAAAGAAAGCACCAGAAAAATCAAGCAATATACATTAGATTATTAAATGTTGCCTCATCCAATAGAAGTGAAAGCTGCACTCCCAGGATGGTCTGAGATTGTGTGAGTCTTTCTGAGGCTCTAGCTCTTGCTTTAACTGTCTTTGGATGGAAAGATGGGATTATAGTGAAAGAAACAGAAAGGTCAGTAGAAAGATTATATAGGCGATGGACAGGGAAGGGGGGGAGGCAGAGACGACAGACTGTTAGAATTTTCTTATGTTCCATATTAAAATCAAAATAGGCAATTCCTCGATAATTCTGAGTTAGATACATCTCCTCTGTGGATATTGGTCATGTGAACGATGCCAGAGTGTAGGAAACAAGCCTCAGTGGGACTGTATCAACAGGGGACTTACCCAAATTTGTATTTTAGAGCTCGTGGAAAACAGATACTGGTTCCAGGCCCTCTGTCTTTAATGCATAATGTAAAACACTAAGTAAGTGCTTCCACCATAATAGCTTTTGAGGCAAAGGTCACGGGCTTTTTACTCGGAGACACCTTACAGACACTTTTATTTTTGCTTCAGGGTCCAGGTTTTATGTCAGCAGAAAAATAAAAGGGATTGAAACCTGAGTGAGGAAAACCTGCAGTTCACCACCGTTCCCTGGAACAACAGTGTTTTTCTTAGACTACTTTCGTCAGAATCAGAATTACTTTTAGTACATATTTAATTTTCTTGTAGTAAACCCAGATTTGGCCAGCTAGACTTAAAGGCCCAGAAGGAAACTATTTAATAAACATTGTTCGTACTTGTGGAAATATTGAGAATGCCCAGAGAGTGATAGAAACCTAAAAAAAAATCATGATTTTGGTATTATTTTCCTTTTCCTGATGATAGGTTAAAGAATTTCATTTGCTACATGAGAAAGACTTGGGGCTGTTTTCCCCCCCAGCTGCGGTTTACACTTCTGGGGCACGCTCGAGGTCTTGATTCTCCAAATAGCGAGTTTGTAGAGATCAAGGCAAGACATCCTGTTAAAGAAATCCAGGAATAACACTTTATATAAGGCAGTGATTGTTTTTGATTAAAACAACATTTCTTCATTTTCTGGCTGCAAGACAGTCACACAGTGTTTTAAAAGAGTAAGAAAAAAACGGTCATCAGTGCCTTAGATTTGGGTGGTGAGAGTTATTTAATTGGTGCATCAAACCTATAATGGCCAGTTAATTAATAGGTGCATCAAACTCCTTAAGATTAATTGTTGTGTTTACTTAAGTATCAGTTATCTTTCTAAGTACCACTGTAGCCCTTGGCAACTCTATAAAGTTTTCTGTGTGGTGTGACCTCAGCAAAGACATAGGGGTCATTCATGCCACCTGGCTGACAGAAATGCTTAGGAGGTTCCAATGACAGGAAGCAAAGGGAAGAGTCAGTTTTCTTTCCACTCATTCTCCCCACCGGGATCTATGCCTTTGGAAAGAAGGGTGGAACGCATTTCCCTTAGGTTAGTCCCGGAATGTTATCTTCAGGGGCAGCTTCTGGTAGCATTCAGCCAGTCAACAGCCCCGAGAGCCTACTAGAACTGTTACAAAGAATGTGTGACTGTTATGCCGGCGCGCATCGGATCCCTGTCTGTCTTGAAATAGTTTATTCTGAGATAACTCACATCCTCAGTCATTCACTTGACTCCTCTCCCATCTCCGTGCCTTACTTCGTATGTTGACTGAACATGGTATGCACTCAGGCACAATTAATCAATTAATTAAGCACGGTTGTCTTTGTGCTTACCTTCTAGTTCATAGCCCTATAGATTCTCTAATCTACACTCATTTACTGTATTGTTCTTAGTTGCAAACAACAAACTGATGCTGGCTAACTTAAGCAGAAAAAGAACTTGATGAAGAATATCGGACAGCTTGCAGAACCGAATGGAAGCCTGGAGAACAAGGAGTCACAGCAGAAACGGGGACGTGGGCAAGCTGAGTAACACAGCCAGTAGTCATCAATAGAGGCCATCCAGTCATGCCACAAGGATGTTCTAGCTAGGGCTGCGCTCATGGAACATGCCCTGATCACTCCGGCGCTAAGCCCAGCCACCCCTCGTGTGACTAGCTGGCCACTGCGCCGATGCTTTTTATCTCTTGCTCCCTGCCACACACGTGTCATCTGAGACATCTAGGATGACTGCTGGCTCTTCAGGAACTCGCAGGAGGAGCTCTTCAGTTTGGGTAACTGTTGTGATCCTGTAGCGTGGTGAGATGATCAAAGTTGCAGACACACAGGTGGAACACAGTGAGAGAGTGGGTGTGGTTGTCAGGCGAGACACCGGGGCTGTGCCAGCCATCCTTAGGAGGTAAGCCCGTTGCTTCTGGTGTTTCTGCTGTTTAGGGTCCAGCATTGGTACCATCAGTGGTAGCCTGGAGGGTTTCAGCGCTGCGTCGTCTTGTCCTGGTCCGAGGACCATGTTCGGAGTGGCAGGTAGCAATCCATTCATCACCTGATTAAACGCGATTATGCGCACAAGCTGGGAATCACCAACCTCTGCATCAGTCCTGTCTTCTGTGTTGTCGTTGACCTTTGCCATTCTTCAGGGTTGTCGTCTTGCTTGGATCATGATTTTTGATTACAAGGAAAGGCAGCTCAAAGGGTGCTTGGCTGTTCCCACCAAGATAACCTCCATCTCATGGGTCCATGGGTTTTCTTCTTAGGAATATCTGTGTTAAGCCTGCACTTGCAAACGGGGAAAGTAACTACAGCCTGGGTTTGAGGTGCCACTGGGCTAGATATAAGCTAGACTGAGTCAAAACTTGACTTGTCACTCGACTGCCAGCAACCTCCACACGGGCTGGTGGACTGTGGTGTCATGTGCAGAATTAGTTTTGGCTCAGAGCCGGTGCCCAGTAATTCCTAAGAGGCCTGGGCATTTTTATCCCCACAATGTCCAAGTGTTTAAATGGCCACAAAGTCCTTTGGGGAAGGCTAGCCAGAAGATTCATGAACTGCATTTATGATGTTACTGAAAATACATTAAATTTTCATTTGTGTTGTTTATTGCTTTGAAGTTGATCTTAAAAATACAGTAAAATAGAACCATTAAATCTGAAAGACTCTGTTCCCAATTGTTTGTGTGGATTGACTGGCATTTCCATTTATCTTGGCAATTCTTTTCAAGTCGTTCTTTTCTTTCCCCCCAAGTAATTTTTAACATGGCACCTACTTCTGCTCTAGCCTAGAAGAAAGTTGGAAATTTTCTACTTAATTCTTCCTTCCTTTCTTCCAAATAGGTTGGCGGCTCTTCTCTCCTAGGGAGGTGGTGCTTTCTATTCCTGGCAACTGAATAAGAAATTAGGAGTGAAGGAGATGGACAACGGCCCCGCTGCTCTATGGTTCATTCCTCTGAACTGCATCTGTAGAAAGCTGATTTATTATTTCTCTCTACTCGCTTATCATCAAGCGTTAGGTTTGGGGGACATACTGCATATGAGTAAGAACTGGTTTGGGCGGCCTGACCTTGAACCACAGATCTGCTCCCTATTGGCCGTGTGACCTCAGACAAATCATTGAAATCTCTGACCCTATTTCTTCACCTATAAAATGGAGGAAATAGTGTGTATCTTGGAAGCTTTTTGCATGGATATAATAAGCTAAAAATCACAACACATAGTGAACATTTAATAATGTTAGCTAGTATATTTCTAAAAGCTTATAAAATTTTAAATCCTAGAAATAAGAAGTAATACCAAATGTAAATTCTGTTAATTTCCATATTGGATTATCTGTGTTGCTGGTCTTCTTGAGTTCATTTATTTAGCTTATATTTCTGAAATACCTACTGTGAGCAAAGCATCAATGCTGGTTTTTACATGATGTGCTCACCTAGACCTGAGGTTCCTATTGGCCATTGCTAGAGGACACAGATAGTAAAAAGGTTCTTGTAAAATGCTGGGCGCAAAAAAGTTTGTTCCTTTTTTTCTGCCCTATCTGGGGTCCTTCCTGTCCTGGCTTCTTCACTGCACTAAAATTTAGCCTCTGTGAAGTCTTTAAACACTAAATCATTGTTGTTCAATAGAAGTAGAATGTAAGCCACATCTGTAATTTCAAATTTTCTAGTAGCTTCATAGATAAGGGAAGTGAATGAGATTAATATTAACTGTTTCACCTCATCTATAGCCAAAATAACAGGATTTCAAAATTTAATAAATCTAAGTAACTACTGATATTTTACTTTTTTTTTTTTTTTTTTTGCCAACCAAGTCTGTGGAGTCCAGTGTTTATCTCACGCATGTAACACCTCTCTGTTCGTACTCGCCACATTTCAGGTGCTCGGTCACCACGCGTGGCTGCTTGCTACTAGAGTGGACAGAGCAGGGCTAAGTAGTCACCAGATCCCAAGAGGTAGCCGTGAATTCTTCATTAAATAGTTCTGGACTCTTCCCAGTTCCTCACCTGGAAGGAGAAAAACAGAAAGAGAAAGAATGAATTGAGGTTGCGCTGTACATATGTACTTTTTATAAAGCTCATCCAGGGTAAACATAAAGAGTTTGTGGATTCAAGACCATGTTGGCTATTTTCAGAAACCCAAATAGCAGTTAACGATTGTTAGAGAAGAGCTGACTTGGAGAATCTCAAAGGAGGGTTACGTCATTGGTTATTATTGATTGGGAAGAAAATCAGCAACTGGTTAGTGATGCTGAAAGGAAGCTGGTGGAAATTGTAAATTTTTGAAAACGAGTTTGGTAAATTACCCATAATAGTCCATGAAATTTTTTTCCATCTGAGATCTTTTAGTCAGAACATGATCCCTGTTAAAGGGAGAAATTACAGAATTTTTTCTTTCAGGTTGGGAGTTCCAATGTCATTTCTTCTTTCAACTGCTGGTATAATTTACTATGGAATGAAGTCAGTTATGTGGAGAGTAAGGCACTCTCTTCTTTCATGCCATCTGTTGCCAGAGTTCTGTCACGCTTCCTGCCGCAGTCATCTGGGACTTCACTTGTCATCCACGTGGTTGATGATCCAAGTTAACATGCCACCTGAAACTTTAAAAGAGAAAGCTCCCTAATTTCTCAGTAATTCATGATAGTAGTCACACACACCATGCTTATGTCATGTCATTACATATAGAAGAAGCATAAACATTTAATTTATTAGGCAGTTGATTTTTGGATCAGAATTATTAAGGATTCATGTGAGATTAATATCATTTTTTACTTTTGCCTAAACTTTTTTATTATAGAAAACATATATATACAGAATTAGAATAGAATCATGAACTTTCGTGGACCCTTCTAGCTCAGCTTTAACAATTATTAACTAGTGGGTAATTTTATTTTCATCTATAGCTCTATCCCCAGTTACCTCAGGGCATAATTTTAGAATCATTGACAGCACATCAGTAATTTTAATATCTTCAGTAAAATACCACATCACCTCTAAAATTCAAAAATTTTAATATCATTTAGTCAATGTTCATATTTTCACAGTTGGCTTTTTTTTTAAATAAGCTTCTTTAAATCAGGATATAATAATTGTACATATTACATTTGGTTTATAGGCTCAATCCTTAAGCTCCTTCCTCTCCTTCCCCCCCCCCCTTGTAATATATTTGTTGAGAATCTAGGCACTTTATTCTGTAGAGTTTCTCATGGTCTAGATTTTGCTAGTTGCATCTCTGTGATGCTGGTTATCATGTGCCTCTATCCTCTGTATTTTTGTAAAATGGTGATTAGATTGAGAGTTTTGACTAGAGGCAGGTTTATTTTTTTTTTTCCCCCCGCAAGACTGTTTCCTAGGTGCTGTTGTGTACTTTTGTGTGAAAGTACATAGTATCTGGCTATCTTTCTTACCACAGTGTTAACACTGATGAATGTGATTGTGGACCTACCAGCCATTATAAAGTTGTCCATCCAGGGGCCAGTGGCTCAGTGAGTAAAGCCTCTGCCTTTGGCTCAGGTCATGATCTCAGAGTCCTGGGATGGAGCCCTGCATCTGGCCCTCTGCTCAGCAGGGAGCCTGTTTCCCTCTCTTTCTCTGCCTGCTGCTCTGTGTACTTGTGATCTCTGTCTGTCAAAATAAATAAATAAAATCTTTTGGGACGCCTGGGTGGCTCAGTCGGTTAGGCTGCTGCCTTCGGTTCAGGTCATGATCCCAGGGTCCTGGGATCAAGTCCCGCATTGGGCTCCTTGCTCTGTGGGGGGCCTGCTTCTCCCTCTGCCTCTGCCTGCCACTCTGCCTGCTTGTGCTTGCTCGCTCTCTGACAAATAAATAAAATCTTAAAAAATAAATAAATAAAGTTGTCCATCCACTTCTCAGGAAGTAGTTTTAGCAGCCATTGCTTTGAGCCATCGTTTCATTGTGAACTGCAAAATAACAATATTCAAACTCTTGATATTTATAATTCATTAGCTGGACTATTTCTACGTAGAGAAATGTTCCTTTTTCAACTACTTGTCAATTTGTTGTTATAAACTGTTGAGGTGCAGTTTATAAAGACAGGATTAATATTTGGTTCTTTTCCCTTATTTAGTAGTTTTCAGAATGAGTTGGTTTCCTAAAGTCCCTCCAAAGGTAAATAATGTTTCCTTTCCCCACTATACCAGTTCATGGATTTAAACATACTTGATGTGTTTCTATTTTTTACTCTTTTTGATGCTCCACTTTTGGTCAGTGGAAGCCTCTCTAACTTGGCTCTGAGTCCTTTTTAACATGACCCCAGTGGATTTTGATAGCTTCTTCGCTTCCTGGGATGCCAAGATGTTCCAGACTGATCTAACATTTCCCTACCCCGGATCTCGAATCAGCCATTTCTCCAAGGGGTTCTGATTTCTTTAAGTGAATAAATGTTGTTTGGAGAACACACCTGAGTACCGTGGGTCTTAAGCTTCAGGAATTTTCAATCTGGAGTCTGTATTAGGAAAACTGTAGTGAACTTAGTCCCAATGTCAGTGGTTTAAGGCAACCCAAGTTTATTTCTACCTATTACATCGGCGGACAGCCCTCCGTGCAGTGATTTAGGAATCCGGAATCCTTTTATCTTGTAGCGACAATAACCGGTAGTGCCTTAGATTCCTCTTATTTCAGCTGAGAGATGAGAAAAGGAAAAACGGAAGGGCACCTACTTTTTAACCGTTTTGGCCTGGAAGTGATACACATCATTTCTACTCTCATTCTGTTAGTGAAACTAGTCTACATCCCTGCCTCAACCAAACCTAATGGTGGTAGAGGCAGCCCCTGGCCAGGGACCCCAGCACCAGCAGAACATACCTCTTTGTTAATGTCAGACTGTCTCTGCTGGAGGCGATCCACAATCACGTGCTGCCCCTTCCTTCCTCCAAAGGGACGATAATCCAAAGTCTCAGTCACCCTAAATCAATATATAGTGGTAGAGCAGAGGACGACCACAATAATCACTCCCATGTCAAAATGAGAAGAAGGAGGTAGGCACAATTTGCTGGTCCATAGAAATTTTGAAATACTGCTGGGGATACATCACGAGGTCTTTCTGCTCTGGTGTTGGAAGCCGTTCCTTGATTAGACTTGATTTCCACTTTCAGTCGCTGCGAGCAGGTCTCTGCCCATTGCTCTCTGTGGCTCTTGCCTCCACGCCCGGGCAGATTCGTTCATCTTCATTTTCATACCTGTCCACATCTGAACTGCTTATAGACTCTGCCAGCCTTGGGAGCTATAAATTTCATGTAGGCTGCATTCTATTCTTGCAGGTTGGAAGGTAACTTTGAGGGATTCAAAGCTTAAAGCAAAAAACCCCACAAATTTTAAAGATTTTATTTATTTATTTGACATAGAGAGAGATTACAGGTAGGCAGAGAGAGGGAGTAGCAGACTCCCCGCTGAGCAGAGATCCTGATGTGGGGCTTGACCCCAGGACCCTGAGATCATGACCTGAGCCGAAGGCAGAGGCTTAACCCACTGAGCCACCCAGGTGCCCCAGCAAAAAATTTTTTTATAGCTCAAACTCTCCACATAGTTTTAGTAGAAGTTCTAATTTCTTTAGCACCACAATTCTTTCGGAACCTTGGGACGGTCCTTCTAGTTAGTTCCATGTGCCAGTAACGTCATCCAAAGGTTTGTCAAGGTATAACTGTCAAATTTTTTGGTTTTCTTTCTCATTCCTTTGGCTTTATCTCTCATTTAGGAGTGGCTATTGAGGAGCCACTCAAAATAGAGAGAGGACTGTCTTCTCAATCTGATCTTTGCTCCAAAGCTGAGTCTCAGTGGGCTTTTGTCCATTAGGAGGTCTTTCTCAAGTTTTCTGTCTCTCTGTTTGGGGTCTCTTGAGGCATTCGCCTTTCCGTGCTTGCACGTTCACACATCTCTGGACGTTCTTACCCTGTATTTCTCCGCCAGCTACCCCACTGATCTCTAGGTTTCCAGCCTCCAGCATTGGTTTCTCGCTGCCGGCTGCGTGACGGCTGTGCCAATTTTAGATATCTGTTATGGCAGCACCTCACTTGAAGGTACTAATTTCTGTACTCATCAGGGTAATGCTAGCGAGGCTAGTAAAGACTGTCACAGAATTAGAGAATTCAGAACTAAAAAAGGACTTTAGAGATCATGTAGTGTATCCAACTCCTCTTCATTTGAAGAATCAGGAGCCAAGACAGGAAACAGCTGAACCTTGCCCAGAGCCACACAGGGACCCGGAGGCCATAGAGTGAGCAGTGTGGCAAGGCCTTGGTGATTTTTGCCCTTTAGCCCGTAGCTCAGTCTCACATACCAGAGGCTTAATGAATATCTCAAACTGAATTGGGAATGTGTTAAGTCTGACTCTACTAGGGCCCCACTGAGGCTCAGACGAAGAGAGAGGAAACAAGGAAAGTCAGGGAACAATTGAACTTAAGTAAAATGCCTCAAGAAAAGTATAGATTCAAAACCCTTTATGACTTTGGTATTATCTTTGGCACATTTTCATGCTTTAAATATTAATCAAAATGCTAAGGACATTTCAATGATGCAGTTTTGAGATGGCTGTTTTGATATAGTCTTAATAATAAGCTACTTAATATTTAGCTAAAAACCACTACCAGCTAACTGACACCATAGTCCTGGTTCCCTGTTTTCCTCTGTCTCTGAGTTTCCGGTGTGGGATGAGTGGGGGTCGATCATGCTCGGGATGAGATGGGCCAGGGTTAAGGAGAGGGATAGTTGGAAGAAATAAAAACCACCATCTTTATATTTCGGTGCCATGTGGGAAGTAGCCGGCTGAGATTTCTGTGTCACTTTCCTCTCCCACACCACATCAGAACTTAAAGATAGGACTGCAGAGTTTAGATAGCATAACACTTTTAGTGTAGGACACTGTCTGGCATGCCACAGGGCTCTATAATTCTGTCATTCGTTAATCCAGGTGGCATTTCTGAAGCACCTGTTCTCCCCCAGACCCCATACTAGCACGTAGGATATATGCACAATGTGATACATGGGTCATGCCAGGAGCTTATGGGTGACATAATTTATTAAGTTCCAGAATATTCTACTGGACCATAATATTGGGCATCACATTTTTGAAGGTAATAAAAGTTTTCAGGGACATGTGTGTAATCCTCTTGAATGCAGGCAAAACTTGGAAATACTGCTGGTTTGGTGCCACGCCACTGCAAGAAAGCAGATACTGCAGCTAAGGCAGCCAAATGAAAACGTTTTTGTTTCCCAGTGCATATAAAAGTTATGTTTATACTACATTGTAGTCTATTAAGTATGCAAGAGCATTATGTCTAAAGAAACAATGTCCATACCTCAATTAAAAATACATTGTTGCTTAGAATGCTAATAAGCCCCTGAGCTTTCAGTGAGTCATCATTTTTTGCCAGTGGAGGATCTTGTCTCCATGTCCATGGCTGTCAACTGATCAGGGTGGTGGTTGCTGAAGGTTGAGGTGACTATGGCAAGTTCTTAAAATAAGACGGCGGTGAAGTTTGCTGCATCGGTTGACTCTTCTTTTCATGAACGATTTCTCCATAGTGTGTGATGCTGTTGGATAACATCCTCCGGAGTAGAACTTCTTTCAGAATTCAAGTCAAGCCTCTTAAGCCCTGCTCTTGCTTTATCAACTAAGTTTTTGTGGGATTCTCTATCCTTTGTTGTCATTTCAACACTCTCCATGGCATTTTCACCAGGAGTAGATTCCATCTCAAGAAAACACTTTATTTGCACATCAGTAAGATGCAGTTCCTCAGCTGTTCAAGTCTGGGCCTGAGATTGCAGCCCCGCCTTCCCATCTCCAGGCTCCGATTCTAATTCTAGTTCTCTTGCAGTTTCCACCACACTTGCAGTTTCTTCCTCCACTGAAGTATCGAACCCCTCACAGTCATTCATGAGGGTTGGAATCTACTTCTATGAAAATCCTGTGGATGTTAATATTTTGACCTCTTCCAGTGAATCATGAATGTTCTGAATGGCATCTAGAGTGGTGAATGTTTTCCAGAAGGTTTTGCCCTGATTTTGCTCAGACCCATCAGAGGAATCCCCATCTATGGCTCCAATAGCCTTATGAAATATTTTTCTTTTTTTAAAGATGTCATTTATTTATTTTTGAGAGAGAGTGAGCGAGTGTGTGCATGACTGGGGGGAGGGGCAGCAGGAGAGGGAGAGGCAGGCTCCCTGCTGAGCAAGGAGCCCCATGCAGGGCTCAATCTCAGGACCCTGGGATCCTGACCTGAGCCGAAGGCAGACACTTCACTGACTGAGCCACGCTGGCACCCCATGAAATAAATTTCTTAAATAGTAAGACTTGAAAACCAGAATTATTCTTCGATCCATAGACTGCAGAATGGATGCTGTGTTAGGCGCCAGAAAACATTAATCTCATTATGCATCTCATCAGAGCTCTTGGGTGACCAGGTACATTGTCAATGAGCACTAATATTTTGAAAGGAATCTTTTTTCTGAGCAGCAGATCTCAGCAGTGGGCTTGAAATATTCAGTAAACCGTGCTGTAAACAAACGTGCTGTCCTCCAGACTTTGTTGTTTCACTTTCAGAGCCTATGCAGAGAAGACTGAGTGTAATTCTTAAGGGCCCTAGGATTTTCAGAAGAAGGGTCAGTGAGCGTTGGTTTCAGCTTGAAGTCACCAGCTGTGTTAGGCTCTAACGGGAGAGTCCGCCTGTTCTGGGAGCTTGGAAGCCAGGCATTGCCTTCTGCGTAGCTAAGGAAGTCCTAGATGACCTCTTCCTCCACTAGAAGGCTGTTTGTCTGCGGTGCAAATCTGTTGTGGAGTGTGGCCACCTGCACTGTTGTCTTAGCAAGATCTCCCGGATACCTTGCTACGGCTTCTGTATCACCACCTGCTGCTTCCCCTTGGGCTTGTTCCTTTAAAGCTCAGGAACCAACCTCTGCCGGCTTCAGACTTTTCTTGGGCAGCTTCCTCACCTCCCTCAGCCTTCATGGAACCAGAGAGAGTCAGGGCCTTGCTCTGGATCAGGCTTTGGTTTAAGGGGATGTTTTGACTGGTTTGGTTGTTTATCCATACCATGTGTTTCACTTTTTTTTTTTTTTTTTAAGATTTTATTTATTCATTTGAAAGAGAGAGAGTGAGTGAGTGCAAGCACAAGCCAGGGGAAGGAGCAAAGGGAGAGGGAGAAGCAGGCTCCCCACTGACCAGGCAGCCAGATATGGGGCTCATCCCAGGATGCCTGGATCATGACCTGAGCCAAAGGCAGCACCCATGGCTGTTTCACTTTCTTATCATTCATGTGTTCACTGGAGTAGCACTTTTAATTTTCTTCAAGAACTTTTCCTTTGCATCCAGAACTTGGTTCTTTGCCATAAAAAGCCTAGCTTTTGGCCTGTGTTGGCTTTTGATGTATCTTCTTACTAAGCTTAATCATTTCTAGCTTTTGTTTAAAGTGAGAGACATGTAACTCTTCTTTTCATTTGAACACTTAGGGACCGTGTTGGGGTTTATATTTGGCCTCATATCAGTATCGTTGTGTCTCAGGAAAAAGGAAGCCTGAGGAGAGGGTGTAGGACAGGATAACGGCCAATCAGTAGAGCAGTCAGAAGACACACATCATCAGCTAAGGTTGATATGTTATAGGGGTGTGGTTTGTGGCACCCCCAAATAATTGCAGTAGTCACCGCAAAGATCATTGATCACAGATCAGCAGAACAAATATAATAATCATGAAAAAGTTAGAAATACTGTGAGAATTACCAAAATGGGACCCAGACACACAGAATGAGCAGATGTTAATGGAAAATGGCTTTGGCAGACTTGCTCAAGGCACGGTTGGTTGCCACAGACCTTCAATGTGTAAGAAATGCAATATTTGCGAAGCTTAAAAATGTGAAGGGTAATAAGATGAGGCCTGCCCGTGCTCTGTCTGCTGCCACGTAGGCAGAGAAGGGAAGCCTGGAGTTCATTTCTTTGGGAATTTTTTCTGTCCTTCAAGTCTGAAAAAGGCCTGGTGAGATGGTGTAGACCAGATTCACTGTGAAGGTGTTCTGTGCATTTATTTGGGGATGTTTTCAGTTTCTAGACGAGCATATCTGTGGTATTTACATCTAAGTGTAAATGTTGCATTTCCTTTTGTGAACCTTTTTTTTTTACGGACTCTCTTACACAAGTTGAGTAACGAAGATTGCCTACATACTTGGGTTAATTGTTTGGAGCGCTTTCTTAATAACTTTGTAAACTGTTGTAATCTAGAGAATAATTACATTTTAAAACAGAATCTTACTGTAAAGATCAATTATATCAAGCTGACCTTAATTTACATGGAAAAATTCTTGTCTTTAAAAAACCTTTTGTAGTGAGGGTGAGGCAGGAGCAGAATTTGGATATGTTTATTATTGCAGTGCTCGCTTTGAGTTAACTAAAAGATGGCATGCCAGAAAATGCTGCCTCTGTGTGTGTGTGTGTGTGTGTATGTGTGTGTGTGATCAAACAGGACTTCTTAGAAACTGATTTAGGTAGCAGTTGTGGTTCCCTCCCTTCTCATTTTTTTAAAAAAGATTTTATTTATTTATTTATTTGTCAGAAAGAGAGAGAGAGAGCGAGCGAGCACACAAGCAGGCAGAGTCAGAGAGAGAAGCAGGCTCCCGCTGAGCAAGGAGCCTGATGTGGGACTCGATCCCAGGACCCTGGTATCATGACCTGAGCCGAAGGCAGCCCCTTAACCCACTGAGCCACCCAGGTGTCCCCCTCCTTTCTCATTTTGATTAGAGTAGAAGCTGTGTGTCTCTTAGTCCTCAGATTCTCAGGCCCAGAAATAAGTTCACCTTTACTGATTATCCTAACAGACTTGAGTACAGTCACAACAGTAAAATTCACAGAATAAGAAATGACAACAATTAGTAAATGTAAAGAGATTCAAGGTCTCTACCAATCAAAGAAATGCAAATTACAACCCAGCAGGATAATATTTTTCCCTTGTCAATTTGGCAAATATTATAAAAGACCAATGCTGGGTTACATTGGCAATGGTATCAGTAAACATGCATGTTTATACATCACGGAGGAGTAGTCAGTTGGTACGGAATGACACGTTTTGGGTGAATGTTTCTCTTACTGCTTATCCTGATGTGATTTTCTAAGCCATCTTATAGTGTCTTGTATGTGTAAATTATTTAAAGTTAGAGGCATAGGGACACCTGGGTGGCTCAGTCAGTTTAAGCCTCTGCCTTTGGCTCAGGTCGTGATCCCAGGGTCTGGGACTGAGTCCCGCACTGGGCTCCTTTCTTTGCTCAGTGGGGGGCCTGCTTGTCCCTCTGCCTGCTGCTTCCCCTGCTTGTTCTCACGCTCTCTCTCTCTCCCTTTCTCTCTGACAAATAAGTAAATAAAATCCTAAAAAAATAAAATTAGAGATATAATTTCATAATTTTGTGTCAAAAGTGTCAATAAGAAAAATTAGAAAAATAATAAAAGCATTGACATTCTCTGGAATCCTTCACTTCAAGAGGAGTTCATGTTTTTCATTTATTTGCTTGGAGGAATACGGGTCAGGTGCCATGACACATTCAGAGCTCTGTGTGGCATTTGATATACATGTATTGTAAAATTAAAGGTATTACCTTAATTTGGTAATTCTTGTAACTAATCTGAAGATTAGCCATGCATGACATGATGAAAGCATTATTGGCTGGAGCCTCGGCCTGGCGTTAGTTCCAACATTATCCTGGACTGTGTGGTTAAATGTGGTTAAATGAAACGGTGTCCTGGTTTCACATGTGTGGATACAGGTCTGCAGGAGGCTCCTAGAGCAGCAGTCATGATCTTCATTTCACAGACTCTCTGCTTCAATAACCAATCCCTCTTTTATTGTAGTTCCTCCTTTATTTATTTTTTAAACTTTTGCTGCTAGAAAAATCTCAAACCCATTTCTTCTCCTATTCCATAAAAAAATGATTTCAAGCATTTGTGCCAAAAACTATTAAGCAAAATGAAATACCAAGTAGCAGGTGTAGACAAAGTTGTCACTATATCATGATAGTTTTAGTAAAGGCATTAAGTTAGTAAAAGCTTTTAAGCTACCATGAGATATTGCTTAAGTCATAGTTTCTAAAGATCAAAATCTTTTTCTAAACCCTTTTATTTCAGCCATTGAAAGAGTAAGCATCTCCATATTACTATGTTGTTTGGAATATGAAGAGTGAGAAGCAGTCTCGGGTGGACATTTGATGGGGAAGGGCACCCCTAGAGCTGTATCTGGTCGTCTTTTGTGTAGATTTTCCCAGCAATGAAGGAAAACCCAGCAGAACCTCTGACCCCATTTGGGTGTGGACCCAAACAGAAGCATCCATAGTTCTTAGTCATTGTAATATTTGCATTGCTAGGGATTATCTTGTACAAAGGAAGGGAATTTCTTTAGACTCTGTCACCATGGTTCTTTTAAAATCATTTAGGATCTCTGTTGTTACTAAATAAAACACATGGATTTAGGGAAGATCACAGGAATGACTCATCAGTCCTCACCTCCTGAAAGGAGGGGTATCTGGCATGTAAACACTACCAGGCCTCCAAATTGTTAGCCTGGTGCGAGAAGATTGCCCTGCTCAGAAAATCACACCAATGGAAATGCAGAGGTTCAGGGAAGAAAACAAACAAAATCCAAACCTCTCATTTATAGCCTCTGTCTTTTTGGAACATTCTGTCTCTCCCTGTTTTACTAATCCACTTTGATTATGTCATTATATTTTAATGGGCACATGACTAAATAATCGGGAAAGAAAGAACACGCGGAACAAAACAGGCTACTCCTGCTCTGAAGCTGCCTGAGGGGTTCTGATGTCTTGTCAAAAATGGGGCTAGTGTATCAAAATGATAATTTCACAGACAGTGTTGCTTAGAGCAAAGCGAGGTTTAAAGAATTCTATTTGAAACAAGCACTAATGAGTAATACAGATGGCTGTTGGATCTGGCAAAAATCATGGTGGTAGTTGAAAAGGGGCTGAAAACTGAGACTCAGTTTACGCTCTCATCCTCCTTCAGCTCATGCCCACGCCTGCCTGAATGCTCGGAGGGAACGTAGGGATGTCACTGTGTGTCATTGTATGACATGAAGACTCACAGAAGACTAGTGGCTTAAATGCAGAGTGTGTTCCTTCAGATGTTTTCACTCACAATAGAAATATCAAGACATTGTGTAACAATAATGGTTTTGATACATAAAATTTCTCTGTGATACATTTTATATTGATAAATCATCTCTAGGGACAGCCCAGAAGTTCAGGGGCTCTAGCGCATCACTCGAGGTGGTAGTGGGCGTGTGGAAAGATGAGGCAGTGGTGGTCATGGTGGGAGCAGCCTCAGCCTGAAATTAGCTTGAGGTAACCCCAAATCTTAGAGAAGGAGAGTGACCAGTGTGACTTATGAAGTGACCACCTGTTTCTGTCGTCCTCTTTCTCCTGTTTCTTCTCTCCTGGCACTCACCCCAAGTAGGGCAAGGTAAATACCGGAACCTCACAGTGAAGCTTCCAACAAACATTTGGTATGTTTTTATGTGTGTGTGTGTGTGTGTGTGTGTGTGTGTGTGTTTTAATTTAAAGTACATGCATCACCATTGAAGGCACGTTTGCTTACCACCGAAGATGCTCACAGATCTCACTGTGGGTTCACTTTACCCTCTCTGGGAGACACCGGTGTAGTGGAAGGAAAGCCCTTCGTGGAGGAGTTGATAGAACTACCTCTGCTCCTAGTTCTGCTCTTAACTGGCTGAGTGGACCTCAGGGAAAACGTGTCAGGGCCACAGGTGGGGGAAGTGAGAACATCACTACCCCATTTCACTCAGCTCTAAAGATCCTAGGGTTTTCGGAAAATAGCTTATTTGCCTGTAGTTTTGTCTTTAGCTTTACCAGCATCGTAAACATCGAGGACTAACGAACGGGATCAGCGGGATGCTGTTAGTAAGATTTAGCAGCTACTTTAGCTTGCCAACCAGCAGTGTGACTACAGTAAGTACATGATGTCCCAGCCTTAAAAATAAAATTAGTCTCTTCATATAGGTATTTCTGCTGGATTTAAACGGAAAGTCTCATTTGTTTACTTTTAATTTGATGCACTTTGATTTTAGGCAAGAAACTGTATCAGTGTCAGTGTTTTCAAGTGAATTTTATGCAGAATATAGCATAAAACATTTGCTTCCTAATAGCCCCGGCCCCACGATTTCTCCTATGGTAAGCCACTTTCATTTTAAAAATAGATCTGTTCTACGACACTTAACTTGGCCCTGGTTGTTGTCCTCTTATGCGAGTTATTTAATTTAAAAATAGAACTGTCTCAGTAGATCTGTATCAACCAGTTTAGGATCGTTTCTATCTGGAGGAAGCTGTAATTAGGCAGGCAGTTCTTCGGGTCATATTTGGGCGCAATGCTCTCCAGTTACGCTTTCCTCTTTGGTGATCTAACAGAGAGCTTTGCTTCCAAGTTGATAATTTTATGTTGTATTTAGCTTATAATTTTTTCTTAGGCTAATTTTAATTTCCTCAAGGGTTGGGGGAATTTTATAATTTGGATGCAAAAACAGATTACCTTTAGAAAGTAGTTAACATTTAACATTTTTGGAACGAGGAATCATGCCTAGACTGGTTTTAGATCAATCAGATGACTCTTTTACCCAGAACAATTTTAATTTAATGTGCATTGGTACAACTTTGGACTTACTAAAACAATCAGTATTTCTGTGAATGCATATTTCTAGAGTACAAGTATAGGAAAGACCATTAACCAATAAGAAGGAACAATTTTCCTATTTATTATATCTAAGTTTTAATTTTTCAAACTTTAAGTGAAATTTATCTGATTTTACGAAGTGAAATATGTTTCGTACTGTGAGGAATTAAATTACTATTGATTTTGTGATGTTTTAAGGCCTTAATTTTAACACGGAAACTTTTTTTGCCTTATAGATTTTTAGAGATTTATTCCTTCTAAAAGGTCTTGAACTTAACAAGTTCCAGAAAATGAACATAAAACATGTTATATACATCACATATGGTTATTATTAAACTATAGCTTAATGCATTTTGTTACTTAAGTATACATTTTTACATATTTTAAAGTTAATTTTTGAAACTGGGCTTTCTCTCAGATGTGATTATACAGTGTGACACCTGGAAATATTATTCAGTAAGATTTATGAATTCCTTATCCATAAGGATAATTCCTTCCTAAAGTGATCTTTTATAGAATTTGGCTATGTAATTTTATCTTTAAAAGTCCTGTTTTTTCCCCATCTAACCAGCAGAGAGCACTTTAGCTTATAACATAAGCATTGAATATTTAAGTGAAGAGTCAAGATCATGATTTATCAAAGAAATGGGCAATTGTCATCACTCACAACCTCATTCTTTCCTGTCATTTCCAGTGTAATTCATCAATTTCCTAAAGTTTTCATCAAATTGAAACACAGTTTCATAGTTTAAAAAGTGATTATGATGACATTTTCCCCAAAACACATTCTTGTGCTATTTACTTGGCCAGAAATATTCATGTTAGTTTTATTTTATATATTTGATAGTCCTAATTCATAAATTTTCCCACAAATGGACTAAATTTGGTCTCAATTTCTGTACACCTTTGATTTTTCTTTTTCTTTTTTTAAGGAGGCTTTACTCTGGATACTAGGTAAATAATTAGTGACAACAACTTTTCTGGAAGGAGATGCAACTCAGTATTTCTTTTGATACTAGGAATCAAAATGTCAGGATTCCACTATAAATGGATGGATTATCTCTTTTGCTTAACTAGTGAAAATGCAAAGATTTAGATAGTTTGACTTCAGTCCACCTGCTTATATCCTCTAGTTTATACAGAATTTGTATAAAGCACCTACCTCACCCTTGTCCCTCAAGAGGTCTACAAGTAACAAACCTAGGCTTATCTAATTGAAGTTTATGAAGGATAGAAGCAGTCAGGAACTGCCCGGTCCCTGGGTTTCCCTGTGTTTTAAAGATGAGGAAGGGTTGATTTGGGGAAGAGGTCGAAAGGCTTATTCTGCCATAATAGGAATTTTTACCTTTTATTGTGTGATAAGAAGGATCTTGAGAAATGGCAGCAGAAAGTGGGGACTACGGAGAGGTAGCAGTTCAGTCTGAGAAGAAACTTGCCACATGGGATTACATGCCTGACACCATTCAGAATTCTGGCCACACCAGACTTACTAAGATGTATGTTATTGTGATTAAATACTATGAAACCTCACAGTGAAAAAGTAGCTCCAACAGCTAACCCATGGTTTATAAAACTCATGTCGTTCTTGGAAGGGTCATTTGCACCCCTGTCCCCCACCTGCTTGGCCATGGGGGACCCTCTCAAGCACCCTCACACTCAGGCTGGGGGAGTGGTTGTTCAAGATGGGGTAGAAGAAATGTTTGTTGCACATAAATACAAACCCCCTTTCTAGGATAGGTAAAGAATGAGGGGAATATATAAATATAAATACCTGCCCTTTAGGTTCAATGTTTTAGCATCATTTCCTCAAACCAGCACTAAATCTTCCCCCACACAACACTGAAAATTAGCCCTTTTGGTATGTTTTCCCCTATACTGCTGGGCTTTATATCATTTTAAATTCGTGTGAATGAAGATGTTAATGTTAATCCAGATTCTCCGGAATGAAAAATGTTAGCGTGAGCAAGAAAATGGTTAATTTCTGGCTCCTGGACCCCCAAGGATGGCTCTGACCCTGCTGCCCCTCTCCTCCTCCTCCCTTGTCCACTCGTCCTGTCTTTACCCTACACCTGGATAAGTTATCTGCCTCCAGAGACCTGTGTCGATCTTAGTGGTGGCCGGTGGGGGCTCAGAACTTTGTTCCTTCCCAAATCAGAATGTAACGGACACTCTTCAAAGAGATGCTCACGTGACAGTTTCTGCTGGTAATTCAGCTATGTTTAAATGGATGGAGAGCAGGGAGAGAGAGTTTCCACTCAGGTGTGAAGCGCCCCCAGGTACCCAGAAAACACCCCGGAAGCCTTGGGTGTGCTGGTGTGCTGCACGGAGTGTGTGGTGTGATCTGAGAGCAACACTGCCCTAAATGTGGCAGACAGCAGCCTTGTTCTTCATGTTTCCTGAATATTCCAACACTTCTAGTGTTGGTGGGTTGATGGGTTGATGGCAGGAAAACGATGATTAAATACGAATGATGGCACATTAGGTGTGGGGCCTTCTGTAATGAGCCCTTCATTAGAAATCTTGAGCTGAAGATTGGCAATTTGCCCATCCGTTTGCTTATCCCATTAAAAAAAGAAAAGTAATCATGGAGAAAGTGTAACCTTTGGTTTCTCCGGTAGTAGTAGATCTCTTTTATTGTCTGAATCATTGAGTGTTTTTTTTTTTTTTTTCCCCGAACCGGTAACCTGATCTTTTATCACTCCCTGGACCGCCTCCTCCGCTGGTATGCCCTGATGCATTCAACACATGTGTTCGAATGGGAGGCTAGCAGCACTCAGAGCAATTTACATTCGGCTTCGCAGCCTGTGAGAAGCAGCAAATCAGCCTCAGGGAAGGCTCCGGGAGACTTGTCAGCAGTCTGTAGCTTATTTCTGTATGTGTGAGGGTGTGTGTGTGTGTGTGTGTGTGTGTGTGTATGTGTATCTCCCTCTCTCTTTCTCTCACTCACCATTTACAGGCTGGAATCACTGTGGAGGAACAAGCAACAAAGTGTTGTCAAGATTTTATCTCAGGGTAATGATTAGTTAAAAATGAAAGGCTTAAACATTGATTTTCGTTGTGAGAATAATTGACTGTTGGATGTAGAGAACACCCGGTTTCTTCCTGAGGAGAGCTGAGCAGTGGCACACTCCCAGCGGTGAGGGCTGGGTGGAAACGGCCACCGCCTGCCTAGGGAGCTCCCGTAAATGGACTTTGGTCTCAATGCTTTGACTCTTTGTCGTGGTTTTGGATGTTGGAATACGGGCGGTGATCCCTTGTCTTTTATAAACTCACCTGATTTAAAGGAAAGATGAGTGAAGAACCAAAGGAGAAAAATGCAAAACCTGCTCATAGGAAAAGGAAAGGAAAAAAGGTAAGAAATGAATAAGCAACATGTTCTCTGTATTGTTCTCTGGCTCTGGGGAGGAAGTGATCTTCAGGCTGGATTTTTTGAAGAGACTGGATTTTAAGAAGCTGCTAGAATCAGATTGCTTTTGTTTTTCTGGTCTATTAATAATGGGTGTGTTCTGTGCTGGAGAAAAACATCACAACTCGGATACATTGCTAAAATATTTTAACGGTTAAATATAGTCATTTAGATTTCACTGAAGTGGTGTGTTTTTCATAGTGATATTCAGGATTATTAAGTAAACACATGTCCTAATTATGTGGGTGTGTGTGTGTGTGCTTTTTCCCCCTTAAATTCTCCAGAATGCTCGTTAATCAACAGGGTACAGTTACTAATGAATATTATTATGGTATAGATGTTTAGCTTTAACACATATTTCAGGCAAACTTAGGGAAACCTGTAGTCACTCTTTAAAATTACAGCATGGAGGTGAACTCCATTTTAATTATTGATCAGCTTATGGCTGACAAATCTCAATTTGCAACAGACCCTGCAGTTGCACAGTCGTATGCCTCATTTATAAAATCAGTTTTGTCTTCCGTGTAAAGTGAGGAATCTTCCCAATATCGATAGATGATTATTGTAAACCTGTAGATTCATTTTGGTTGTCTCGAATGTGGGTATCTTAAAATGTGCTCCGAACTTTTTGGTACATTTTGAAATTGGGGGTTGGAGGGGTGGGGGCGGTAATTCCCTAGGTCCGGCATTTGCTTTTGATCCATTGTGGTTAATAAATTGGCTTCCATAGGGTGTGCCAGCAATGGAAAAGCCAGTTGTATATCTGTAACAAAGAAAAACAAGTCCTAAAATAGGATTATAGTTTATAGCTCTTTAAGGAAAATGTGTACTCCATTTTTTTAATCTATAATCAAAATCTTCAGCTACTGTATATTAATTACTAGGACTGTTATATATAATAGTGACTCTTTAAAATGCTTCCTTGACCCAATGTAATGTCTGCTCAGCCAATGGGTCCATAGAGAATGGATGATTATAGAAGAGAGGATAAAGATTTCAAGTCCTCATTGAATTGAAAGCATGTAAAATTTTTTTCACAGTCTGTCTATTATTTATGAAAAGAATTGTTGGGATATGGTGCTCTTAAAGGAGCTAGTATCAGCAGACTACTCTGAGGACACGTTTATGAATGTGCCATATTCTAGGGAAGTGGTTCAACATCCTATAGACAGTGAAGCCGTGCAGACTGGCATGAAGTCAGCCTGGACTTCTGGTCCGTTGTGTCCGCAGGGGCTGATGACGGTGCGAAGGTGCTGTTCTGATTTCCCAAGGGAGCTGGTCGCAGCTGCACAGCACAAACGATTTGTTTAATGCCTGGCATAGCGGTGCTGGTCTCAAGGAAAGCTGTCGGCTTGGCTCATGTTTATGAGATGTGGCCTTAAGTGTCTGACAGGCTCCACCATGATTCCGAACACGGAGTGTCATGGAGAGCCCAGACAGACATCATGAGCCACGACAGTGCAATCCAGATTAAAGTGAGCAGTGGCTGGGTCCATTGTAAATCATCGAGCTTTTATGTGGAATCCTTTAACGTGGGCATTTTTTCTCTCTTCCTTGAAATTTTCCCAGCTGTGTTCCGCTTCTGCTCATCTGAGGTTATCCTTAGAGACAGTATGAAGTCATGTGCTTTGAATCCTTCTCCTGTACATGCTGCCCTCTCCCAGGGGCTGCCAGGGTACCCTTTATGAAGCCTTCATCATCACACTCTGCCTCAGGACCTTCCAAACTCCCTCCGGCCTGTTTAGTGAAGTCCAGATTCCTGACCACAGAGCTCGAGGCCTTTCCCAGTCTGATCCGCACCTGCATCCCCCAGGCTTTTTTCCCCTTAACCATTTACTTCATTCATGTTTGACTCCATCCAAACTGGACATCTTACCAGCCCCTGAATTAATTCCCTTCGTCTGATACTTGTCCTTTGTCCATGGAGAAAGCATTTCTGTGCCAGCCCACTTGGTGAAATCCTACCCATCCTTCGAGGTCCAAGCCAGCTCTTGCCTTCTCCCCGAAATGTTTCAATTCACCCTACTTAGAAGTCAGTCAGTCTTCTGGATTGACACAGTACCTTCTACTTAACCTAATACATTCTGTTGCCTTTTCAAGTTATCGTGTACCTGTTCTGTTCTCCTGTCCACATTGAACTACTGGTATTCACCTCAGGAGGCCCTCAGCATGTTCGTTATGTGCAGCTGACACTAAATAAATGTCCCATTGAAATAGCTCTCTCATTTACTGACCAGAGTTCACCAAGAATGTTCAGTATTAGAGCAGATACATATCAACTAGGAGATATCTTTTAAATGAATAGGCCTTTTCTCCCAACATTTTTCTGGGTCAAAAATAAAATAGTTTTTGTTTTCTTAAAGACGATGTGTATGTATATACACACCTGTATATGTGCAGGCGTGTGTGTGTGTGTGTGTGAGTGTGCCATTTCCTTCTGAGCCAAATATTCTAGAAGGTTTCCGGGTGTTCTAGATGACCTACACTGCAGCATTGGTGGGTGTGGTCAAATGAAAGCATTTCAGGTGGGAAATATATGCAAACTGCCAAAATTCTGTTGCGAAAAGCTCCTCAAATATTTGAACTATTTCCTAGTTACTTATGGAATTATTTTAATATAAACTTCAGTGTGAAATCCTTCTTATGTGGGGATATGTCTCAAAATGGCCTTAACAATTATGTGTTGTTGTTGAGTGTTTTCAGAACAGATCACATGCTTAAGGGCATTTGGGTATAAAGTGTCTCATGAGACATGTTTAATATTGGAGTCAGCAAGATAAATGTAATGGAATCATTATATTATTCCTTTGTTAGCACATAGCAAGTGTTTTCCTATTTTGCTCAGGAATATAGGGATTCAAACTGATGTTAGGAAATGCTTTTTTCTAATAATTTGTATATTTTGTTCTGAATGTGAAGAGGGAATGTGCGTGTGTGTGTGTCTGTCCATATCCTGTAGCTATTTATCTCTCCGTGTGCTGCTTACAGGAGAAGGATTTACTGAAAGTCAGGAGACTGGGTTCCTGTATAGCCCGGCTTCTAACCTGTCTTGGATAGAACAATCAGACCCTCTGACTAGAAAATGGAATCCATGTGCCTGACAGAACCATAAAAGTAATGAGTAGGGCCATATTTTCAAGAGATTTTAAAAATGACAACACTTAAACTCAAAGTGGTTGTCACGGTAGAATTTCAAACTTGCTATAGAATGACTGATTCTAAAGAAGAAATGACAGACAAGGCCATATTACCCTCGTAATACTATACTGACGGCCAGAAGTGCTTAGCTTAGTCAGACACCGAAGAATAAGTGTGAAAGTTGTCCATCAGTGACTTAATTTATTTAGCATCTGCATTTCATCAGCCTAAGCTGTCATAACAAAATGCCATCGACTGCATGGTTTAAATAACAGAAATGTGTTTCCTCGGTGTTGTGGAGAATGCAAGTCCGAGGTCAGAGCGCCCGCATGGTGGGGTCTGGTAAGGAGGGCTCCTCCTGACTTGCAGAGTGCCGCCTTCTCACTGTGTGCTCACATAGCCTCTCCTGGCCATGTGCAAGTGAATGTGGGGGTGGGGAGGGAGAGATTGATTTCTCTCTCTCCTTGTAAGACCACCAATCCTGTTGGGTAAGCATTGCACCCTCATGACCTTACTTAACTCGAATTACCCCGCAAAAGCCCTGTCTCCAAATAACTAACATTGGGAGTTAGGGCTTCAACATATGCATTTGGGAGGGGTGCAATTCAGTCCATAGGAGCATCCAGAGGAGGCTGTGTTGTCCAGATTCCCAACTTAGATATGCTTAATAAAACATATGATGGTGATTGAAGTCCTTTCAATTAATTTATTTATTCAGCAGATGCTGTGCAGTAGAAAACCTTCAAATACTGGGCCAGAGCCAGCTATGGAAAACCAATCTACGCTGGAAGTGTTAAGGGTACCAAATAAATGTGAATTCAGGTTCTATTGGTGGCAGAATGAGGGAGGGGGAAATTCCATCTGGGGCTGACATTAGGAAAGGAGAGATAGAGGAAGGCATGCTTGAGTTGATATTAAGAAGATACGTGTTTCCAGGTGCTCCCCAAGAGGGTTAGAGCCTTCCAGATAGAGTGTAGGATGAAAGAGAGAGAATCATTTGAAGCAGCCTGATTCCTGCTTAGGAATCTAAACATTGTTTTGTGTAGTTGGAGTGCAGTGGACAGGGCCATGTCATTGCAAGATATAAAGATGTAAAAAAAAGAAAAGGGCCAACTCGGGAACTTTGAGATACGGGTCTCTTTTTTGTCCTGGGGTTCACCAAAAGGCTTTGAGCAGATGACTACTGAAATCAGATTTACTTTTTAGAAAAACATCCTTAGTATTTGGGAGAAGTGCTAGGTCTTTATTTTACACCAACATCCCATCTGGTAGAAATATGGGTCATATATTTCACGGCTGACGATTACCAAAAACTTAGTTTCTTGAGTGTTTCATTGAATGAATTTTCTCTTTTTTTCTTCTCCTTTTCTTTTGCTTTTTTTTCCTTTTCCTTTTTTCCTTCCTTCCCCTTCCCCTTTCCTCTTTCCTCTTCTCTTTTCTTCCTCCTTCCTTCCTTCCTTCCTTCCTTCCTTCCTTCCTTCCTTAGTGGCAGATTGGAAAAAACACTTAGATATTTAGGCCCCATTTGGTAATGAGTTCCATTGCAATGAGTTTGCTTGTTTTCTAGGGAACTTCAGTAAAGGATTTTCACCATTTTAGTTCAGTTGCCTTTTCCATCTTAAGAATCCAAAATAACTTACTTTAAGTTAGTTTTGACAGTTTGTGTTTCTTCTGAGGGTGGACTGCATAACTTTCTTCTTTTCTACTCTTTTTTCCCCATGTGCTTGCCTTATGTGTGAGAGCTGTACTTGTCTCATGATGCTTAAATTATCCAAATGTGTATTTTTTTTCTTTTTTTTTTGAGGGAGAGTCAAGGAAATGTCCATTTCTGAATTTCATCCATTATTCCTAATGCTGGAGTTTTCATTGTTGGAATTTTTGTTTGTCTTTTGGTTGTAGGGTCTTTGATCAGGATGCCTTGAATACCAAGTTCCCTCTAAACTGAGGTGATGGCCTGTGGGCACACTGAACACATGGCATCTCTGTTGACCTGTAATTTTCATTCGTGTTTTTGGACATTGCCCACTACTGCTCTATAAGCACAGAACCTCTCAAAGTCTTTCGTTGATGAGTGGAGTGAGTTGAGTTATGGCTCACTGAACACAATCATGTATCCGGTGCTTTGTAACTTCTGGGGGCCAACGTACACTCCATGCTGATAGCTTTTATATCCTTTTCCATTTCACTATATGTGTTACTATCAGATATTTCTTCTTTTATTCTTGTATAAATAGAAAATTTTGAACACTTTTTATTTTCTTTACCATTTTTCTCATGACCGTTACTCCTATTTTCACAAGTACTATCAACTTTGTAGTTAAAAAGACATTTAAAATATTTAAGTATCTTGTGCATCCATATCCACGAATCAGAAATTTTGACGCCTCCAGTAATGAATTTGTGATGGTATTTTCTCGAACTTAGTATTGGACTTTGCTCATTTCCGTGCACAGATTTCTATGTTATCTTGGCCTAAGGTTTTTGTACTTTTGAAACTTTCTTTTTGCAGGGAGAGATTGAATGAATTAAGAGAACCTGACAGGTTACTTAGTTATATCAGAATTTCATGGAAAAAACCCCTCAATTTAATACCACCTTTTAAAAATCAGATTTAGTGAGGTACATTTACTTGGAGATTTTCTTCCATATTAGAAAAAGACCAGCAGAAACTTGGCATAAATTTATTTTATATGTAGCAGGCTTGGGGCATAGACTCTGAACATGACCCATAAAGAGAGGCTGTGATACTCCACAGGTCCAAAGGCCTTTCTCCGTAATTTCAAGATTCAAAATGAAAACCGAAAATATTTTCTAGCTTCTTTGGCGACAAAATCTGACCCGACCTGAACTCATGTGTCAGGGAAACGTTCTGACCTTATGTGAAGCTATTTATAGTCTTTATTTATCTACCTTTGTGGGAATCTTCATATGTTCTGCTGCAGAAGTGAAAATTCTTTGCTTGGGGGATACTGTGGGGGGGGGAGCTTGTAATATTGGTATATCCCTTTCTAAAATTTGACAAGTTCTGAATTCCAGAGCTTTTCTGGCTGCAGGTACTTCAGAGGAGGGATTGTGAATCCACACTGAGTCCTGAGCTGGGAGTGGTGATGAGCCAGCATGACAAAATGTTAGCTTGCAGTGAGGAGGAAGGGGCTCGTTTCTGTCCTTAATCACTTCCAGAAAAAGTGGCGTTTTGTAATGCTGGGCACGATATCAAAGGTCCCTCAATTATTTCCAGGTGCAATCTAACAGACTTTAGCTTGTTTGGCAGTAAATCTGAACCTTTTGACAGGGTGGTTTTGAAGATGATACTTATAAAGCCTTTTCGTCGTCGTCATTATTTTGTTTGTTTTTAAGCGATGAATTGTGACTTACCAAAAAGGAGAAAAAAGTCTTAATATATTGTTTAGGAAATTCTTGGGTTTTTTTGTTGCTCATGACCATTTGATTAGGTCGTGAAAAATAACTGGTATATATATGTTCTGTAGAAGAAAAAATAGAGATTTGAGGTAAATTATTGTTTGATTGGATCATTGTGCCTGCTTGCAGAGAAAACAATGATAATTATATAGGGATAATTAATTTCCCACAGTTAGCACATACAATGACTTTCTCTGTCATCCATCTTACATAAAAATTTCCATTTATGGGTATATTATACAACTTAATTATGTGTATATTATGCAACTTACTTTTAAAAACTTTTCATTCCATTTTTTCCTCACAGTTACACATAAATGGAAGTATAAAGTAATTTATTACATGGGTATATTAACAGTTTAAAATCTAGATGCTTTTCTCAACTTATTCTCCTATGAATTTTATAAATTTGGTCCTTGAAATCTATCAAGTTCTCCCACTACCAGGGAATTAATAGAAACGTACTGTCACAAGGCATGTCATTAATACTATTGGAGATAACTTGCTTTAACAATGTCCTTAAGAAGCCAAAATTCTAAATCATATCTGAAATTTTAATGCTCATAAAACTCAGCCTAGTTAAGCAGTTTACTGAATGCTCGCTGCCCTATATCTTTCATTCCCAACTCACTAGTTTTTTAAATTATTTTTCACAGCATGTGAGTTATGCTGGCCTCACATTTCTACTGGGGTGTGTGTGTGTGTGTGTGTGTGTGTGTGTCTTAAACCAAACTATCATTGTGCAAAGCTATTTTGATTCTGCCTTGGTACCATACCATTTGTTCTTTAACCAACATTTCTTGAGCACTCACTATTCTAGGTGCGAGGCAGTCATCAGGGAACAAGATCGGCAGTAAACATACGAAGTGGGAACTAGTCATAACTCAGTGTGAAAAGTCCACAAGAGGCCTCTACTCCAGAGAAAAACTAGACTTCAGAGAGGAGGTGACCATTGTCGCCAGGGAAGGAACTGAAAACACGGAGGGGAGGTAGCAGGGAAGGCCTCGAGGTGGGGATCCTTGATCAGTGAGCTCAGTCCTGATAGGGACTCCATCAGCTCTGAAGAGGACATTTTAGGTGGAAGGAACTGCTTGGGGGGGAACCTCTGCCGTGTTTGGGTCCCAAGGAAGGAACACTTTAATGGACTCTCCCAGCTGGCATGAACTTTGAAGACTTCTATACACTGCTCTCAAATGTCTTTTTCCTCCTGGAATTCAGTCAATGTTTTCCGAGTTTTAAGGATAAAGAGCAAGATTTGAGGGAGTTTTAAGGATAAAGAGCAAGCTGATGACACATGGCACCTCTGCAGGGTAGCACCCAGTGAACTTCTAAGAATGATGAACTTTTATTCTACTTTTCACTTTCCCTTCACCGCTGCTCATTGTTAACCGTTGTGACAGAGAGGAATTTAGAGACTTACAGAAACCCATATCTCTTGAGCCTCTAATTAACACTAACTGCACCCCCCCCCCACTTAGCCACAGTCTACTGATTTATTACTATAATAAATTAGAAATACAAATAAAGACACATCGGAAGCTAAACTTGATAAACCTTGATATGAGGATTGTGCACAGTACTTTTTGCAAATAAGGCGTATGAAATATCCCTTGTCTTACAATATAGGTTTCATAATTCTGAGCATTAATGTCATATTTAATGTCAGTGTTTTGTGAGTACTTAATGAAACATTAAATGATAATTATAGCAAACCAAGTTAATTTCTTGACATGATGCTTAACCTCTAGATAATTTATCTGGGAACATTGTGTAATTTTCCTTTGTTATTTTCACAATGCTGGTTTATTCAGTCTTTACTTGCAGTGACTTCACCACTTTACCTTGGAATTGTATAAAATTGGAAAATCTCTTTGGAACCTTATCATGTTATCTTAAATATCGTTTCCACCATTTGTAAATCTCAGTCATTTTCACATAGACTCAACATCAAAACTACATACTGAAGTGGAACTCTGGTCGTCTGAATATTAATGAAAAAGATTTTCTGTGTAATTACAGGTAATTAAGTGAATCATGTGTTCAAGTAAATATTTATGAATAACTTCAAAGTTTCTTTTTAAAAACAAAAGCAACCACGGTTATGATTTCAGGGATTCCCACCCCACGGCCCCCACAGAGATGTTTATCGGAAGTTTAATGGACTGCCTCCTACCACACATGTGGGGTTATTTCACTTAGTCGGTTGTTTTGGACAAATCGAGAAGCGCAAGAAACAGCTTGGTTTCAGATATTTGAAGTTCCCTTTTCTGATCCATGAAGCAGGGCTCATCCTCCTCAATTGTTCTTTATGTCTCCAAATTAGAAAAAAATACACAGACTATTTATGAAGTGAGAAGAGCAATTAATAGGTTCCAGAATTCCAGACTTCCTTTTTAAGAATTTGTTAGATACGACTTTTGATGCATTCAGTTATGCGAATGTGCTTGAAAGAGGTGCTAGGAACTTGCAGCAACACATGGGTGCTTGTGAAGTTTTTGCTGTCTTTCACTGATTTTTGCTATTTTAGGGGATCTCTAGAGCAAAACTAAAAAGGGACTGTCTTCTGCATTATCAAAGTGTAAAACCTACAAAACAGCAATTTTAAATGCTTAGATTTAATGATACATTTTCTCTCCTTAGTCCACCTGCTGAAAGTGCTTTTAATGTTAGTCTTTCATCTCTGTCTAAAGGTCTTTTAGGGGTTAAACTTCTGGCATTATGCTGTGGCGCTTCATGTAAATTATAAACATGCCAATTCTAGTGTTTGTCTTTAGAAAGTAGATGTACTAATGTAGCTGCCTTAAACTAATGTGTCAATATGTGCCTTTTATCTTCTGCTTTTAAAGCTTTTCTGTAATCTTTAAAGGAGAGGTTCTCCGAAAAATATTATGATCATGGGCTTTGGCCAAGGAAAGAATGGAATCACGTACACCAGAGTTTAAATCCTTGTTGTGCATCTTAATATTTATACAAAGTTCGTCAGGTTGCCTACATGTCCTAAGCCCTGGTTTCCTAGTCTTTTTTTTTTTTTTTAAATGATTTTATTTATTTATTTGACACACAGAGAGAGATCAAAAGTAGGCAGAGAGGCAGGCAGAGAGAGAGGGGGAAGCAGGCTCCCTGCTGAGTGGAGAGCCCGATATGGGACTTGATCTCAGGACCCTGAGATCATGACCTGAGCTGAAGGCAGAGGGCTCAACCCACTGAGCCACCCAGGTGGCCCCTGGTTTCCTACTCTTTAAAATGAGGATATATGGCTTATGTAGAGGTTTAATGTCAGGATTACAAACAGTTTATGTCTGTTAAGTGCCTGGTGCAGCTCTTGGCCAAAAGTAGGCGTATGTCATAGAGTAGCTGTTGTTGTCCTTAGTGTTAAAAGCATTGCTAGCAGAAGATTAGATTTGGTACGACTTATTGCCTCTGAAGAAAAGCAGAATTTAAGTGCTCTAAGTTCATTGTCTCCCTAAATCAGAATTTTTGTTTATCATTTACATATGACTTGTTCTCTTTTCTTCTTTGTAAATCAGAATAGCCTGTTCCCCGATGGTTAAATTTATTTGTAATGTTGATTTTCTTGCTCATTAATAAAAAACTTAGAAATTTGTCATCCAGATATAACAGTCTGTATAAAAATTATCTTTTGAATTGTTTTAGAAAATTGCATATTTACCTCTAGTGAAATTCTGATTTAGGAACAGATTTATGGAATATACTGCCTTTTAATAATAAAATTTGGCATTATGTCAGTTTCTAATGATACATGTCAGAACAGATTTAGATTATTAGCATTCGTCTATTAGCATGGTAGTGGATATTTTACTCTAGTAACTATGCTCGAAAAATCCTTGCACTTTGTATTGTATTTAACCATTTAGAATGAGGGAAAAATCCTTGCATTTTGTATTTTTATTTAACCATTTAGAATGAGGGAACAGGTTGGTGTTTTAGAATATACCAACACGGTGGTGTATAAGAAAGAACAACGCATTGTGGGTTTTCTTCTTGACTCATAAAACAGCAGCAAGAGGAAGTGTGGTGGAAGGAATGTAAGATTCAAAATCAGCTGGTAATTACATTGAAGACATTTAAGACAATGCATATGAAAATATCAAAGTGTTCATTGTGTTTACCACTGTTGCATTGAACTGAAACCTCCCATTTTCTCATCTCTGAAATGCAGTTGTAACAGTTGATACCTATGACGCTTATGGCTTTTAAGACACCATTTTTTAGCAACAATATTGAATCCATACTTTGAAAGCGGTAGTATAATGGGTGAGATCTGGAACAGTGCTGTGTGTTTGCTGAAGGGGACAGAAGCCCAGGAGGACCTCCTCTGTGTAGTTGTCACCTTCAGCACCGCTAGGTGATTTTGTCCCTAAAAATGTAGCTGCCTCATTTACTAATTTGCATTCTCGTTTTTGTTTTTTCATAATTGAAATGTAAAGAACACATGGAATGGTTACTGATCTTTTCACCTTTTGCATAGAATCCCAGCTGCCCTTCTGTGATTATATTTAACACCACCACCACATAAAACATCCTAAATTTAAGAATGGGATCTGAAGTAGTTTTAGAGAGAGCGCCCTATTTAATGGCAAAGCAGGTCCTTGGGTTCTGTCATTCCTGGGCCTTTCATAGATGTCCCCTCAGGGACAATTTGTACATTGTTCACATCTAGAGCACAGATGATTTGGAATTTTTGGTTTTGTTTTTACTCTGGCAAAATACTCATAAAACGTAGCATTGTGATCATTTAAAAATGCAACTCAGTGGCATTAACCACATTCACAGTGTTGTGCAACTGTCACAGTTGCACTATCTAGTTCCAGTACTTTTTCATCGCCCGAAATGGAAACCCTGTACTCACGGAGAAGTCACTCCATATTCCCTCCTCCCCTACCCCTGACAGCCACTAATCTGCTTTCTGTCTCTATGGATTTTGCCTATAATGCGTATTTCATATGATGGTTTGTGGTTTATATGATATGTATCCTGTTGGGTCTGGCTTCCTTCAGTTGGCATGTTTTCAGGGTTGACCCGTGCTGTAACATGTATCAGTGCTTTATTCCTTTATTAGCTGAATAATATTCTATTGTATGTATAGTCGCCATTTTGTCTATCTCTTCATCTGTTGGAGGACATTTGGGTTGTTCCTATCTTTTGACTATTGTGAGCAGAGCTGCAACAAACTTTTCTGGACAGGTTTTTATTTAAACACCTGTTCCCAATTCTTTGGGATGTTTATCTGTCCCAAAGAGTGGAATTCTTTGGTCACGTAATAATTCTATAAACACAAAAATTATTCAAGAACTTGCCAGGAGGTTTTCTTCTATGATTTTTTTATAGTTTGATTTCTGTTGTAGTCGCATTTCCGTATCTTATTATTTATCTAGTCACTTATTACGTGTGAGGTTTTTTTAGGGAGTAAAATATAGCGAAATTTTGTGTCTATTCATCACAGAGAGATGGTGGTGGTGGGAAGGGGTTTGTGGAGAGACCGTGACCCTGAGATAAATAGAGATAGGAGCCCCTCGTGAGCTTTCGTGAATGGCTGCAGGTAGATCTGAGCATAGGAGACAAGTACAATTCTTGTGGTAACGTTCCTGATGGGGACGTTTACTTGAAGCTGGAACTTTGAACAGGGGCAGAACCGAGAAGACAGCAGTTTGTGTTCTCTCCCCGAGCACAAGCTATTGACTATCCCAGAACAAAGTGCATGAAATGGACTCTGTTCTTAACACTAGGCCAGAAAAAGAGTTGGTGCGTTTAGCCACACCTGGAGTGAGGTTTCTCCAGAGAGAACAAAGTTAGAGGCTTAAAGTATCAGATGTCCTCTTTGTTGCATATGTTTGTGGTTAACTTTACTGTGGAGCAAATACCATATAATTCTCATCTCATAGTATAGCATCAGTCTTTTTCATTTGCTTCTCTTTTAATATTTAAAGTGAGAATATGCTCCTGGGCAAGGTCGCAGAGAAGTTTCGGAGCCAGGTAGATTGTAACTGACAATGGTAGCCACTATTTTGGTTCCTGTTTTGTGGGTGAAATGAGGTGGGCTGCCCCACTGAGCCTTCCTCCTGAGCTCCTGAATATGTAGACTGTAATCACGTCACCATAAACACGTATTAACTGCTTTGCTTTGCAGTAAACACTACAAAAAAAAAAGTATCAGGAAAACATTGACTTATGGGTTGCGTGATCTTTACAGAAGCAGCAGGAAGATTCCTAAAATATTAGGTTCTGAGCTTTTTTCTAGGTGGGGTAGGTTTGTTGTTTTTCTTTCTTTTTGGGTGATACCCAGCCTCATGAAAATATGTGGTTAGTCAAGTTATTCCACACTCTGCTGAGCAAAACTGGTGTTACCCCAGAGAGTACTTTCCGGTCCTGACATGTGTTACATATTGAAGATTTAGGATGGAGTATTCAGGAAAGGCATTCAAAGTCTGTTTTGTGGTCTTCAGATACAGAATACAATGTAGCCTTCATACTTGAACGCTTTAAAATTTTTTTCTTTCTTTAAATTTATTTATAACTAGAAAATTTTTATAAATTTCAATTCTAAGAGGATACATTCCAATAAAATGTGGCCTCTATCTACATATCTTCTTAAAATGTCTTGCTTTAAATTTTTTATAACTGGAAATCTTAACAATTTCTTTTTTTATTTCCTTCTCTTTATTCCACACCCTTTTCTGTAAGAATTTTGGACTCAGGTCTTATTTAAAAATGGAAGAAATACAAAACTAAAATGTTGGAAATATTCCCGCTGGGAGACTCATCTAGAAGTTTTGGTGATGGTAAAGTATAGTTGATCTTATCAGGAAAATAAGCTTACTAACACAGAGACGTAGGAGAAAGTCCACCTGGGAATACACCTTGACACCTGTCATTGATGATGTCCATGTCTGTTGGGTGGGTTTTTAGATTTTTAAATGATGTTCACAGTGGTTCTTGTCGTCTCATATATTTTAAAACGTCATTGACTCCCTTTGACTGGACTATGAAAACTCAAGTCATTGCGGTTTGTGGCTTCATCTTTTTGAAGCTGGTCAGCAGTCAGCAGATTTCATTTGTAGAAAGATGCTCTGGGAAAGGACGGCTTGGTGTTAAGCACATCAGGTCTCTTCCGTGAGCTGCCAGCAGGTTAGAGCCCAGCAGAATGAGCCGTGGACACCTGCAGTCAGGTGAAGCACACGTCCTGGGCTCTGTGTGTGCTGTCCTGCCCTCCGGGGAGTTGTCCTCTCACAGGGCAACCACGTTTAGAGGTTTATTTAGAGAAAGAGCTCTGAGTGATGCAGTTTGAAAAGGTAAAGCATTTAAAAAATAAAAAGATAACCTAAAAAATAAGAACACAGACTTAAGAGTGTATTTTATACTATCGTATGTGACTTGGTGTTCAGGGGTAAAGGTTGTCTGGAGAGAGCTTGTTTTGAACCAGGGCAGCAAGCTCACGATTAAAAAGCCAGAGAAGTAATATAAATGAATAAATGGGGGGCAGTGGAGACATTCTATAATTTTGTAAGAAGAGCCAGAAGTCTAGATTTCTAGGTTAAATCTCTTGATATTGAAATATTGAAAGTAATTAATAGTATTTTTTGAAAAAACTCATTTGTGGCCAAAACAAGCAAACAGGCACCCAACCAGGACAGTCTCCGGGACCCCAAGTTTGTACCTTTGTTTTTAGCTGTGTTGGCCACTGTCTCCAGTTCTCTCTGGGTAGAACTTTAGAACTGAGTTCCTGGGTCTCTAGAGAATCTCTGTGGTAAACATTTATCCAATGTAAATCTATTTTCCTTTATTTTATTGGTTAAAAAAACTTTGTTTTACTCTTGATCGTTCAAATACTCAGATCAGATTTTGCCCCATCCCCACCCCAGGGGAAAAGAAGTAGAAATACCTGTCTTCATAGATTTAGCAAAATAATTCAATTTTTCATGCTTTATTACTACAAACAGCAAATTTTGGATCTTGTAGCAATCTAGATTCATGAACACAGCTCAAATCTCATATACTTAGAGCTCAGGACTGGTAGGTGTACAGTTGTAGCAAAGAAACCCATTTTCACTAAAATCTGTACCAAATTCACAAGGTATAGGTATACAGGGTTCTTAACAAAGACATGTGTTTGTACCATGTGGTTACACCGTAAAACTTAATGCCAGTGATGTTTATACTTACTGTTGTAATAAAAAGCATTTTGTTCAAACCCAACATATTTTAACATATTTCAGTTGGTTGTGAAAGCTCAGACATGGATATTTAAAAAGCATTGCGTATTCAGCCTTATTAAGTACTTAGTTGAGAGCACAATAATTAGCTTAGATTTTATGATTATAGGATAGGAGTTGTATGAAGACTCCTATTTCTAATGGATGATTAGCGAGAAATGAATATGAATATCATATTTCCTCAGTTGTACATGGCAAACTACCTTACACATACATTTAAATCTCCCTGAACTGGGGTGCATTTCACAATCCATGAATTCTCATCTCTGCTGTCGTCCAGACAGCAGCCAGGATGTAATTGCCATGGGCTGAATGTGCAAACCTGGTTGTTATTACAGGTGACACGACTGCAGTGCCTCAAAGTTTCAGTCAGCAAGGTGCTTAAGGATCCTTTGAGGGAGGAATTTGCAGAAAGGGTGACAGTTGGGTTGGGAGAATATCCGGGAGGTAGGGGTGGAGCATTTTAAGAAATGCTTTGTCAACCACCATCCCGACACACAGAAATGTATCATGTATGGGAAGACTCACTGATGCCCCAACAACCAACCTTATCCTCAGGATAAGGAGAGTAAAGAGCTGAACGCGTAATGTTTTAAGAATGCCTTAACCAGTTTATTTCACTTGTATCTTCATATTTTGGTGTATATAAAGGCCACTAATGATACAAGTTTATGTATAAATGAGTCTAATTATTTTCAAAAAGGATAAATTTGAAAGTTCCTGTGATAATGCTTTGTGTCACAATTTCATGACAGCATTTTTCTTTCTTTATGTTACATTAAAAATGGCACATCTCATAATCGATGGCATCCTAACTTGATGAAATACAATAGTGAAAAACTGACTTTCCAAATTAAAAGTCAGAGCTCAGAAATAGTTTACGTTTTTAGGACTAAAATTAGAAACTTCATGGTGTGAAGTGTCTGTTAGATGCAGTCATAATACTGTGATGCCAAATTATGATTTTTAAAATGCTATTTAGTTCTGGAAAACAATATTTTTCTTCAAAGTTAAAGTCAAAATAAAGATATGGACTATGCACATCTTCTTTTCAAGTTCTTTCATCCTACTTTGTAAATGGCAGCTCAGGAGTCTGCAGTGTGTATGTACCAACTTCAGCTTGTTAATAAGACCAAATCAAATGTGAAAACACAATTGGACATCCTGGAAGTCAGTTGGTTCTCACTGTAATTCCTTCAGTAAATATATTTCACCAATAATAGCCCTTTCTTTTCTTTTTAATCTCATTCTTATTTTGGAAAACATAGTTGTATTTTAATCTGTTGTTGACTGAGTTGGCCATACATTTTCATTTTCAAAGCACACCTTTTAGAAAATGTTTATAGCACTTTACTTATCATTGCCTCAAACTGGAAGTAGTCCAAAGTCCATCAACAGGTGAATGGAGAAATAAATTGCGGTTGTGAGGTTGTGATTTATTTTTTCTTTTAAATTTTTATTTAGATTCTAGTTAGTTAACATATAGTGTAATATTGTTTTCAGGAGTAGAATTTAGTGATTCATCACTTACGTATAACACCTAGTTTAAGGCACACATAAAGTATGACAGTGCTAGATGTCCTTCAATATTCAGTTTCAGTTTCTAAATTTATATATTAGATACTGTTAAGTTGAAAGCTCAAGAAAACAAAAGATCCAAATGGACATTTTGTTGTATGATATATTGAAAAGAGAACCAGTGTCATGGGTGTTGGTAATATATGTGAATGTTTAATTTAACTTGATGTGTAGACAAGTCGACAAGAACACTACTTAATCTTCTCTGGAACTGTGGATGTACTGAAGTGATGTCACTTCACTTCTGAAGAGACACTGAACAGTATTGCAATGATGTGGTTGGTGTATTAATCAAAAATATGAAAAGGCATGATACTTAATGTAGAGGTAAGTTGAAAAGGACAAACCAAAAACCTTGTTAGTTTATGAAAACGTCAGAGAACTATAAAGAAAACTTCACTGCATGATAGCAGTGCCTTGTCCAAAGATAGATCAGCTGCTACAATACTCGGTGTTCCTGCTTTTCTGCTGGACATAGAAGTCTTCTTGTTTGTCTGTCTGCCATTTTGTTTTATGTTTATCTTGTATAGAATATATTTTATTGTCTTTTAGGCATACCATTTGTCTTAGAAATACCAGAAAATACAAAACAGCAAAAAACAGAAGAAAGCTATGTTAAACATTTTGAAAATTCAGTTACATATTTTAGACTTTTTAGAAATTCTCATCTTTTTTGGACTGTTTAGAAAACTCTAAACGCATGTATTTTCCCTTCCTTGGTGTAAAATAGTACACTAGCCTGAAATTTTTTAGAATACATTTATACCAAGTAAATGCTTCTTAATTCTGTTACTTACAAGGAAGAAATCTGTTAATGATACAGTTAAAAGCTACTTAATGATAAAAATAAAATCTGCTCATATATCTTACCTTAATCAAACCTATTTATCCCTAGCACACAAGAATGTTTTAAATAAAATATAAATGTGTAACATATAAATATATAAGGTATATTTATATATAACATATAAATGTTACATAAAATATTTATATATATGTATAATGTTTTAAAGCCCTGTAATTATTTAGACAAATGTTAGTTATGGGACAATTCACCTGTGATTTTACTGGTGTGAAATTAATTTCAGTAATTTCCTTTTTCACAAGATATGGCAGATTCTTGAATAGTTATGTTGTTTTAGTTGGAATAATTGTAGTTCATGTCAGCACAAACAGAGGTTCTATATGAAAGCATAATAAGTACTCTTCTTATTTTTTTGGTCCACTACTAATCTCTTTGATAACAAGCTGCTTATGAGGTACCTGTTCAGACAACCCAGAGTAATATGCCACCTAGTGACCCCATTAAGAATTCACAATTTTCAGTCAACAATCCAGCATACATTAAAGCCATTTCAGAGTATAGGTCTTTATCAAACTGCTTTTAAATGACACCTGTATACATGTTGCTTTGGATCTTCTCTTTTATTTGTATTCTCAAATTTCAATAATGATAAGAATATTTGGATTGCATGTAAAAGAAATTTTAACATATAATTTCCTTCCACCTGACCTAATAAGAAATGTGATAGTCCTCAGTAAAATCTAAGTTTAATGGCCAAATTGCTTAAAATTTTGGGCAGATTAATCTACTTTGTGCATGGAATAAAGTTTAAATGAATCTAAAATACATTGTAAGCACTAGTTCAACTAATTATGAACTTTAGGGAGAAGTATTATTAGATCTTTTCCCCAAAGAAGAAATAAGAATCAGGGTCTTTGAGTATTACTTGCATTAGTTGTAAGAGAAATGCTGTATTATTATACAAGAACAAAATGTTAAACCATAATAAATTAGTAGTAGAAACAATATTTTAAGGACTTTCAGATGAGGGTAACATTATTGAGTTGTAAGCCGTTATTATTAAACTGTCATTTTTGAAACCTGTTTCAAAGTGGTTAAATATTTCAGACTCGTGGTGTATAACATCTCTTGGAAAACCATGGTGTTTTTGCATACATGCCAGTCACCGTGTGTGTGTGTCTGTGTGTGTGTTTGGAACAGCCCCTTCTCTCTGGATTATATGTGTGGCAGTGTCTGATTAGCTTGATTTCCTAGAGAACTGCATTATTTGGAAGCTCTGGTAATAAGGACTTAGTTTCTCATTTAATTTTTTTTAGAATTAGAATACCCATGGATTGCAATTGGTGAATTTGACAATGATACTTCCTGTTAAGTGTGTGATTTGGCTTTCGTGGGGTTTAAATTGTATATTAAATGAGCAGAAGTTACAAAATTTGGTTGTAGAATGCCCCGAGTCTCCTCTCACTTTCAGTTTCTTGATCTGCAGAAATAGGGATAAGATGATGTCTTGTGTGACTTGTGAGTGCTTTTTTTTTTTTTTTAAGATTTTATTTATTTGTCAGAGAGAGAGAGAGCGCGCATACAAGTAGGGGGAGAGGCAGGTAGAGGGAGAAGTAGGCTCCCTGCTGAGCAAGGAACCTGATGTGGGACTCCATCCCAGGACCCTGGGATCGTGACCTGAGCTGAAGGCAGACACCCAACCGACTGAGCCACCCAGGTATCCCCTCATGAGAGTGTTTTAAGAATGAAGTGAGACCGTATATGTGAACGTGTTCTCTGGTTTATAATGTAGAACAAGAGTATAAATATAGGTTTCTAGGGGTGCCTGGCTGCCTCCCTCCTTAGGGCATGTGACTCTTGGTCCTTGGGTTTGTGAGTTGGAACCCCATGTTGGGTATAGAGATTACTTAACAATAAAATATTTAGAAGTAAATAATTGAATGAATGAACCAATGAAAGTTTCCATAATAATCCTATACTACCGTATTTTAAGAAGTACCTATTTATGAGAAATGGAATAATAAACTACTACAGTCAACAGGACCTAGTTTAACTACTTCAGCACATAAGTAAGGATGTTAATGAATCAAGGCCTGGCCCTCATTTTTAACCGTCAGACTTAAGGTTATTTGGGAGCCATATAAAAATGGATTTGAGACACATTGGTTATATAAAACAGATGGTTTGGTATTTTCTGAAACTATGTATTACTATTGGATATTGTGAATGTCCTCTGTGACTGTTCTTAAATACTTACTTTGGGAAGTTTTCCTCTTTGGGAGAAAATAATTAGAACCTTCCCACAGGGCAGTTGGTGCTCATTATGCCATTTCAGACTTCTCTGTTCCTTTTGTGGTGGCTTGTAATTTTATAATTTCCTTTTTATGGGTGCCTGGCTGGCCTACTCGGTAGAATATGTGACTCTTGATCTTGGGGTCGTGAGTTCAAGCCCTATGTTGGGATTAGAGTTTACTTAAAATTCTTTTAAAAAATTTCCTTTTTGTATACTGTTTTCTTTTCCTTTAGAAATTAAATCAAACCTAGGGTGGTGAAGTTGAGATGGCCTCATTCTTCCTGATTGCTTCTGGTTCCTAAAGTCTTTTAATCCTTATTACCTTTTTTTCAAGTTTGAATAGAAGAGAGCCTTTCTTGAAGGAAATAAAGACAATGCAGGAATAAGTAGGCAGTTGAATGGAATGGAGTGGGGGTTATTGCAAAGTAATGGTTCATACAGAATATACCAGAACTTAATAGTTTGCCCTGAAGTCGCACAAATCTCTTTGTGTTTACCTTGGTTATTTTTGTGGATCCTCTTACATTCAGAGAGAGGCTCTCAAGTAGAGAAATACAGTTGCTTTGGGAAGAAGAAACAGAATTAAGGATCACCGTGATACTGTGTGATAACTGAAATGTCAGGGAGACCTGATTTCTAGAAGAAACTTCGAGGCCTCACATGTTGGTTTACAGAGCTCTTTATCTCTCAGTCCCTCTGGGCTGAAGCCTCTTTATGAAAACTCATGATGGTATCGTCTATTCTTCTAAGTGGATAATGACACAGATCTAGGATTGTGCCCATCATAAAATTTTAATGACAAACTAAGATAATATTGCTATTGTGCAATGCCCTTAATTTGAGGAAATACTAAGTATCATATCGCCAGTTCTAAATTTATAGTGCCCTCCCTGTTTCCTTCGTGATCTCTGACTTTGTGGGCTCTCTCTGGACACACAAGATCTTTTGCTTTGACTTGAGAATGCTTTAAGCTAAATACAGTGTTTCTTTCAGTCCCTTGAAAATCTTACACATTCATGAGAATCGTGAGAACATCTCTTGCCATCATCATACTTGGCAGGTATAAAGGCCTCTTGAATATTTGTTTTTCGCGTTTTGAACCAAGCTCTGTAACACCTGCTGGCATAGAACTGACTGGAAACCCTGGTTAACTCAGAACTGTTTTTTTCCTCATCTGACATAGAACCCTAGAACCTCAATTTGGAAGTACCTAGAAAAAAAAATTTTAGTTCAGTAAAAGTCACTAGTTAGTAGTACTCTCTCCCGAGACTCATGGCTGGACCAGAAAGTAAAATTGCTGTCCCCGGTCAGATAATTTCTGAGGCTGCTAGTTCTTTAATCTCACTTTTCTCTTCTTTCCTATAACATCCCTTCCTGCAGTGCTGAGTTCCCAACTCTTCTCTTGTTCGTCTGACCTTGCTGGTCATTCTTCAGCACTCTAATTGCTCCGTTTCTCACCCTAATACCATCATGTTTCATCACAGGAGTGATCTATCTATTTTATGTGTATTTCTTTTTAAATTTATTTTTTTATTTTATTTTATTATTATCATTAATATATCTTTCATACTTATTATGGTTGTTTAATTTTTTTTTTTTTAAAGCATAGATCTTTGCAGGTAAATTAAGAGAAACTTCCAGGGAAAAATCAAGAAGAGCCAATCTCAGCCAAAATAACGGGGTGCTTTCTTCCATTTTTCAAAACATTATCTGCTCCTCATAAAGCTGAGTTCACTGCAGAAGTCAGATAACTCTGTATCTGGCACTACATTCCTTAGGAATTTTAAATGGGGGCATCTGGCTGGCTCAGTTGGTGGAGCACGTGACTCTTGACCTCAGAGTTGTTAAATTCGAGCCCCATGTTGGATGTAGAGATCTCTTAAAAATAAAATCTTTGAAAAAGAAAGAATTTCAAATGAAGTGTGTTAAAATATTATCTGTCGAGACAAGCAATATGGAAATTTCTAAATTTGATGAGTCTTTAGACTTCTTAAAATGTCCGTTGTTAAGCAGTGCTATAGATGAACACAAAATGATCAAGACAGCCTTATAAGTGAAGGGAAAATGGTTAAAAACGTATTTATTTTGCATTATTTTGGTATTTGCATGTGTTCAGATTAAAATCCAAGCCTGTCATTTTGGAGTGAGTTTTCAGATAATATTTTCATATTTGTAACTGCCATTTAGCAATAACTTAAAGTTCAGTGTAAAGTCGTTATTTTTTAAAGGAAGAATTTGTTAACCTGTCAGAGTTAAAAGACTATTAATGGTGATTAAATATGAGAGAAAATGGAAAGCAGTATTTCACCTGCTGTCCGGAGGACAGCAGGAATGTACAAGGGTGGCAAACGAGAATGTTATAGTCTTAATTTTTACATTTAGTGTTTTGTAACCATCTTTTTATTACTCTTCTTTACCTCTCACAAATTATAATGATATTCTGTGCTTAAATTCTGATGTAACAACATCAAAATCAGATAGTCTATTGAGTTAAAGGGTAATATCTCAAAAAGCTGAAATAGTACAAGCCTAGTATGCTTTTGTGCTGGGAGACATTGACTGGGCTCTTAGAATAAAGTGTATATAGATATGTGTTGATGCCTGCCCCATTCTCTAGGTTGTGGTTTGTGCGTGTGTGTGTGTTTCAGATACTGCCTTTTACCCGATATGGCTGCTTTCTGTACATTTCCGGGCATATGGCTTACACATACCTAGAGCCTGCTGTATGTTTTGCACCGTAACAAGACATAGAGAGAGGTATGGACAAAGCCTTCTTCCCACTCCCCTTTCCCCTCAAGGAGTTTGCCTTCTTAGTGAGAAGATAGGAGCTTATACAACAAGAACCCGGGTGGCACAGACACAAAATGGAGGATAGACCATGTTCTCCCAATGTTTCATAGAGATGAGGGTTGCGTCTGGGTAGAGTAGCTAGAGAAGAGCCCCACACCGAACTAGGATTTGAACTGTGCCTTCAAGGACTTGGCAGTCTTAAGTAAGCTGGCGGGAGAAAGTAGGCATTGTGAAAAGAATGGGATTTGTATTAACAATGAATGGAAAAATGTTGAGTTAGCAATTAAAAATTTTAGATAAGATTTTGTGAGATTTTAGGAAACATACTTCTTTCCTTCCGAATAAGCCCTACATGTACATGGTATGGAAATCAAAATGTAAAAATAGTGGGTATATACATGGTGACAAGACGGTCTCTCTGCAGGGAAGGATCACTATCACCAGTTTTCCTTCCAGAGACAGTCTGTGTATACCAAAATGTGTGTGTGTTTGTCTCGAGCCATCTATCAAGCTGCCTGTTTGTTTTTTTTTTTTCCCGTTTCCAAGTTTTTCCAAACAGTGTTACCTTGTTCTTTGCTGCAGCCCATTCCATTATTTGGAAGTGCATATTTGAGGTGCCTCAGTACCTTACCTACTGATAGACATTTGGCTTAGTTTTAATCTTTAGCTCTTCCAAACGCTACAGCACTGAATATCTTGCCCATTTATCTTCGTGCGTATGTGTCAGTGGGTTTGTGGGATACATTCCTAGAAATGGAGTTCTGGGAGCAAAAGATGTTGTCAATGTGTAGGTATTGCCAATTTCCCTCCACAGAGTATCTCCCATTTTATCCCATATCTGCCTATCAATAATGTATGGGATTTGTGTTTCCCGGCTTCCCTGTCATCACAGAACATTATCAAGACTTTTGGATACTTTTCAATATGAAAGGTGAAAATGTATGTCACTGGAGTTAAATTTGCATTTCTTAGTCTCACCAGATCTTAAGTAATATAAATAGCATGTTTCCTCATGGACTATTTAAAACAGGACATTTGAAAAAGATTTGCAGTAAATTTTTTACTAGAAGGATTACTCATTGGTTAAGGTCTCAGTAATAGCTAAAAAAGTCAAGCTAAGGGCAAGCTGAATCATGTTGGGTATGCGGGGGACAAATTGTCTCTGTGTTGTGGGTATGTGGGCAGCAAATTACTTCTACATTTTTCTGGCTTCCACAGTTTTAAACGCCATTAAAACCAGTAAAAGGAAATGTAGTGTTTCAGACTTCAGCCTGACCCTGAGTGGGCTTGACTGGCTGGATAAATGACCCAGTGAATGAGCTGGAATCCTAACCTTTAGACAGGTTAGATTTCACAGGTTGAGAAGACACACCTCCTGTTCTAGTTTTATTCTCTGGTCACCTAATTATTTTAATTCTCTCCACCCAAATAGCAGTCTAGGACAGAATGAAGGAACATGCCTTATATTACCCGTGATGTCCAGAAATCATAAATGTATTTTATAGATAAAATGGCTCAGGGTTTCTTTGTGTGATTCCCCCGCTCCCCTGCCACTTTATATCCGAACCTGCTAAGAGGCATTTTGAAACTTAATATAGCTGTAGGATTTATCTTTTTAGTTAAAAAAAGAAAAAGAAAAAGAAACCTCATTCAAGGTAGAATACAGCCAATCCAAACATACTTAGCATTTTTTCATGTTGTGGATTGGTGTTTGAAGGAAATGCTGCCCCCCATCCCCCCGAGTAAGTATTATTAAGGGGGGGATTTTAGGGTAAATTTCGTTAACTGTGGTGTGGACCTCAGACATGATACAGGAAACAGACAATTGCTGGGGGTGGGGACTTTTGTATTTTTTTCTAACAACATCAAATTGAGTCCAAAATTCGCAGGAAGAGGAGAAAAGAAATTTTTAAAAAATTACAGCCAGGCAGTTGGTAATTGGTGTGTGGTATTCACAAGTATGAAGGAAAGTGAGAGGACGTTTCTTGGCATGGCTGTCATATTTCTAAATAAACTACACATGTGTTTACCAATTAAGAGCACAGTAGTCCATGGCACCTCAGTCCCAAGGGTGGTTGTGTGCTCACAAGTGGAAGGCTCCCACAAGGAGATTTGCCGGCTGTGCCAGATGAAAGAAACCTCACAAAGAAGGCAAAACTCCAGTCACCTGTTTCTGAGGAAAAGTCTCTGCTTTATTTTTAACCCAAGTATCTCCCAATTTAGCCTTTTGGGGAAAGCCTGTCAGGGTGCCATGACAACCCTATTTTTCCTCCCCAAAGGAGCTCCTTCCTTTGCCAAAGCCATATTCTAGCCTAGAAAGTAGTGTGACTTCCTCTCTAGCCACACTGTTGGGAGTACTCTAGGGAGTATGGGTGTTATTCGTACACTATTTATAGCAAAGAGAGTTAAATGAAAGCTGGGTGCTGTGGTGGCATAAGGGGTATTTTTAGCACTTACCGCACTTTGCGCCTTTCTAAAACCGCCGGCTTCTGGGAGCGAGATGTAAAATCACTAGGTTTCTCTCTTTACAGATCTGTAGTGCAGTTAAAAAAAGAGAAAGAAAGAAAGTTTCTCTTCCCTCACATTTCTAAATCTGTGGGCTTGCTGACAGTTTTCATATAGTTGAACATTTTCTCATTCTCCGCACAGGCATGGGCTGAGCGACACACCTTCACTGGCCCGCTGATTAGAACAGCGGGGTGTGCGTACTTGTGAAAAATGTTAACAACGCAGGAAACAGCAGGTGTGAAAATGAAAATGCCCCTTGAATCCCAATCTGACCAAATCTCCTCAGTGAAGAGTTTGAAGGGGAGCCTGACAAACTTTTCTTTGCATATCTCATTACATGTCGAAGCGTACACACGTCTTTGCTTCTTTTTGAACCTCAGACAATACTACATGTTCTTTCCTGAGCCATTGCTTTTTTCCATTTGCCAGCATATTTTGATTATCAATGCATGCCAATACATGTTGAATTACCTAGTTAGTTTTTAAGTATTTGATGTCTGCTTAGGAGTATGCCATATTTTAGTAAACCCAATTGTTGTTTGATAGATTTATGTGATAACTTTAGAGACTGCTGCAGTCAACATCCTTGTACATGTAGAAATGTGTACTCATGTAAATATCTCTCCGTTTGGGGTGGGATTTTTTTTAACGATTTTTATTTTTTTATTATTTATTTGACAGAGATCACAAGTAGGCAGAGAGGCAGGCAGAGATAGAGGAGGAAGCAGGCTCCCTGCGAAGCAGAGAGCCCGATGTGGGGCTCGATCCCAGGACCCTGGGATCATGACCCGAGCCAAAGGCAGAGGCTTTAACCCACTGAGCCACCCAGGTGCCCCTGGAGTGGAATTTTGACATGTACATTAAAAAAACTGAAGACTTTAAGTGAGCAAATTGGCACTGTCATGACAATTTTCTCAAAGGTAGGGTTCCTTTAGAGCCTAAAACCAATGGCCACATTGGTGATAGGTCCTGTCAACCCAAGGTGCCATTCAAGGTACCACCATGCAGGAACTCTTTAGAGCTTCAGAGACATTCTAAGCTCTTCTTTAAATATCTCTGTGGAGATCTCACCATGGTGCCCCTTGACTCACTGTCATCGCATCTTTATCCCATGTACCCCTCCCACCATACCGCACTTTCTCTTAGTAGACAGTATTTAGTATGAATTTGATAAACTCATTCGTACGTAATGTGCTTCCAAATGGAGCCACGATAGTATTTAATGTAGTTGTAGTAACCATGTTTTAGAAAGCTACACCCATTTGGAAAATTACCTGAAGGATCCAGTTGGACCTCATGGACCTCATAGGCTTAAGACACAATTGTAGCTCAAAAAGAGATTAGGACCAGAAGCTGGAAATGTCCCTCCATCTCCCCAGGACTGCATGGTTTCTGATCTATATTCATTTGTGCCCATCTCCATTTTTCGGATAATCAATGGTCTTGCCCACCGAATAGAAATAAGACACCGCTGGCCATTTTTACATCACTGCCTGGTTCAAACCTTTTAAAAGAGAGTAGTCTTGGAGTTCTGATTCCAAATTCCTAGGATAGAATCTTTTATTGATTGGCTTAGTCAATGCGTCTGTCTCTGGGAGAGGGAATTAGGTAAAGGAGCATCAACATGGCTGATGGTTTCTTCTTGTCATTCACTTCCTCCTTCTTGGATGTTGCGATATCATTGCTTTGCCACCTACCCAAAATGCGCCCCTTGCCTGGTGACTTTCCCTCTCATGATTATGCATGATTATGGCACTTAATCTTGAGCTACTTATTTTTTGTCTTTTTCCTTCATTAGAATATTAGCTTTGTGGCATAAGGGAACATATTGATTATAGTCATTGCTGTAATCCCAGGGCCTAGAAGAGTGTCTGGTGCACAGTGGGCACTCAGTAAATACATGCTGAATGAAGACACAGATGGACAGACCTAGATGAAATTCCTCTATCTTGCATAAGCTGTGCCTTGGGGACTTTTAGTGGTAGTGAAATTGTACATTTCAGCTTCTCTGAGAGCTGTTTTCTTCTATATGTGTTTTTGATTACTCTTCTTATTTGAAAGAACTGTGTATTTCAGTACCTCTGATTTTAAATAGGGTTTTTAAATAGGGTTGCTAGATGGTTTCCTGGACTGGATGAGAAAGTGAGGTATCATTTTTTTGGTAGAAGCATTAATTGAGATGTTGGAGGATTGCACACTTGATTCAAAACTGAAGAACTGGTAGATAATGGATCTTAGAATTAGGTCTCCTGATTCCTATGCTAGCGTTAATCTCAGTAATTCCTAGCTTTTAGAATTAATGATGTGGAGTTAACGAGGAGTTTTTAGTTCAGACTCAAAGGTGCTATTTCTTAATAAGGTAAAGCAAGATATCATGTAAAAAAAATCGGCAAGGGCACCTCAGTCAGTTACATGTCTCCTGTCAGCTCAGGTCATGATCCCAGGGTCCTGGGATCGAGCCCCACATCAGGCTCCCTGCTCAGCAGGGAGTCAGCTTCTTCCTTTCCCTCTGTGTGCTCTCTCTCTCATCCTCGCTCTCAAAATAAATAAATAAATAAAATATTTATTTTTTTTTAAATATTTTATTTATTTATTTGACAGACAGAGAGCACAAGTAGGCAGAGAGGCAGGCAGAGAGAGAGGAGGAAGCAGGCTCCCCGCTGAACAGAGAGCCCGATGTGGGGCTCGATCCCAGGACCCTGGGGTCATGACCCGAGCCGAAGGCAGAGGCCTTAACCCACTGAGCCACCCAGGCGCCCCTAAATAAAATATTTTTAAAAATCAATGGTATTATATACCTTTTTAAAATAAAAATTCCATGGAATCATTTTATAAACATGAAATTTCTATTTGTAAGAGTCATTTTCATAAATTTGTATTTTAATATCATGTCAGTATAATTGCAACATTTTAATTGCAGAGTGTTAGTATGTTTGTATTGATGGCCTATTTTGCGCTTCCCTTGTTTAAGGATCTCTGAAGACGCATTACCAAAGAACAAATGCTGAGATACTGGCTTTCTCCTTCACTTAGCTTTGCTTGCTGTTGACAGACTGCTGTGTGCTATGTCTAAGGAACTCTATGGACACAACATGAATCAGTGAAATGTATAAAACCAAAGATAAACACTGAATTGAAATGCATATGCCAAGTAATTCTATTGGAAATTATTTTTCCAGGGACTATAACAGAGATTATAATTTTAAACAAAGCACTTCTTCTGAGGAAGTGTAAAAGTAGTTCATTGGTGTGTGTCCCATCCAGCAGTAAAGGTATAGTTACTACTTTCTGTACAGGAGGAAATAGCCCCTGCTATTGGAATGTTTAAATGTAGAAGAAAAAGTTACATTTAAAAACTAATTGAAGAATTTACATTGTATGTTAATTATATATGAACATTCCTTCTTTGTATTTGAGGTAGTATCTAGCGGATTCCGTAGTATATAGAATAGACCATGTAGATGTTTGTTGAATGACTAAATAAATGAATAACTGAATAATAGAACACACTTCCAAGCAGAGTGTTTAAAGGAAAAGGCTAATGAAGGTGTCAGCTTTTCATAGGCAATCCAGGGGCTAGAATGGGGGTGTTTTAGGCATGAGAAATGAATATGAGTAACGATTTCTTCTTCCAAGGAAACAAAAGATCATGTACTGTGGCATAAAACTTGCTGACAGACACATTATGTGTGAGCTGCTGGCCTTTCAGAATCTTGTATACTAGATTATTGGATAGACAATAGGATGAGCCTAGTGTACAAGACTTTTCTTAAGTAGCATATAGTAAGTTGTTTTAATTTGGAAATCTATGGAGTAAACTTCCCCTAACTTGTTATTCTTGTTCACCACTGGTTCCTTTTCTTTTGCCTTATTCAATTTCAACCATGATTCTGAAATATCTACTGGACTTCTAAATACAACTATCCAAGGACATGTGATCTAACCGAACCCACCCAAGGACATGTGATCTAACAAGACCAGGACTGGTGAACCATGGCTTCATGGTTAAAGAATAACACAGAATTAAGTATAACCACACTTACCCTGCTCAAAGTGAAATGATGTTTAACTGAGAGTATTTTTGATGCACTCAGATTCCTTAGTTATTTTAAAAACGAGGTTAGAATTTATTCATTACGCTAATACATTTTCACTTTATTCCCGTATAAGAATGAGTCATCATGAATCACACATTATAGGAGCCTCTTAGTCATTGTACACAAATGAAATGGTGACACGAAAGACAATGAGATGTCACCTTGTTTGTTACACAGTACTAAGACTTACAATACAGATTTTGTTTGAGGTTGCATCATATGGCTAATACGATGACACTTCCCTCATATTTTTTGAAAATCGAATATGAAATTTTATTTCTGTGAAATAAGCCTGCTTAATAATGGCCATTCTATTTAGCCATTCCATTTATTCCATTTGAACAATTCTTTATTTTTGCAATACAAAAAGTTGCAAGCACACTTCATTTGCATAACATCTACTACTCTCCATTTTCTTCTGTAATTTCAAAAGCAAACTTTTCAGTGGCTTGGGATATTATGAATATACTACATACATATTCATGCAATACAGCAATGTATATGAAGAATGACTGACTGATGAATCTGGTGGTTTCTGTGGTGGAAGTGTTAACTCCATGGATCCCTTCTTTTGTTTTGTATGCGTGAAACCCATGTGGCACTTTGAGGTTCTCAACTGAAAATGATCTCCATTGTTCTCTTTAAAAGCATTTTTATATCATGGTCTTAAAATAATTACTATGTTTCAAAAGATACATGGAAAATCTAAAACTAGATTTACATCACACTGAAATGGCTGAAATGTTTACCACATCCCTTTTTAATATTTCTCCAAATCTTACATCAACCATTAAAAAGCTAAAGAGCTATAATAATGCCATTTCAGAAAATCAGATAACTGTTTCATTCTACAAAATGGCAGTCCCCTAATGAAAACAAAATTCATATTTAGTTGGTTATAGAATTTAAAATCCTTTCCCCAGATTTTCGTTTCTTCTAAGTCCTTTCACCAATATGTGATATTTTTGTATACCATTATTTTCCCTGTATAATTTTATTTTTGGAGCTGAATGTCAACATTAGCATTTTCTGGCCCTTGCTGAAGCAGACATTTAGGTTAATGCTGCTGTTGGCTTTGTTTCCGTCAACTGAAGAACTTTGATTGTAATTATTGGGATTACTTTAATTTAGAAAAGTGCCAGTCCCTTTTGTGAGCATGATTTATTCTTGCATAAATCAAATTAAAAGTTTTTATGGCCAGCAGACCTGTCTTCTTGGCTTTTTAATTCTTGGATGCACTATTACTTCAAGAAGAAGGAACTGGAAAAAGGAGACATGACTTATCATTAGAGATGAGACAGACTCAGTGGTGGAAATCTTTGTCACCAAAAGACCCACAGTTTACTGGTTGGGAGACTCTTACCCTTCCTTTTAATGGCAGAAATGATCATTTTTTGTTGTTTATAAAACTAGTCTTTTTTGAAGTGGCATGAGAAGATCCCAGAAAAAAGAATTTTATGCATAAACTTATTTTGCATTTATTTCAGGATGTTTAGAAAAGAATGTTCCTCTCCTTGAATGTGAAATGTTTTATAAACTTACCCGATTACTAATTTTTTTAAATGAGGAAAGTATCAGGTGCCATGTTAGTTGAATTTAAATTAAAAAAAGAGAAAAGAGTGAGGAAAGTATTTTTATGGTTAGCTCATAGAATGCTATTTGAATTTTTTGGGAAAAAGTGGATGAATTGCAGGTGGCATTTGTCTCATTTTTTGCTATTACATCATTTTAACAGTACAGGGCTTGTTAATTTGTTATGCATGCTTTTTAAATTTGTGCATTATGCTGCAAAGCAGCTTTCTGGAGTCTAAAAAAAGGGATGCAGGTTGTTACATCTTTGAAATAAGATTGTTAAAAAACAAGACTGTTAATTTCTCATCAGCGATTTAAAAATTATTTGTGGTTAGGATTTGGACAGAAGATATTATATCTATATTACTATAGGCTTAATAAGAGAAATATGAATTCTTAAAAAATGATATGATCAACTTGTTAGTAGTTTTTAGTCATTCCTAATGAGGTCACAGCTTTTTAAAAAAATGTTCGTATCGCTTCTCGGCCTTTTGGCTAAGATCAAGTGTAAAAAAATGTTCGTAACATGGGGCGACTGGGTGGTTCAGTGGTTTAAAGCCTCTGCCTTCGGCTCAGGTCATGATCTCAGGGTCCTGGGATCGAGCCTCACAGAGCCCCACATCGGGCTCTCTGCTCAGCAGGGAGCCTGCTTCCTTTCCTCTCTCTTTGCCTGCCTCTCTGCCTACCTGTGATCTCTCTCTGTCAAATAAATAAAATCTTTAAAAAAATGTTTGTAACATATAGAATTCTTTCCTGCTTTATTGCAGTTTACAGTGATTATCTGCAAAAAGAAAATTATTTGATTTTATTGAAAGCTTGAATTTAACAATGAATTGTTATTTCCAGAATAATGTGATCATTTTGGTTGGAGGCTTCAAGCATTTGCTTTGACAATATCTAGAACATTGTTTCTCAAGCATTATTTCCCACCTAAGGAATCTCTTTAGACTTTTTAAAAAGATCCCCTCAATGAAATTTTAATATGATAGATACACTGCATATCTCCATATACTCTTTATATACTATATTTCTATCTGTGCTTAATCTATATAAATAACGTGTAATGTCTAAGGTCATTTTACCTCCCTCTGCCGCCTGCCCTGCATCCACAAGACCCAGTATTTTTTTTTTTTTTTGTGGGGGCCAGTATTGCACCATTGAGAATACATGGTCTAAAGTGGACCCCACTCAGGGGTGCGTGGGTGGCTCAGTGGGTTAAGGCCTCTGTCTTCAGCTCAGGTCATGATCTCAGGGTCCTGGGATCGAGCCCCGCATCAGGCTCTCTGCTCAGCCGGGAGCCTGCTTCCCTCTCTCCCTCTGCCTGCCTCTTTGACTGCTTGTGTGCGCGCTCTCTCTTTCTCTCTCTCTCTCTCTCTTTGTCAAATAAATAAATTAAAAAAAAAATAAAGTGGACCCCACTCAGTCCTGAATAAGATCAGTGTTAAGCCAAGAAATCACGGCCCCTTGTCTTTACTGTAAAGTGGAGGATACATAGTTTTCTTACAACAGGAGGCATCCTTGTCATATTATTTCACTACATAGAGCTAATTAGTATTTGCAACTTAGGACGCAAAGGGGAAATAATGATGGTCTCCTCAGATAAAGGGGCTTTCAGAGTCTTCTGAAGTAAGGGGATCCTGTACCCAGAGAGGGCTAATATGGCTGGATGCCACTGACTCAGAAATTTCAGATGACCTTATTTTCTTCTACTGCTAAGAAACTAGAGGGGTGAAAAGTAAGGAATTTCCCAGTCTGGATTTGGCTCACGTAGTACATTAATTTAATATCTGGGCTAAATCTCAAAGCCCACTGATACTGAATGATGACATAACTGCAAACATCAGAGCCCAATAAAAGTTTCGTTGTTTTCAAGCCTCCAGAAGTGGTGGTGTCAGGTCACCCGCCTATCCTCCTAGTGTAAGGGTCCACAATTTGACAAAAAGAACGTGTCTCGAGGTTGCAGCTCTGCAGCCCTAGCTACTGTGTGTGCCACCGGCCTCCAGCCGCTGTGGGGCTGTTTTCCCAGCTGGGATGAAATAGGGTTTGGGTTTGAGGGTCTCTGAGGCTTAACACTGGAGGCTAATTGACACTGGTTGATCCTGCTGCGAGTTTGTTCCTTGCTGAAAGGCCAGGGAAGTATTTTTCCATCCTACAGCCTTGGGACTTTTGCCACAAGCCAGGAGTTCACCAATTGCAGTAAAAAGACACACGCATTTTCCCCATACTTGAAGATTGGGAGTTGTCATTTGAACTGTTACAGCTGGCTTATGGCTGTGATTTCAGACTAATTATGGTTTTCTCACGTATACTAATAGCTCTAATTTAGAATTTTTTAAATAATCACACTCTCAGGTAGAACTGATAAGCTTCTGAGAAATGGAAACTTTGTATATACCCTAGGGGAAATTTAGGTTGTTGTAAATTTAATGCCCTAATGTACTGTAATGAGATGTATTATTTTTCTTGAGTGCTTCTATAATTTATACGTAGGACTCTTTGAACCAGTTTCAAGTAGTAAAAGATAAATATCTTAAAGACTTCTTTGACTTGTTACTGCAATTTAGAACACTCATTTATCTTTTGTTATTGTATGGTTGACCTTCGACCCTTGCAAATTTAACAGCACCGTCCCGGTATTCCCCAAGCGATTCGGAGTAATCTGTAATTTTGCCGAGAGCTGGATGTGTGCGGAGTTCTAGAAGTTTGGGGTGCAGAAGGAAGGGACTTAGTGAGTAAGTTCATTCATCCATTCCGGGTGCACGGCCCCTGTACCTCCATGGTCCTGTCCTGTACTCTTTGTTGCTTACACGTGTGGAGAAATTATATGCAGGTGGGATCCCTGTACTTTGGGGAGCGACAGATGTCTCTTGCCCTTCTAATCGTATGTATCAGCACTCTGTTGTAATTGTTACTTTTTGGTAATTGTGGAGCAGTGATTCTTGCCACCAGCTGCAGATTTCCAGCAGCCCCCCTGAGAATCACTTCCGTAGCGATGGGGTTGTGGCAACACCTCAGGTGTGTCAAGGCAGAAAGGAAACCGACTTGAATGAGGCTTGAAATACAATAATAGAAACAAAACTCCTTAATTTCTTTTTAAATATTTTCATATAGATAGTGTTACCATGTTGTAAGAAGATATTTAGATGGTGGAATGTGGAATAACTTTTTAATTAAGTCCTTGCAATTAGATAAAGTAGTATAGTCTAAAGGGGCAATCTCTCTCTCCTCCTCTCTAATTTTCTCTTCCACCAGCTAATCTTTTTACAATTTAAATTTACCTTTGGAACATGAAACAACCATTTCTAAACCTAACTTAGCCAGCTCATGACAAAAATAACTTGCATTAGAAATAGTGGGGTCAGAAACGAGTTCTGTTTGGCACTGCACTTTGTTCCCCCTCACCCCCACCCCCTACTCTTGTTGCTCTTTCCAATGTCACAGATACTCCCCCACCCCCAAACCCACAGAAATGTCTTCTTCTTAACTCCACCTTCTGGGATGCCACTAAGCCATAGTATGCTCTTTTATCTTTTGTCCCTGTGAAGCCCTTATCGACAGGTTCCAGGGTTGAGAGGGTTTTTGTGGATTGGAAAAGGAGAAGAGAGTAAGAACCGTATGCAGAAGAGCCCAGCATAGAGAACGTGGAGCCCCCACCCTGGAGGAAAAATGGGCTCTCACCGACCCTTGGGGAGTGGCCGAGCACCTCATCTCCTGCGGTTCATTGGTTGCTCGGCCGGACAGTGGTGGGATTTTCCTGGATTGCACAGATACAGTCCAGCTCCTAAAATTGTGAGTCTTGGTAAATTCTATTGATCTTAGTCACTCCATCATTTATGCAACCCGGGAGCCACTGTATGACCCAAGGCCTGATGCCGTCTGCATTGGGTTGCGTCGCCCCGTTCAGATTGGGCAGCCAGCTTGTCAGGACAGACTGCTGATGGGAGCAGTGGTTCTCAGCCTTTAAATTTCAAGGATCGGTTTCACGTACAAGAAATGCTGGAGAAACACCCTAAAAGATGTCACTGCGTTCCTACATGTTACACTCTATGTTATTACTTTTCGGCTGGATAAGAACTGTCTGTAGCCTTTACTAGGCTTTTGTAGATACTCCTCAGAGTACCTGATAAACGGGTACCTGCCTCTTATTACTGAAGTGTTTCCTACCCAACATTGCACAGCACGACCTGCTCAGCTCAAAATTTGGTCTCACACTTATTCCCATCAAATTTTGCATCTTCAGTGAATGCAAAAATTATTGTACACAGGGACCATATTTGGGAGCATGCTTGGAAAGGGCCTGTGGCACCCTGGCTGAGAACCAGTGAACTAGAGAGAGAAGTGGTTCCCAGAGGCCTCAGACCAACAGTACCAGTAGCAATATCAGCTGGAAGTTGTTAGACATGCAAATTATCAGTCGTCCCCCCACCCCCACCCCGTTCTGCTGAATGAAAACCTCTGCAGTTGGAATAATGCAATATGTGTTTTAACAAGCTGTCTGGGTCATTCTGATGTGCACTGAAGTTTGGGATCCATTATACAACAAGAATTATTTCCATACACGCACTTAACTGGGGGAAGCAGGCATGGGACTGGGTCTCTTTAGTCTGCCATGTGCAAATTAATCTCAGGAAAGCATTTGGATTGATCACAACAGACTTTGGTTTTAGGAAGTGATTTTCAAACTCTGGCTGCGTGTCAGATTCAGACTATTAAACGATACACATTCTTGTGTTTCATCCAGGATATTGTAATTCAGTCCAAGCTGGGGCCTGGGAGCCTGTTTTCAACAGACAGCCGGTCTGCAAAGTGATTGTGAATTACTGCTCGGGCCGCTGGGCTTCCGAGGGGGCGTTAGAATCACCTGGAAGGCTTCTTTAACCAGCTCCCTGGCCCCACTCCTAGAGCTTCTTCTTCAGTAGATCTGGAATGGGACGCGGAATTTGTTTTTCTGACAGATACTTAGGTGATGCCGGTTCCGGCCCTCAGCCCTGGTCTAGAATGCTGTGACAGGGACGTCCAGATCCCAAGTAGGCGTCATACTTTACTTCTGTGAGCTCATCTCTAAGTTGTAGCATCCCCTCCAAGCCTTCTATTTATTTTGATTTTTTTTTCAGTTTTGAAATAGAAGTATATTCATATAAATAAGAGAATTTTTAAGTATAAAAGGATATATAGTGGGTCCACAGCCACTGATTTTTCCTCTCCAGAGCTAGTAGCATTAGTAGTGAATTATGCATCTTTCCAGTGATATTTGTGTTTATATGGACATACATAGATGAGTGTACACAGGCTGAACCTCCTTTTTCATTAAAATGCTAGCATTCGTTGCTCTGTACCTTGCTTTTCTCCCCTGATGCATCGTGTGGATCTTTCCTTTCATACATGGAGGACTCCCTGGTTCTCTGGGGCCGCTATGTAGGACTCATTGTGTGACTGCCCATAATCTATTTAAACAGTCTCCTCCTGATGGACATAATTGGGTTTCTAGTCATGCAGTCCACAAATAAACCGAGGAACAGACATCCAAAGTCCCAAAACCTCCTCTTTGGGCAAATTGCCTTATACTCTCCATTAGCCCCTGAAGAGATGACTTTGGGCCTTGTGTCCAATAATTATATTCCCATTGATTCTAGGTAAACAAGAACAAAGTTTAGTTTTGATCAGCATGGAATATAATTTTTAGAAAATTGCCATTAAAATATTAAATGAAGACTTTTACCGGGTAATGGAGAGTAGAGAGTCATATTTATTATGTACACCCTGGGGGCTGGGCTTTTTCACTAACATATTCCCATACTTCTAATGTATTAGAAGGCAACACTTCGGGCACCTGGGTGGCTCAGTGGGTTAAAGCCTCTGCCTTCACCTCAGGTCAGGATCCCAGAGTCCTGGGATCGAGTCCCGCACCGGGCTCTCTGCTCAGCGGCGAGCCCGCTTCCCTTCCTCTCTCTCTGCCTGCCTCTCTGCCTACCTGTGATCTCTGTCTGTCAAACTAAATAAAAATCTTTAAAAAAAAAAAAAAAAAGAAGGCAACACTTCAATAGATATTATCCTGTTTTTTCACAGAAGTAGCCCATGGCTCAGAGAGATTAAGGTTTGCAGCTGGTAAATAGTGGAGCTAGTTAACTCACTTGTTCCTAATACCTGCATCATGTTTTTCCCTCATGACTATTTTCAGTTTGGTGGTGTGCCCGAGACCATGACCCAGCACTCCCACTCTGTGTGGCCCAGAAGCCCCTAGGACAGAGCTGGTTCTTGAGTGAGATGAAGCTGGTGAGACACAAGATTAAAGGAGAAGCTCACTCTCGGAGTCATGTGCAGATGCCCTCGTGTGTCAGACCCTGTGCCTTAGTTTCCTTATCTACAAAATGGGGATATAAGTCACACCTACCTCATAGAGTTGTTTTTTTGTTGTTGTTGTTTGTTTTTTTTTCCTAAATGAGGATTAGTGGAGTTCACACACATGAAGTACTTAAAACAGTGCCAGGCCTACAGTAAGTTCAAGTTAGTTATCATTAGAATTCAGTTTCTTAATTATTCACTTACATAGAACAGTCATAATCCTGTCCCAGTAACTGGGACTTTGCAAGCTAAAAACTGTTCTTAAAAAGAACAAAGGAATATTTTTATAGCTCTTTATGCATTTGCTTTCATGACCTAACTCACACAGGACCCAGTAAAGTCATCAGCTTCTAATGCTCTTCCCAACAGACCACCATCTGGGCACGGAGCTGGTTTCTGTGTCAGGGGCACGGGGTGGGATGGCAGGACTCTGGGAAAAAGTGGCTTGCCCAGGGGTCAAGCCAGAGGCCAGCTTTCTTGTGACTCAAGTTCTGTTTTCTTCCCCCTTTCGAGGCAGGAGGTGGGATGGGGGAATCCCAACTCTGATTTAATGCCAGCTTTTATTCAGTTCCTTTTGAGAATTCCCTCCTTCCCACACTTCCTCCCACTCAATACCCAAAAATATTAATGCCTGAGAAATAAAGTGAATTCTAAGGCTTTTCAATAAGTACTTCAAAAATGTCTGTCATGTGTTTTTATATATTTGTAAGTTGTTTACGAAATAATGAGACTGGTGTTTGTGTATAGATAGTGATGATGTCCGGTTGCTGTTTTATCTTATATATGCCATTGGGAACCAAGATTAACTGATTCGTGATTAAAAGCTGTCTAATCAATGTTTTAAGGCACGTTTTTTTCTTCAAGAATGAACATGCCTTCAGACCGCAGGAGTAAGTGAACATTTGAACTTCACCATTTTTGCTTTGGATGGGAGAAAAGGGAGCTCGGTTAGACCGTATTTTCTATGTCCATATCCCAGAGTGTGCGCATGAGCCTGTATTTTATCAATCTTAATTTTCGAAAATAAATTGTATTGGTTAGACCTCCATCGATGTGTGGGGGCGGCGTGAGAGATCGGTGTGTGACTAAACAGCCTCTTCCATTGTGTGCATCTGGGAAGACGGTCCTTTGGCTCCTGATTGCGACTCTCATTGTGTTTATGACTAGGCAGTTGAGAACATTTTGTGATCTGGTGTTCAGACCTTTCTGAAAGCATTTGCTTGGGAAGAGCATACCCAGGCCTGGTGACTGCATGCGAGGCTGGCTTATCTGTGACCGTTTTGTTTTCGGTGCTTCACAGATAGGCTTTCTCTCACCTTTACGGTCTATCCCTAGTTTAGCTTGGGAGAGCAGCTGCGTCACCATTCACTCGTGAACGGGTCTTTGCACGAGCCTTCTCTACGTTTCATGGTGCTCTCATGAGTATCATCAGTGGGTTGATAGGTCATAACATTCATGGCAATGCTGAACCTGTCTTATCTTTAACAGATGGCTCACATGTGAAACTCGTAGAAATGTTGATACAGGGTTAGCATCTCAGCGTTATTATAAATGTTAATGACGGTCGTCTCTGTTCTCTAGGCCAGTGGTGTCCACACTATTTTGATCATTTATTTCATTAGTTAAAAAATCAACACGTGCCCTCATATTGGCGTTGTTTTCAACAGGGGATGGTTTTGCCCCCCTGCGGAACAATTGCCAATGTCTGGAGACATTCTGTTTGTTACAGCTGGGGAGAGGGTGTATACTGATGTTTAGTAGGTGGAGGCCAAGAATGCTGGTGAACGTACTAAATGCATAGGACATCCTCCGGAAAGAGAGCTTGTCGGGACTAAAATGCCAATATTGCTGAGGTTGAGCGATGCTGATATATGGGTTGAACCATATCAAATGGCACACAACTTCTAATTACACATATAGGTCGAACCATATGAAACTGTTAACATTCTATTCACTTGTACTTAAAAAATGCCAGTTTCATACATTTCACCATAATAGGTGTAATTATAAATCACACGAATGAACTACGCTACCAATAAATTATTTACATAATAAAATTCACAGAATAGCATCTTTTGAAGAGGTATTAAAACAGAGAGTGTTAATATTTTCTTATGTCCCTGTAGATAATTTTGCATATACTCCACCTTGTAGAATACTGCTCTAGACTTCAGTTTAATCTCGAGTTTGATGTGACTGCCATTGATTTATTTACCAGGCTAGAGTGTCTTACATGGTGCCCTTTGGTATAGTTAGGAGTTCTCTCGTGATGTCTGGAGTGACCGGCTGCTTCTTGTAGGGCAGAGTGGCAGAAATCTGGGCTCTCGTCCTTTTTGCCCCCTTAAGCAGAACAGTCCTTCTTAGCAATGGCTTAGATCTTGAACTTCCATGTAAATTGCATTTAAGGAGAAGGTTTAGTAGGCAAAATTACACTCTGTAAACCACTGCACTGGACAGTGACCTTCTGAGGTGCAGGGACTATCTTCTTTCTCTGCATCCTCAGTACATAGCAAATAGTAGCTGCTCAATAAACACTCTTCTGCATGATTTCCACAGGATGTTCTACTTGAATAGAGAAGTACTTTGAATAGAGGAGAGTTTTTTTCTCTTAATACCATCTTTTGAAAAAAGAATTTCCCAAAGTTCTTACAGAGGTTTACATGCTATTTTTACTTTGTAGGTTTATCAGGTGGTATTTATTAAACGCTCATGTGGGTGTGGGTGTTTCTGAATACCCCCTGTGTCTTTGTTTTCTTAACTTCCCTGCAATGAATATGGATTAGCAGAAACAAAAGGCTTCTGCATATGGTCACATGGTGTGCATTGATCCTATAAAGGCATGTTGGAGAAATTCAGTGCATATCATCTTAGCACATGAGCAATGGATCAACAATAGGGAGCTTTTTTTAAAAAAATGAAGACACCAGATTTGGGGTAGGTCTCTAACATTAGTCTATTTTTAAATGGTCCATAGGTGATTCTAGCTTTCAGTTAGAGCTGAGAGCCACTGATTTAGAAGTTAGATACCAGTTGTGTCCTGCAACTTCTTTTTTAATATAATTGCCTATCTAGCACTTTTACTATGTAAAAGGTCTTCAATATCTGTATATTCAAGTGGGAAAAAAATCCTGATATGGATATAAATGTGTATACGTGAGTGTGTGTGTGGAAGAGAGACTCATTAATTGTCCAGTTTGCACATTCTCCCATGAGCATATTTTTTTTTTAAAGAAAGAGCAGAACAACAATAGGACTCCTACCAATCTACATTTTTTGTTTCTTCATATTAGTTTCTTCCTAAGGACTCTGTCATAGGTCTCTCATTCCTTTTTTACTGCACTGACATAATTTCTTTGGAAATCTATTGAAGAAAATATTAATTTGGCATTGAGAAAAAGCTGCTTATCTGTCTCCTAATAGTCTCTTCAGAAAGATTCTAATGTATTCTTAACACAATGCATTTTTTGTTTCAAATTCTTTATGGCCAAACATGTTATATCAAAGAGCTGTTTTATCACAATGGTCTGCAGTAATCACTACTGACATTTTTATGAGTCACTGCAAAATTCAAAGAATGTCTGTCTGATGGAATGCACAATAAAAGAGACTCCAGTGTGTGGAATCAGGGTATCAAAAATAATGTTATATATTATAGTTGCCTCAGTGAGATGGATAGTGTCTCTAAAGTTGTACTGATTTCATTGTTCCAGTAGCACTTAGGAATCATTCCAGAGAATTCATTCTACGGTATTCTGAGAACAGTCCGTTAAATACATCTATTGTCTAATCAAAAAACTAACATTTCAGAAAGCCCTTCTAATTTTTGTCACTCTGTATAGAATGATGAGTGTATTTGATTTCACTAAGGAAGGTTTACAAGTGAAAAAATACCATTAGGATGGCAGGTTTTTTCATGGCTGACTTGTTTCATATTGTCCTGAGCAGTCAGAGCTTCTGACAGATCCCATCTATCCTGACTAGCTCACATCGTGTTTTACCTCTTTGCTCTTTGAGATTCAAATATCCTTTCTTTGAAGTCTCTGAAATAACTTGACCAGTTTGGCCTGGTCTTCCTTGATCCCCAGCCTCAGGTAGTCTGGACCAGTTCCACCCCATCCCCCCCTTTTATTTTTGAGATTTTATTCATTTACTTGAGAGAGCGAAAGCCAGAGAGAGCACAAAGGGAGAGGGAGAAGCAGACTCCCCACGGAGCAGAAAGCCTGATGTGAGGCTTGATCCCAGGACCCAGAGATCACGATGGGAAGCCGAAGACAGACGCTTAACCATACTGAGCCACAGCTGTGGAGAATAATTGAATGGACAGTAACTAGCCTTTGTGAGGTGCCTGATTATTTACAAAATGCATTGTTCCATTTTTCCCTGCAACAGCGCTAATGATGTAAGCTTTCTGTCCTCTCCCACTTGCACGTGGGACTCCAGGAAGCTAAATGATGGTCCAGATCCATACAGTTTATACAGATAGAACCAAAACACATACTAAGGGGGGAAGAAATCCCTTTTTGTTGGCTCTGGCAGTTAACAAAATCGAATCTCTCTCCACCCGAAAAGAATTGCAACCACAAAGGATAAAACCTACGTCTCTAATTTTGGTAAGCGCCGAAGTTCAGGGCACACAGTAGGCTTTCGGAAAGCATTTAGTATGTTATCTCTTTCCAAAGATGTGTAATGTTGAGCTCTTTTAAGGTCATGTTCTCTTTCTTTAAAAAGGTCCTAAGCGTTTTCTTGAACGTTTCTAGTTTTTGTCTGTTCCCGAAACAGTGTGTGCTTTGGTTTTCCCTGGTGCACCTTGCATTTATCTCAATAAACAGTATGTGTTAAAATTTTTACATGGTTTCTGGGAGTGACAGTGGTAACGTCTTCTCAAGATGAATGTTTATAATAGAATCCTCTGACATTTTTTCCTCAAATGGGAAGCTTCTGTTTACGTATGTAAACTGTGTTATAATTTTATACCTACACAATTCCTCCTACAACTTCCCATTTAAGTATTTGTTCTTTGGGGGGCGCCTGGGTGGCTCAGCGGGTTAAAGCCTCTGCCTTCGGCTCAGGTCGTGATCCCAGGGTCCTGGGATCGAGCCCCGCATCGGGCTCTCTGCTTAGCAGGGAGCCTGCTTCCTCCTCTCTCTCTGCCTGCCTCTCTGCCTACTTGTGATTTCTGTCTGTCAAATAAATTAAAAAAAAAAAAAAATAAGTATTTGTTCTTTGGGATGGGGTTTCTACAAATAAATTCATTTCATATGGAATTATTAAAGGGAAAATAAAGTATTTAAATTATATATATTTTGGTGGTGAATATCACAATGCTTTAAATGAATAAACACTACAAAGGACAATGTTTGCTTTGTTGATTCAGCTTTAAGTACATTGCAAAACATCACACTTTGTGGGTTTAGTTCATCATGTGAGCTGTATGATGGTGGACTTGTATTACTTTTGAGGTGATTCTGTCCTTCAGCCTTGAGACTGTGCCCTCACAAGAGTCGGAGACTAATAGAATTTCGCTTGACCCCAGCCTCAGTTTTGTTTGCTTGTATGGCTTTATTCAGCCAGAAGCTGCTATGGTTTCTGCTCTTCTGTGGACTACCTGCTTTGTCGCCATGCTCCAGGATGGTGCCTAATCTAGTGTTTCTTCAGCCTACCCGATTGTTCAAATTACCTGGGATGTCTGATTAAAATTCCCAAGACCTTTTCTCGGAGACAAGATTTTAGTTAGCCCAGAAGACAGACTGGGGTCATCACGGTATATGACCCATTAGCTGTACCACCATGCCCAGGGCAGGTGGTTGGTAGACCTAGAGATAACCAAAATAGGAGGGGTGGGAGAAAGAAAGGTGGGGCCAGAAGCAATTGGATTGCTCAGTCCCTTGTGGACATAGGCATTCTGTAGCATCTCTCTAATACAAGGAAAGACCTGGCTCAAACCTTGGACCTTTTGAATAGTCCAGTGTGGGTTTTACGTATGTTTATAGATGTGTACGCTTGTTTTTACATAGCTGCCATTTGGTAAGCACCCGGGAGGTCCTAGATGCCATCTCATTTAATGCTACAGCAGCTTTTTCTTACGGCGGTGACAGAAAGAATCCATTCAAAAATCATGTACTAGATCACTTATCTAGAAAAGGCAGATCTCTGACAATTTACTTTTAGTGATCAGCTATTTTAATATACAAAGCTGTCTACTTCTGTATATGCCAGGCACAGTTGTCAAGAATTTTGAAATGGGGAAAAAATTTTAAAAAGATTACAAGGTGTCTTTTCAGGGGAACATTAGGTGATGTCTACTGTGTTCGTCCAAGTCCTGTAATTCTCTAGAGGTCTCCGTCTTTCCTTAGCTTTGACATGGGTTGCAGAAAACTGATAGTAAGGCAAATAATTTTTGTCTCACGGAGACGCGATTGACACCACCCATCTTCTTGGTGGAAGAGGCTGGCTTGGCATCTACTAATTCGTCTTAGCATTCCAAACTGCTCACGAATGTGTCTGCTCTTTGATATGGCTGAAGCAGCCTACTGGTTCCTTCGTTAATGTAATGGCTTCCATAAAACCTTTAAAAGCTGTTCTTTTTATATTCGTGTAAGAACCATCACGTTAACCTTTAAAAAGATTATCCTTTAGCTCCTATTATTCTTACTAAGCCTTATGGGCATTATTATCTCCGTTGAACAGATGGGGAAAATTTAGCCGGTGGATGGAATTGGGAACTGAATCGCCCAGATGATCTGGATGTGTACTGAGGAGCTTCTGGTTGGGCTGGACCACGGGATCTGGAGCTAAGCTGTTTCGTGTGGAGACTCCTGCCACAGCCAGACAGGACGCAGAAATCCAAAACCTGGGTCAAGGATGGAAAGTCAAGGGTCAAAGATTAAAACGAACAATAGTCGTGGAATGAATATAGGGCAGATGAGCTGAAAAGTTTGACTCTAGAAAAGGGGCTAAACAAGAAGGAGCCCGTGATCCAAGCAGAAACCTGGCCAAAAAGTGTGCATTGCTTACAAAAAAATGTCTTGATATGGAGCCTTAGCGGTCCCTTTGTGGCCCTGTGTCAGCAGGAAACAACCCCAGCCAGGGTATTTAAACTAAGCATAAAATTGGAAGCACCTGGCCCAGGGAAGGAGCTGGGTGTGGAGGTGGGGGAGGCCGGCAGGGTCTCCTGCAAAGGAGGTGGGGACAATGGCCTTCAGCTGGGCTCAGCTGCAAGGAATTGCATTGATTTTTAGCCATGTGGTTTCTTTCGGAAAACTGCATACATTCCCCAAATCCCCGTGGAGCTGACATTTTCTTGCCGCTCTGATTAATCAAACTGTGTTCAGAGTGAAAAAAACTTCTCCAGCCAAACTGTTCTTGATGGTAGCAACATTACCTGGTCTTTGCTTTTGTGGGTTTTACTTTCCCACCTGAAATTATTCCTGAAGTTGTGTTCACTCCCGTTCTAATGTGGAAGGAGGTTCGGTGTTTTGGTAGCTTTCATGGTTTCATAGGTTCAGTATTTCGGCTGCAAAGACTCAGGAACTGATGATGTTTTGGAAGCGATCAGGAAATGTGGAAATTTTGTAATTACTTTTTTGGGTAGGACCATCTTCAGATTAAGGCAATCCTCCTCACAGCTTTGATCGATTATATTCAAAGGGGAAAAAAAGTGATTCCAGAGTAGGCCCAACATGGCTTGTGAGAAACTGTTTAAAATGTGCGATGTTAAAGTAATTTGGGTGCTTTATTCCATACCATCGTCTGGTGATGCAGTCACTGTTTTGCATTCATCTCTACTTTTACCTGGGAGATCTTGCAAAGGTAACTCATCATGATTACAAATGAACTTTAATCAGATCTGTCAGGAATTTACTCATTATTCTTTGTGCCCAGATCTTAACCTCTGCTCAGAACTCCAGGCTTTATTTAAATTCTAAGATATTTAATACAAGTATGATTCCCCCCACCCCCCGTCTTCTCTAATCAGGAATCTAATTAGACACATTAGCTTTTCACATTACATAATGTATAATACAAATGATGGAAGTCTCTGGATGAGATAGTTTTAAAAAGTTGTTTGTTGTAGGATATAATTCATTCTTAAAATATATGCTGTGATTTCAATCATGAGGCAGATTCATTAGAACTCAGGAGATGTAAACTTACTGGTGGTCTCCTACAAAGAAAAAAATAATCTTTTTACAGCTGATCTACAAAGAAGGTGGTAAGAAGTTCAATATTCACAGGCATGATTTATATTTCCCCCAAATAGATGAAACTTGGCTGTACTCACCAAAGGGCTATCATTTTAAAAATTTTATCTATTTATTTTTTACTTATTTTAATTTTTTTGTTTTTGAGGAAAAGAGCATACATGGCCCTGTGAATGCTGTTGGGGTGGGAGTGGGGGACCAGAGGGAGAATCCCAAGCTTACCGCAGAGCCCAACACTGGGCTCCATCTTGTGACCCTGAGATCATGACCTGGACTGAAATCTAGAGTCGGTCGCTCAACTGACTGAGCCACCCAGGCACCCCTTATCACTTTTTTTTTTTTTTAAGATTTTATTTATTTATTTGACAGAGAGCACAAGTAGGCAGAGAGGCAGGCAGAGAGAGAAGAAGCAGCAGGCTCCCCGCTGAGCAGAGAGCCCGATGTGAGGCTCGATCCCAGGACCCTGGGATCATGACCTGAGCCGAAGGCAGAGGCTTTAACCCACTGAGCCACCCAGACACCCCCCCTTATCACTTTTTATACTTTAAATTTTGAAATAATGCATTTTGTACAACATAATGGCTGGCGTGCTGCTGAAACATAGTGCTCGTGACACAGTGTTTAGTTGCTCTGTGAATCAGTCAAATTTTGAAGAACAAAAGAAATTGAAGCAAATTAGAAAAAAATTACAAAATTGCAAAGCAGAAAAATCAACTTTTGGGTCAGGTACAAATTCGGAATTTGGAACATGCCATTCTGTGTGTAATTGGTCTACTAATACCTAAAAACTGTTTTTGATTTTTTATCTTTGCTAAGGGGTCATTTCATACAAGTTTTGAGAAGGACAACTTTTCTGTTTGCCAATCAGTATGATTTAAGTGACAGCAGTGGGCAGAAATGGTATAAGTACTTGGGGAGTAATAAAAAAAATAGAAAAATCTGTGTTTTTACTGGAGTAGTTTATGACCTTGATGGCAAGGCAGAAAAAATGGACAAAAAAATTCAGAGGACAAAGTATTAAAAGATTATTAGCATATTGGAAATTGTATACACATTGGGCAGGCTTCTAAAGATGTCTTGGTTGAAAATTTTTCTCACTTTTTTTTTTTAAGATTTTATTTATTTTTTTGACAGATCACAAGTAGGCAGAGAAGCAGGCAGAGAGAGAGGGGGAAGCAGGCTTCCTCTGAGCAGAGAGCCCGATGTGGGGCTTGATCCCAGGACTCTGGGATCATGATCTGAGCGGAAGGCAGAGGCCTAACCCACCTGAGCCACCCAGGGGCCATCTCACCTTTGTTTTACTTCGTTGAAGTGCCTCTTGATTTCATAATTTCTTTTTTATCCCTGTGCAGGTCAGAATGGGAATGGGATTTGAAATCCATAGACCTGGGCTTGAAACTTGGCCCACCATTTTCTGTTGTTAAGTTCTGTGATTTTGGGCCGACAAAAGTGCTCAAGTGGAGACCCACAATCAGAACGCAACACCATCTCCCTTCATGACAAAGAGATTTCTCATCACTGATTGCCCCTGTAACCCATCATCCTGCTCCTGCATACACCTGGGGCTTTGAGGGCATTCATATTTCTGAGCATTATGTTTTCTGATTCCAGGCCTTTGTTCGGACCTTGGTGGGTATAATGAAATTAACATGAGAATATAAGCTCTTTGAATGCAGTGATTCAGTCCTTTTCACCGTGCATTCCAGTACCCAGAACACTGGAGGTGTTGCATGTACATTTGTTGGCTTATATAGAAGTAGACTACCTGGGATGAATGCCCAGGCTTGTTCTTAGCCAATCAATGGTCAAGTCACATCCTCTCTGAGAATCCCGGAGCCTTAGATAGAGGAGACAGTCTGGGAGGTTGTAAGTGAGTTTCTGGGTGAAACTTGTCGTATTCCAAGAAGCCCGGAGACATACATGCAACTTTGTCAGCCTCTTTGCGGGAGCCTGTCATTTAATGTCTCGACCAGGGCATTGGGTCTGGACCAAGGGCTCCTCTCGGTTCCTTAGCTATGGCAACCTTGCTTTTCTTTATTCTCCTTATGCCTACAGCAAGGAGGGAGGCAAAGGCAAGATTCTCTTACTATATTCTCTAGCATCTACAGGAAAGACTTATTATGATGGGGAGGTGAGGGAAGAAATTTAATTTCCTATCCCTGAGGCAAGAGGGAACCAGGTCAAAAGGAGGCTGGGAAGTGAGCCAAGGAGGGGATTGGGAAACCATCCAGTACTTCCCAGCAAAACTGGGGCTGGGTCCTTTTATCCTTTTGGATCAGTTGCGAATTATCAAAATGCCTACAGGCATTGTAAACCAGATTTGCACATCGACTTGGATAATTAAAAGCTGTTTCCAATCAACAAATTTGTATTCAAGCCATTGGTCGTCTTCAGGTGAAAATAGTCTTCCTATCACTGGGGTTAACTAGTGTTGTGTGTTTGTTTAAGGAAGCTGGAGAGAATGGTTTCCCACACGATGAGATTGGGGTTTGGAATGGAGGGGAAAGTGGAAACCAAATACTGACTAGTCTCTAGCAGTCAGCGAGGCCACTGTGTGCCGCATGTCCCCAACAGGCAGGACCGTGAGACTCCTTCGGGCACACGTTCTCAGGCCTCTCTCCTGAAGGTTCAGATTCAGGGATTCTGCGGTAGGGATGGGAACCTGCATTTTTAACAAGTGCCCCAGGTGATTCTTATAAAGCGGTAAGTGTGCGGAACCCTGCTAAGTGCCTCTGCCTGGGTCTTTAAAGTATGTCGTGCTAATGCCAGAGAGCCTGTGACTGGGATGGAGCCTGCAACGGCAACCCTTTAGCTCTTTTGGAAGTCGCCCTGCGTGTCTCGTTTTTTAGGGAATAGGAGCTTGCTATTTTTTCGCTCTTGACATTTGCTGGTACGCACCGTGTTATTTGAAGATAGGAAAGTAAGTGAATTTTACATAAATTATTTGATGACTATACCAGAAACTTCTGGCGACAGTGAAATAATTTCTTCCATGATTTCTTTCTTGTCTCAGGCTCTAGATTGAGATTTGACTCTAGGGTGGTGTGGCATTTGGCTAAGGTGTTTTGGCTATTCCAATTAATAGCAAATATTTATCACATTTTGCTATGTTCTAGGACTTTGCTAAGCAAATGAATTGTGCCACTTAGGCTTCATGACATCCCTGAGACATAGCAGTATTCTTAGGCTGGGCAGGGCTTGGGGGCTCAGAGAGGTTGAGCAGCTGGTCGGCGGTTACCCAGCTAGCTAATGTGGTTCTCTGGCTCAGCCTTGCCCTTAGCCAGGACTCTCCCCTGCACACTAAAGAGGGAATCTCCAGTGGTTGGTCCCCGGGTACCCTTGGGAGTCATCTTAATTGTTCTTACCCAGAAAGCATTTCTCTTCATTTCTTGTTAAAAACCCTGTTCTGGACTGGCATATATTTTACATCTTACAAAGTACTTCCAAATGTCAAATTTTGTGTGATTCCCAGCTATCCTGAGAGACCAGCTGTGTAAGGAAAAGCAGACTCTTAAAGTGGGAATGACTTGTTCAGGGTCACGTTCTGTTGTCTCTTTTTAATAAAAACTTAGTTAAGCTTTTGGTGTGGCTAATACATACACAGGGCACGAGACGATACAAAGCGTCTGTGTAAAAACTAGCTGCGTTTTTACGGGTCTGCATTCCCAGCACCCTGTTTCCTTCCTCAGAGATAAATCCGGGGCTGGAAACCCACTCTGCTAACCCCAGTCTTGTGGCTCCCTCGCTGCTCCGTAGGTCTCTGCTGGCGGAGCTCTGGGTAACCTCCTGTCTGGACTTGTCACTGCAAAGTTGGACTTCAGTGAGTCGAGGGCCTACAGTTTGAAGGACTGTAACAAAGTATTCCTATCGCTAAAATAATGTGGCTCTTCTTGCTTTGCCAAATCTTTTCTCACTATCTCTACCCACTGCCACGAGGCACCAACGTGCCAACCTGCCAATTTAGCGATCACCCAAGTGCATCACAATGGAGAATTTTCTTTCCTAAAAAAAGATGTGAGAAGGAATAATGCTGTTCTTAGAGCGCTGTAATGATTCCAGACCTTGGGAAAATGTGGTCAATGGAACGAGCTTTGGGATAGAGCATCCCCAGGCTTTGAGTCCCCCGGCTGTGTGTAATCTTGGGCAAGTTATCTGATCCACTCTGACCCTCAGTTTCCTCAATTGTGAAACTGGTAGGATTGTGAAGATGAAGTGAGATTTAGTAGAACAGGTCGTGGCTCTCAATACCTAGCCCCTTAGTCATATGAAACTACGTGAGAAGTAGCTTTTCCTCCTCTTTGGGCAAAGGGTGCTTGATATTTTCTCCTTTCCAGATCCACCCTTACAAACATCTGGCTCAAGATAAAGCAACACTACGCTTTTTTTTTTTTTTTTAAAGATTGTATTTATTTATTTGACACAGAGAGAGATCAAAGTAGGCAGAGAGGCAGGCGGGGGGTGGGGGTGGGGGAAGCAGGCTCCCCACTGAGCAGAGAGCCTGATGCGGGGTTCGATCCCAGGACCCTGAGATCATGACCCGAGCGGAAGGCAGAGGCCTTAACCCACTGAGCCACCCAGGCGCGCCAATACTCTATGCTTTTATGGAAATGGGTCTTTTTCAGGGTTGTGGAATTAAGTCCTTTGTTGGATTAAGGTGACCTTGTACATTTCACCTCCTCCTTGGCTACGTTAAGTGGTTGCTCCCAAGGCGTTCCCCATTAATCTGGATTCTGGTTTCCTATGTATCACACTACCCCTGCACTAGTGAGCCTCACTGTGAGCACTGACTAGTCAGTCCTGACTGCATGTATATTGGCTTCTTGCTCCCCAAAGGCAGAGGACATATTTACTTTATTCCCTGGTGTTCATCCAGCATGAGCACTCTGCTGGCACATTGTGGGGCCCAGTCGTCTCTCCCAGTATAATGACACAGTATTACTGGTCTGCGTTTGACAGTTGGTTTGCTTCTAGTTTTCTCTTTAGCTGCTTACTGTGACTTCTAACTCTAAGCAAAACAGAATAGGAGGAAAGAGGGATTTCTCCTGTGTCATTGCTATAGCCATGAATCCTGTAGCTCTTTCCTTTGAGACTAGAACTTGGACTTGCTAAGGGACACTGGTGGTTCTGAAATGCCCTGCTGGTTGTGAACCCCTGGTTACAGACAGCCTCCTAGAACTCTAAGACGCTGCCATTTTAATTATGATTTATGATTCTATCAAAGTACTCTACTACTGAACTAAGGAAGCATTAGTCTAGTAAACCTAGCACTCACTTATTTTGGAAAAATTATCTTCTGTCCTTCTGGTGGTCCAGGAAAGGTCTTAGGGGAGCATGATGATCCTCTTGGGGGATATATTGCTTTCTTGTAAAATCTTAATTTCACCTTCATCTTGAGCCAGGCCAGACTAGATCCTGTTCAATGTGCAAAGGCTGGACCTGCCGGGGAGCATTTATGGCCAATGCTTCCTGCGCTTGCACTTGATTCCCTAAGTAATAAGAAAACTGGAGAGCAGTTTAATCATTTTGTCCTTGTTTGGCCTATGATGTCAGCTGCTCTCTGGATATCTTCATATCTGTATCGCCCCAGAATGTCTAGCATGATACGTTACCTATTGTGGGCTCCTGGTCCGAATGTTTTCAATAAATAAATAGTGGTGGTCTAGTATTCTCACTTATTATTAAACCTGTTTAGCTGGAAATGCAACAGATTTACAATTATTTAGTGAGAGTAGTCTTCTTCTCTTTAAAAAAAAAAAATTAAGTCTTGTTGTTTTAGAGCCTGTTTAAAGATCGGTTAGGGTCCTCAACCAAGCATACAATTCCTTACAGTAAATTTTGACATTTTATATGAAATATCAGGAAGAAGTAGCTTGTTAGATGTGCCTTTCATTTATGTACTTCCTGTTTTTGTTGTTGTTAAATTTCTGATTCAGTTAGGTTGACATAGTTATAAGCAACTTAGAAACCTACACCTAGACTAGTGACCTACTTCATCCTCTGGCGACTCTGTTTTCTTCATTTGGAGAGCGGTTTAGGGGTGATCTCAGAAGAAAGAACCATCACAGAGCAAGGTTGATGGACAGCGAGGGAGAGAAAAAAGGACCTCAATTTGCTTTGTGTTTTCTCTGTTCATTTTGGGCTTCAACGAGGAGAAACCCACTCAAGAAAGCTTGAATAGGAAGGAACTTATTTTCAAAGCACTAAAGGAGTGGATACTGGGGAATTGAACTACAAGAAAATAGCACTATCTCCCTGACAAATAGGGAAACTGTCAGGTGGCTCTGTTGTCTCTCTGAGCTGTATGATCTCAGTCTCGACATTCCTCCGTTCCTCTGCTTTGTGGTTGTATTTTTTTTGGATAGACTTTTCTTCTCACTCACTTACTTCCACAGGGTCCCATATATAGCCTCCCATCATGGGCACCTCCTCCTCCAATGGTGGACTGACTTGGTCTCAACATTTTTAGCTCAAGTTGGACTAGCATTGAGCGGGTCTCCCTCTTGGTTCCAGTCAACTCTGGGTGGGTTTTGGGGCATCTGGTACAAACATGGACGTCCAGGCCCACCTTTCCAGGAGGGCCTGGGGTGGAAGGAGATCTTTCTGAAATGTGAGTGCAGAGAGGCAAAGATCAGCATTGTTAGTTAAGTTTTGGTAATTTTTAGTCTTTGAAAATTTATGTTTGAATAGGGTGCTGCAAATTACACAGAATGTTCCTATATAGTATCTCCGTTAGTCCTCAGAGCTTTGGTGTGGGCTGCATATCCTTATTCTGATTCGTGGGTGATGAAGTAGGTTCAGATGTGTGAGGTGATGGTGTCAGGCCAGACCAGTATGCCTGGCAGACATGGAGTTCAAGTTCTCTGGTCATTGTACAGCTGCACAGATGTCTGTAGGCACGGATGTGTGGCAGTCAGGCAGAGCACTAGAGGTCCTTTTTTGGTGTGTGTGTGTGTGTGTGAAATGTTTTTTGAATTGATCTTGCGTCTGGTAGTGGGCAATTTTGAGCAAAGCGGTGCTAGAATTGGGGGCTGATAATCCACCAGGTGAAGCCCAGGCCCCATTCTGATGCTCTGGGGGCCATTTCGATTGCTTCATGCCTGAACCTTACAGCTAATTAAATTTTGAATATCATCCCTGATGAGCATTTTTTTGGGGTGGGGGCGATTTTTATTATGTCAATCTGCTGACTAGTCTAGATATACTTTTTAAGGCTGTTCTAATTCTGTAATAATTACTTACTACTACTTGGGTTGGTGCTATACATAAGATCATCTGTTAAAAAACAAAATGTTTCCCCTTCCGTGAATGCTGTGCACTACTTTTAAAATATTATACAGATGGAGTTTCTAATTTTTCACGGTATGTAGAAGGCAAACAGGAAAGCATATTTAGGGGGAGGTTGGTATGTTACCAGTTTGAAGTCATTTGACTTTAACATTTGGACCCACTTTTCATTTTCACCACCCCCTCCTTCTTAACACTAACCCCCATTTTAGCCAAACATCCCTCAGCTTCTGAAGACTTGTCCCCTTCGGTTTTTATCTCCTTTGAATTTCACTTTCTCAAAGAAACCTTCCAGGTTTCTTCGGCCAGAAGAGTGTGGTCTTCCTGGTCTGAACACTCACAGATGATATCGCTTACCATCAGAACAGTTAACCACTTACAAAGTAGAATCCTGACTGGTAGTTGGCTTTTTATGCTTTATTATCCCTAACTAGCTTTTTTTTTTTTTTTTTAAAATTAAGTAAACTCTACCCCCAGCATGGGGCTCAAGCTCACAACCCTGAGATCTAGAATGACATGATCCACTGACCGAGCCAGGCACCCTTCCCCAACTAGTTTAAAAGTTTTGAGAGTAGTAGCCGTATCTTGTAATCTTCGTGCCCATGATAGCACCTCACACCTAGATGTGTGTTTGTTCACTTACGGAACACACCCTGTGGGCCAAGTGTTGCTTGAGACACCACAGACACAAAGGGGAACAAGCTGCTCTCCAGCGATGATCGGCAATTTCCTGAGGGAGACAGACCTCTAGCTTAGACATTAATAGAGGTATGTGCGCACCCTCTTGAAACAAGTTCAGATTTCTTTGATGTTTAAGTCCTTATGCCATGAATTGAGACACAGCTATTATTTTTAACACTGAAGTCTGTTATGAGAAAACTCCTCAGTTTATGTTTGCCATGAAAAATAATAATTGTGGGGGCACCTGGACGGCTCAGTTGGTCAGGCATCTGCCTTCTGCTCAGGTCATGATCTCAGAGTCTTAGGGTGAAGCCCCATGTCAGGCTCACTCCTACTCAGCAGGGAGTCTGCTTCTCCCTCTCCCTCTGCACCTCCCCACCCCTGCTTGTGTTCTTTCTCTCTCGAGTAAATAAATAAATAAATAAATAAATATATTTTTTTAACAAAGTAGTAAATATGAATTACTTAGATTAAGGAAATAATTGTTCCTCCTTGTTTCTATTTTTAGCTTATCTCAGGTGAATTGCCCAGATCTCCCCCAGTACAGCCAGCCCACCATGACTACTGTTTCCCAGCTGTGCCCACAGTACTTCACTCTACCTGGTCATTAACATATATATATATATATATATGAAATCCAAATAACAGTTTTCTTTTTTTCCTTCTCTCTCTCTCTCTCTTTTTTTTTTTTAACGATTTTATTTATTTATTTGACAGACAGAGATCACAAGTAGGCAGAGGGGCAGGGGTGGTGGGGGGGAAGCAGGCTCCCCGCAGAGCAGGGAGCCCGACATGGGGCTCGATCCCAGGACCCTGGGATCATGACCTGAGCCGAAGGCAGAGGCTTTAACCCACTGAGCCACCCAGGTGCCCCCCTCTCTCTCTTTTTTTTTAAAGATTTTATTTATTTGTCAGAGAGAAAGAGAGAGAACATGCACAAGCAGGGGGAGTGGCAGGCAGAGGGAGAGGGAGAAGCAGGGTGTCCGCTGAGCAAGGACCCCAGTGCAGGACAGGAGCCCAGGACCCTGGTATCGTAACCTGAGCCGAAGGCAGACTCTTAACTGACTGAGCCATCCACGTGTCCCAAATAACAGTTTTCTTAAGTCTAATATTTCTCTTGTTTGCATCAAAACTGTAGTCAGTAATATTGTTATATAAAATTCAATTCCCTAAAGAACCATTCTTCTAGATTGTTAGAAATCTTTGAAAGAATCATCTTCCCATTAAATTAGGAGACTAAGAATGTCTACAGCTAGGAAATTATTGATAGCATCCTAGGCCAGCAGCAAAATCGTTTTCCTAGTGTTGCAATGAATAATTGATTTTGCTTTAGAATTTTCCTTTCTCCCATAGAAAGATCTTTTTGCTATTTCCTCAGGGTGAAAATAACCCCTGGCATATACAGTATGACACTTTCCCACTTGGGGGTGACTTTAACATTTAAAACCAGTAGGGTTTTTTCATTAATTGGATAAACACTTCCTTTCAGAATTTTTTATTCTTTAGTTAAAAAATTCCAAGAAATAATGCACTGCTTGATGTTGGGGGCAAAAAGAGCTCGAGATTGGAGTGCGTGTTGGTTTCTAATCACTACACTAAGAAAACTGGTGCAAAACAACCCTATTCGATTCTTGTTTTTTTCATTTTTTTTGTCTTTATTTACTGCCCTGTCTCTGTGGGGGTGAAGATGACCTTTTTCTACACAGGGAAAGACTCAGATTGATGTCTGCATGGGGTCCTTACTTGAACTGATGGCAAAGGTGAAAGTTCTCTGAAACCAATGACTTGTATCTCTGCACATGAAGGGTGAGCTCCCCGGGTGTCACCCACAGTGAAGATTGACACGCTCTGCTCTACGTGGAGTGCAGCTAATGCTTCCCCAGCATAGATCATTCCAGGCTGGCTGTTTCAGTCTTGACTCAGTAGGTCTATGCCCAAGATTTCTTTACACTGAGGGTCAAGACCTTTAAGTATCTCAGAAATGCTGTCACTACCAGGAGCATTTGAATCCTTGTTTAGAATGGAAACCAGTCTGTACACTACTCAATTTGCACAGTCTCCTGTTGTTAAGAAAAAAAAGTTCTTCACCTCTGTGCTGCCGATGATTGTGTGAACGGCAGGGGAAGTGGCAGGTAAAAAGCAGGGAAGCAGTCTGGTCCTGCGGCAGGCGGGGTTTATCATTCCAATATTCTGCAGAGTTGAGGTCTTCTGAATGTGCATAAGGAGCTGAAGCCATGTGTCGTCATCTGCAAATGCTTTGAAAATAAGGTTCTGAGACACATGAATAGCGATTTGCATAAAACCACTCCTGTATTAAAGATAATCTCTATAAGATGCACTAAACCTCCATCTTCTAGCTGCTAATAGCTTTTATTATGCAATTCCAGAATGGAACATTTTTTTAGCACAGCGAGGCACAGGTGTCATTAGTGCTATTCTTGTATCACAACAATTACCTTCTAGTCTTGTGGAATTCATGAAAAACACAACTTTTGGAGCTGCTTTTTTTATTCCTTAGTCTGACTCCTTTTCCTGTCCGATTCCTACTCTAATTCCCTGGTAGTGGAAGTTAGAGCCATAATGACAAAATACCCACTCCAGACTTTTGTCGGTGGCTAGCCTTCTCTTGCTAACAAATTTAGGGCACAAAAGAGACCAGATAAAGTTGCGACAATTTCTGTCATTTCTGTTTCAAATAGAAGTGGCATGTGAGCATACAGGTCTAATTTCTCTCCAGAGCATTCAGGTAGTATCCAGAATAGTAAGTTTTAGTAGGACAGAGATCTAAAATACAAATCCTAAGACAGAGGCGACTAGGCCTGATGAATGTTATTTTCCCCCTTTTAATGAAAAATGTTCCCACTCAGTAGACCCCTGTCTCACATTGTCCTTATAAAGAGCAGATGGTCAGTCCTGCAGCTAGATGGAGGAAGGTGGTCTAGAGAAGGTCTTATGGTCTAGACACCTGGTGGGCAAATCCCAGTGAATGGCCGTGTTAGCTCTTGGTCTTTCATTCTACATTTCTAAGTCTCTCTTTCCTTAGCTGTAAAAATAAGAATCATTTTGTAAAGAGGATTTTTGCCAAGGGACATTTGGCTGATGTATAAAAATGCTTAGCCTCATACTTGGCACATGGCAGGTAATCAATGACTATCAATTGAATTAGGTCCCTTCTGTGATTGGCCTCAATGAGAAGGACGTTAGTGGAGGAGAAAACCACATGCACACCAGAACATTCAAAGACCTATTTTGCCTTCATAATCTTCACTCTAGAAAGTACTATGCATGTCCCAGAGATAACTTGCCTTGATATCTAGATGCCTGTGTACAGGGACGCCTGGGTGGCTCAGTGGGTTAAGCCTCTGCCTTCAGCTCAGGTCATGATCCCAGGGTCCTGGGATCGAGTCCCACGTCAGGTTCTCCACTCCGCGGGGAGCCTGCTTCCTCCTCTCTCTCTCTCTCTCTGCCTGCCTCTCTGCCTGCTTGTGACCTCTGTCTGTCAGATAAATAAATAAATAAAATCTTTAAAAAAAAAATAGATGCCTGTGTACAGCTCTAATTATCGTCTGCCTACCCGCCTGTTTATCTGGGTGATAACTTCAATGAATGGACATACTTTGTAAGGGAGGATTTCATTTTTGAAAATGTTATTTGGCACTAGGTAAAGGACTATTCTCATCAAGTCATATGGTTTTTAGTAAAAAATGTTACCATAAAGTAATGAGACCATTGTAGAATTCCTATGTCTGATATAACTTCAAAAAAGGGTTCCAAAAATAGAGGAGTAGCTATCGCAGTGGGGGGAGCACATAGGGGTGCTTTGAAAGGAAGTAAGACACCTTTGACTAAGAAAGGTCCTGTTATGGATATATATATGTATTTTTAAAGATATTATTTATTTATTTGACAGAGATCACAAGTAGGTAGAGAGGCAGGCAGAGAGAGAGAGGGGGAAGCAGGCTCCCCGCTGAGCAGAGAGCCCCATGCGGGTCTCGATCCCAGGACCCTGAGATCATGACCTGAGCTGAAAGCAGAGGCTTTAACCCACTGAGCCACCCAGGCGCCCCTCCTGTTATGGATCTATTATATGCCATTTAATATACCAAGTATCAATTCTGTGAACAATCCCTGAAGGCTCTTTCGTGAGGCCAGTTTTATAGAACCAGTCCAAGGACAGATAATGATTTGATACTTGCAAACTTTGATCCATGGAAGCATTTTATTTCTATCAAGCTTATATTGTTAATACTTTATTCTAAGGGAACGATGTTCTTTATCTTACAGAAAACAGCTGTAAAACCGTATTGTCATTGTGATGTTTTCTGACGCGCACAATTACAGACTTCCTCATTCTTTCAGTAACATGTCAAAATGAATCCCAGGAGGGAACGAACTTGATGTCTTGACTCAGGAATCTGTGAAGTCTGAGTTGATGATAATAGAAAATACATCTCTTTATTCTAGCTTTGTCACTCCTGGCCATGCGGCTTTGAGCAAGTTTTTGAAATTTCTTGTTTCTTAACTTACTGATGGACAGGAAATGAGAATAATACCAGTTCTTCCCTCAAAGACTTGTTTTAAAAAATAAAATGAGTTTGTGCATGTACAGTGCTTTGGTACTTGGCACGTGAGACTAGCCCAGATATTAGCTATTATTACGGTTCAGGGATAGAGAACTAGCTCATTTATTTAGGTTCCTTTTCCCCCCTGCTAGTTCGGTGTCCTTGGTGCATCCGTATTTTAGACATTCCCTATGCTTCGGGTCAAGGTGAGTGCTCATGCTAAAACGTGCCCCTGCGGATGTGCACCCAGAAGTGGATAAGGGCAAAATAATGGTGTATGCCGCTCTATTTATGGCTTTTTAAGCTGTCAGTTGCCTAGGAGATCATTGGCAAAATCCTAGCAATAACTAGCACCATTTTATCCTATGAAGAGAGAGCTGCAACTGATCTAGTAATAGTCATTAGAGCCTGCCTGGGGAGACACCCTCCAGATCTCGAGCGATTGCTGTGTCTCTCACTGTTCTGCTGCTGTATCTGCTCGTCACCACACTGTCGAGGAATTGACTTACCAACTCATCATAAAGAAAATAATGACTCCACTTCTGTATCCGATCATCTTGTGTCTGCTAAAGAAGTCCTAGTTTGTCCATGGGAGGAGGGACCGTCTGTTTTCAAATGTTGTTATTAAAGGCCTCAAGGTTATATTTGTCTTTTTCTCTATCACATAATCTGCTTTAAGTCAAAGCTAATTAGTAGACATGTGGGGAGATAGTTGTGATTAGAGCCTTTTAAACCTTTGCTCTTTCTTTTTTGTAGGTAAGTGAACATGGCATTGGACGTTGCTCATTATGCTTCCTGTCTGGCTTTACCTCGTGCTGTCATTTTATGGACTAAACCTCAACGAGGCAGTTAAAAAAAAAAATACTGAGATGCAGGTACTGTGGATACTCTTGGAGTGTATGTTCTGAGAGAGATGGTAAGTGTGTGGTGTTCATTTTAACCATCCCTCATGATACCAAGCTGGGGACTCTCTTCCTTTCCCCCACCTAACAAAAGTGACTGCGTTGGTTTAATAAGCATCTCTAGCTGGCACCACTGAAAGAATGAAAAATGAGATTTACTTTGCAGGCCTCTTGGATGTGCTTTCTGGACGACAATTGAGAAAAAAAACAAAACAAAAAAACCTAAAATCATTTGGTGCTGTTAGTATTTTAAATGAATCTCTATCACTGTGCATTGTATTTCATATATGGCCAGGTTGGAATGAAATTTAGAGTATCGTGATGCTACGGTAATGTAATGTACTAGATGGTCTGCGTAGCTCAAGAAAAGAAACTCTCGTCTGACAGAAGGGTCTAAAGTCCCAGCCAAAGTAAAACACTAAATTAATAGTTGCCTGAGGACTAGAGTATTATTAGATTCCTTTTTTGGAATTCAGAGTTCTAAATCAAAGAAGTATAATTGGAGTTTTCTTTTCAAATATTTGAAGACTGTATTTACTAGGTAGACATTTGAATATTAGTTCTATATTTAGAAAGGAATCTAAAGGCATTTTAAGCTGAATAGGAATATGAATTTCTATTCGATTCACTATTGCAAAGATATACTGTCATTTAAGACCATTGGAGCGTTAAATAGCTTTTTAATATTATAAGACCGTTATAGCTAAATCCTTTATATATTTCCATTGTTAATTTCTAAGAGTTACAAGTCTAGTGACACCTGTTTTTTTTTTTTTTTTTTTGAAATTTGGGGTTCAGTTCACTTGCTGGCCATTTCTTTTTGTTGAGAATTAATTATTTTTTCACTCTGACTAAAATTAGACAAAAAATGTTATTTAAATATAAATTCTTGGTGGGTTCTTGGTGTTTTTATCATGAGAAAACAAATAGTCCATACAGACTTTTTTCCAGAAGTATGCATAAGTATATTTTCACGTTGACGTAGAAAGTACCTGAATTTATTGGTCATTTTATAGCTTCATCAAGGAAAAGAAAATAGAAGTATTATCATTACCTTTAGGAATTTTATTCCAGTGGGGCTTAACATTAAAAGGATTATAAATGCTGATCAATTTTATTCTTTTGTCTAGGAGGGTATGTTTAGATGATAGCTATTTGAAGATGATTCCTGCTAATTCTTAGATGTTATGCTGCTGTGACATTAATCTTTGGGGATGATTTCTTTAGGAGAAAACAAATATCCTCTGAAAGCACCAAATCTGACACTTCAAACACCCAATTTCTAAATGCTAGATGGATGTGAGAATAAATCTCATTTTTCTAATGGCGGTTATGTTCTCCGTGAGATGTTATCTTTTACATATCACAAATAGGAGACCTCTGCTTTATAAATAAGTAGAATATTATCTTACCATGGACAGTGTAACTTATTTTAGTAGTAATGAGAAATATCCTTGGGAAAAAAAAAAAGGACCTAAAAACGGAACTTTCACAAATGAAGCCTTGAGAGAATTAGTCATGAATGTCTGACTTCTGAAAACTTACATCTTGTATGTTGTAAATTTTATTAATATTTTGTTTATCAGAAATCAGTCTCAACCGACATTATGCTTGGACCTGTAAATGTCATATTACCAGTTCCTACTCTCATGGATTTCACTAGGGCATTCCTGGTCAAAAGTTTTCAGTTCTGATTAGAAGCACAATCATGCCTGCTTCACTGAGCTGCAGCAATCCGGAGCCTTTGGTCTTCAGGGAAATCAAGTGTCCTTTAGAACCCTCCAACCAGCTTGGAGATACCTTAACATACCAGTGAACCCTCCAACCAGCTTGGAGATACCTTAACATACCAGTAAATTGTGTTTGTTTGGAGTGTATGGTTTGTGCTGTATCATCTTATGTCCTAGCAATGCACCATCTGTGTCTTTCTCTTTATTAGAAATTCGGGAATAGCCCAAGTTAGTGATGTTGGGGGAGCTTTCCAGAGCCACTCTGAAATTTCCTGGAGTGACTTCTGTCTGCAGTGTGCTGCTTCTCCCATAAATGGTTCTGATGGTGACCGATTTACTCTTTGTGTAGGAGCTGAATCATTTTGGTGGCCTTTATGGCGGGACAGTGACTTCCTTTATCATTCAAATAATGCCACTGGCTGAGAAGGAAATAATTATATTTGAATTTTTGCTAGGTCTATGAGCATTCTCATCAGTTTTAGTGTTTACGTTTGGAAACCTGAAGTAGTAACCCATTTTCTTTTATGCTCTGCTGTGCCCTCTGAGGAATGGATTTTAGGGTCTACTCTGAATAGAATAATTACTTAATTGGATGAAGAAACTTGAGCCAGGGGGCTGTAGAAGCAGTTTGTTTTTGAGGGCTGACTGGACAGGTGTGAACCTATTCCAAGTGATCTTCACTTTTTCACTGTGTACGCCAAGATAGATTACTTGATCTGTTTGGAATTAGAATATATTTTTCAGCTGTGGTTGGAAAACACAAAGTTAAAATTTCGTTAAATTGAAAGAATTTTTTTCTAGAAATTCTAAGTCATTTCAGAGTTTTCTGACGTACATATTAAATCTTGGCATCTAAAAGAAACTGGAAGATTGTGAGTGAGTTGGAGTTGGGAGATAATTAGGACATTTACTGTACCTCTGGGCCCTGACTCTAACTGTGACAGATTTTCATATTCAGTAACTATATATATGGCATAGCAAATAGCTACCTCTGAGTTTGGAAATGTCAGTAAATGTAGGGTTTAATTCATAATCGTGACAATAACTTTTAGTTGCATTTCCCTTGTAGTGTTCCAAGAATAGCTAATACTTAATTTAAGCAATGATTAAACCTCATGTATTAAAGTGTTGAAGACAAACTAAAGGAAAAATATATCTTGGTGGGCAAAACAAGTAATTAACATTTAACAAACTTCTAATCAAATGATATAAATGAATTTGAGTAAAGTGTCTTTCAGTTCTTTCAAAAGCATAATTTTATATGTCTTTCCTGTTAAAATTTTCAACAATGTATTTTATAATTCATGTCAATTCAAAACAGTATATAATAGTTTTATACATCTAACCTTCTTAGAGTCTCTTTAAGTAAAACTTCTCACTATGAATTTCATCATAAACAAAAGAGAATTTTCTGAATATCATCATTACAGATTTGTCAGTTGCAAGCATTTTACTGTAATTTGCTGTACTATCTTTGGAGGAGTTTGATGACCTATTTTAAAACAAATTTTAGACCTGTCATTTGTTCCTAACTACTTCAACATGCATGTCAAGGAAAGGGGACCTTTGCTTACATAACTAATATATTATCACACTTGGAAACTTCATAATCATTCCTTCATAGACTCTAATACCATAGTCTATATCCAGATTTCTCATATAGCTCAAAATGACTTTCTGTCGCTAGTTTGTTTGAATCTGGTTCAAACCAGTTCCCACTCATTGCATTTGGTTTTATCACTCAAAGTTTTTTTAAAATTCAGAATAATTTCGCCTCCTCCTTCCTCTTACTTTTTCTTGCCATTGACTTGTTGATGAAACTTGTCAAGCATCCTGTGGAATATTCTGTACTCTCCATTTTTCTGGTTTCTTTTTGCTGGTGTCCTTTACTTCAGTCCCTCTACTCCCCCGATACTTGTAAACTAAAAGTTGGATCTAAAGGATTGACTACATTCAGTTTCAATATTTCCAATGAGAATACTTCATAGATGATGCCTTGGTAGATCCTCTCAGTATCTCAACCACACTTGTTTAGTAACTAACTTTATTCCAGTCCATTCTTCAAGTGGACATCCTACTATAATTTTTTAAAGCTTTAATTTTAATTCCAGCATCAATAACATAGTGTTAATTTCTGGTACTCAAAATAGTGATTCAGCAATTCCATACATTACCCAGTGCTCATCACGATAAGTGCACCCCTTAATCCCCATCACCTATTTCATCCATCTCTCTACCCACCTCCCCTCTGGTAACCATCAATTTGTTCTCTAACTTACTGTGTATATTTAAAAGCAATTTCTTTTCAGAAAAAAAAAATTGCCTTTCCTTCTCATTATGTCTTTATTGTAGTTAAATCCTTTAGAGGGAGTAGTCAACTTCAATTAATTGGTGCCTGAAATATGTGAAGCAGAGTGGACCCTTAATGTCTCTCAGTTTGACCATGCATAAAGAAAACTGCGCTCCCCATATTTGTCATAAACTGTAAATGACCAGTCAGATGGAAACTGCTGCCCACACACTGCCAAGTTGTGAGCAGATATCTTCACACTATAGAGAGCTTTGAGTGACATGCACTTGCCACTTGGATCTTGGTTCATCAAGGTTTTTCTACCATTGCTACATTTAAAGTTCGTGTGTTCAGGTTTTGGATGAATATCTAAAACATATCACTTGGGAATAAAATAGATCACAAGAAAACATGATGAGTATTTGGTTTGCTTCCAAACTCTGGTAGATCCATTCTGTTGCCCTTATTTTGACATTTAATTCAGTATCTCTTCTACTTCTAGTCATAACGTATGAAATTCTCACTTTCAGGATCATTCTTTATGGGCTTTTCCAAAGCGTGTAATAGAATGGAATTAAAGGATCCCATTATCTGGGAAGGATAACAGAAGACTCACTGTCACCCAACCAAATGATAGTTCCAGTGGGTACCATCAGAGGAATGTTTTAATCTTAGATGGGCATCTCATCTGGAAGTAATGTGTGGGGCACTGGACACTTGGGGAACAACGGAAATGTCACTAGACCCTTATGACGCCTAGTCTCATAGTAGAAGGAGAATGGGAAGTCTTTTGACTCTAGTTTCTAATAAGCTGCATTATATTGATAGTGCCTATCCTGGGCTCCATAGCACATGGAATGAGCAGTAGATTTGGAGATACGGAGCTTCAGTTTCTCATTTTAAGCAGTATAGCTTGCTGGTCAGGAACACAGGCTTCAGCTTCACATTGGGTAGATCCAGATTGCTGTTCTTGCATGTGATCTCAGAAAATTTGCATGACTTTGTGAGAAGCCCTAGTTTCCTGATCTATAAAATGGTGATAATAGACCTTAATTGTTATGAGGATTTAGTGAGGCAGTTCCCATAAGTGCTTTCATAGTTCTCATATGTAGGAAATGATCAAAGAATGTCATCACTGCTCTTTCACTATTGATGGTAACTAGTTGCTTCCTTTAAAACCTTCATAGTGAATTCTGTCAGATCTCTAAGTTGGACTCCCTTGTTTTTTGGTTTCTTTGACAAATGATAGTTATTTATTCAAAAATTTGCTCTTTGTATGTCAAGGACCTCTAATAATAAAAATGAAATTTAGTAAGTTTGAAGAGTAACATGTCAACAGAAACTCAATCAGCCTTTTTGCAGATTGTCTAACACATGAGTAAAATTGGATATGAACTTCCAAATATATAAAGCTACATGTATAAGGCTACATACTTAAGCATGCCTATGCAATTTCTAATAAATATGTGTGATGAACCAGTAAGGTTGCAGTTATATTAGTTAACAGAGAGCCTTCTTTAGGGCCAACTATTCTGCCAAATAGTTTATGTAGATATTTGTGTAGTGTGTACCATTATTATCCCATTTCACAGATGAAGAAACTGCAGCCCAAGGTCACGCTACTAGAAGACAGAAGATACAGGATATAAGTCAGGTCTGTGTAACTCTGGAGCTCTGTGTTCTTTTCTGTATGAACTCTCCACTTTTCAGAACCTATTTTGAATTTAGAGGGTTCTTCTTGCCTTCTCTTTGCTAGTGTGGCATGTTCTAACGAAGGAAGAGTGTTTGCATCTTGTGATCGGAGCATTTTGATTATGGTTGTGATCACCTGAACTCAGCTCTGGTGCTTGCGTTATGGACAGCTCATGCTTGATGTTTCCTAACTAGCCAAAAGTTCTAGATAAGCATTTTCTGTTTATCATTTTGGTGGAGTTAAGATCTTCTGTAGTCATCCAGGACAACATCTGAAACATGTCCTCTTCTAAAGGACTACTCTTTTTTTTTTTTTTTTTTTTTTTTTTTTTTTTTAAGATTTTAAAGAGTACAAGTAGGCAGAGAGGCAGGCAGAGAGAGAGGAGGAAGCAGGCTCCTCGCTGAGCAGGGAGCCCGATGCAGGGCTTGATCCCAGGACCCTGGGATCATGACCCGAGCTAAAGGCAGCCGCTTAACCAACTGAGCCACCCAGGCGCCCCTAAAGGACTACTCTTCATTTTGAAGTGCTGCCCCTTCGGTGAAGAACTATATCCTCCTTTGATAGCACTAAGGTTTAGGATATGGAAAGTAGAATGCACTCTCCTTGAGAAAGAGAGTTCCCTGTAATATAGTTGGCAGTCTTCTAGGATGTAGATTAGAAAGAGTGTTCAGCACTGATATCTAAACTCTGTCCTCTCCCCCCACCTCCTGCCTGCTCTCAGTGCCCTGCCCTCCCCAACCCCTTCCCCCTTGGCTTACTGTAAAGTCAGAGGTCTCAGAAATGTATTGATCTGGACTTGCAGAGAATTCATGTATTGATAAAGATTAATTTTGAATGTTACTTTAAAAAAAAAAAAGGTGTTCTTCATTGCCTCTTCATAGTGACCCCAAATGATTACATAATTAAATTGAGAATGTAAAGTCCTGGAAGTCAGAATATTTATATAGTCTTTGCATCTCTCAAGGTAGATAGCATTTTCAAATAGTAATATTTGCTTAGTAAAGGGATAAAATTGCCGCAGTCAGTTATCTAATTGAGAGATGACGTATTACATATGTGTGCAGAGAGCCTTTAAGTTGACTACATTAGTCCTAAGAAAAGATGCTAAAAACCTTCTAGAGCGGTGGTTTTCGAACTTTGGCACTGTAGGAATCGCCTGAAGTACTTGTTATAAAATGCAGATTCCTTGAACTCACAGGTAGAGATTCAATTGAGTGGGTATGGGGCAGGGCTTGGGGCTCTGTGTTGCAAACTGTCAGTTGTGTCAGTGCTGGGAATCCCCTTACCGTCTGTGGGAATGCTCTGGGCCTGCTCTGTTTTCAGGTGTGAGTTCCCAATGCCTGCACTTCCTGTGCTGGTGGGGCCTGGGGGATGGTGAACACTTGAGTAGCTTTTGGAGCTCTCCCACCACTTCTGTATTTCCACCCCCCTCCCCCCCAACTTTTTTTTTCTGTGCACAAGGTATCTGGTATCCTCAGTTTATCTGTGTTTCAAATATATTCCCAATTCCTTCCCACAAATCAAAACTCTTGTTTCTTCATCATGCTTAGCTAGTGGTCTCCAAAAAAAGCTACAAGATTCATTAGAGGTTCGATACATGTGATTGGCAGCTGCTTGATGTGTCACCTCCCTTCCCAAGTTCAGTTTACCAAACCCAGATGAATAACTCATGGTGAAAATTTAGTTCACAAGACAGATTTGGGGGACAGGCACGGGGGGTGGACAGGAGAGTGGGGGTCCGGGATCATTCTTCTGGGGACTACTCCGATTACACAATGCAAGGCTCGACCTTCCTTTCCTTTCTGTAATGCTGTGTTACCAGCGGGCAAATCAAACAACAGTGTAGATTTTTCTCTCCATCAGGGATGCAGCAGCAACTTGGGTAATTTAGTCAAGCTCTCTTGTTTTTGATTAATGATACAGTTGTCTGTTTTATAACAGGTGGCCTTTAGTTAACCTAGATGCTTCTGAAAGATACTTCTGAATTCTTTAAACTAATTCAGTGGGTGTCCTTGTGGGAGGGATTGTGAGCAGTGTGGCCCAAATGAGAGTGTTTTTATGTTGGTAACCACAGTGTGCCCAATTCTTAGCTTCACTGTTGAACGATGCCACCTGTATATGTTATGTGTATTTGAGATTTTTTTCTCTTTACTAATAAAACAATAAATTGAGCTTACAATATTACACTTAACTGGGCCGAGCTCCGGGTTTTACTGTCTTTGAGCTAGTCCCTCAGAACTGTAGCGTTCAGATGCTCTCAGAGCCGGGCTTCTATAGACCACACTTGGGCACTGCCGGCTGAACACAGGGGAGCAAGACGTACCAGCCTTGGGGGAACATTTTGTTTTAAGTAGCCTTTATTAAACTGGTGTTTTTCCTCCATGTCTCTCATGCTTTAATCTGGACTGAAAAGGTCAAACCAAATTGATACAATTTGGGTATTTGTTTGACTCCTTGATTCCCACATGTCTGGTGTCTCATGAATTGTACGGTTTTTAAGAGGTGAACTTTTTAGTATCTTTTCCTTTCTATTTATGAAAATGTATAGAAACATGTGTACGTAACTAGAACACAAAGTCCTATGATATTCTGTATGGAAGACTGATAAATGCTGCTCACGGGCAGGCGCTAACTAAATTTCCTTTTGCATGGTCTAAGAGTCCTGTGACTTCGCAGAAATAATTTGGTTGGCTTTATTCATGACCTTTTTGAAGGAGACTATTTTTGTCAGGTAACTGGGATCCTGACTAATTAATTTTTATAAACATATCTAGGCCGTTGGACCCTGTGAGGGCAGGAAAGTATCTTAATCTGCCTCGCTTGCAACGTCCTGGAGGACTGTGTAACAGGGACTTGGACTATGACAACAAATAAATGAGCAGTAGTCAAAAGTCCTGCCACTCTGCTCTGCTGTGACTGAGAAGATAACGTGACTAGATTGTTGACGACACTTGCTATGACAAGCATATATGCATTGAAATCCATCATTCTCATTGGGTTAGTGTGAAATCTTTCTACTCTTTATCCTTAACATGGCTATAGTGGTCTTTCTATAAATATATTTTATTGGCCACAATAAAAATTTGGTATTTAATAGCATACAGTGATAACTTGTTTTTTGAATGACAGTCTACCTGGCAACATCGGGTAAGCCGGTTAAAGAAAATGGAATGGGCTAGAATGTTGAATAAGAGTTTATGTGTGCATTGCAAAATTTATTGTTAAATATGAAAATAAGATAACCTCAGAATTGCAGTTTTATTCCTACATCCTCTCTGCAAAGCAGTAATATACCCAGATTCAACATATTTAAAGAGCTGCACATCACAAACAGTGCTTTGTAAATAGTGTTTTCTTAGGAAATTCTCCTTGAGCTACAGTAGCTCAGGAGTGCGAGGAGCAGCTGTCCGAATCCCACATGGAGACTAGATATGCTCGACAGTTCAAGGACGAAGGAGGTGAGGATGAAGAGAGGTGAAGGTGGGCAAGAAGCTTAGGAAAAAACTGGAGGAGCAAAGGGATTGAGAGTTTGGAGGTAGGGATTGTAGGGGGTTGTTAGGAGTCTGACGGTGATAACGAATGCTCCCTCAAGGGGAAGACACAACTGCAGATAAAACCTCTAAAAAATATTTTGTTTTACTGGGGCGCCTGGGTGGCTCAGTTGTTAAGCTTTTGCTTTCCACTCAGGTCATGATCCTGAGGTCCTGGGATCAAGCCCTGCGTTGGGCTCCCTGCTCAGCAGGGAGTCTGCTTTTCCCTCTCTGGTTGTCTCTCTGTCAAATAAATAAAATCTTTAAAATTTTCTTTTGTTTTACTGAGAGCTGCTGAAGTTTCTATTGTCTGAGCTCCAGGGGGTGGAACCTTACTGCTCACTTACCACAGCCGTGTTTTGTCTCGCTGAGTTTGTTGTGCTTTGCCTGGTACATCTTGATCCGTGTATTGTGATTTAGGGCCCGGCAGCAGAATCACCTGAGTAGTTTGTTCAAGCTGCGAAGGGGACCTGAACTTCGGAATTTAAAATTGATGTCTGCCGTGCTAATTAACTGAACATTTTTAGTAGATGAATATTATGACACAAAATCCCAAGCAAAGGAGCCTTGTCACTGTTCTTTAGAAGAACCTCGAGAGCTGTGTGTAGGAATACCAAAGCAAAGCAAAACAAAACAAAACAAAGAAACCCCAGAAGTTTAAAAGATTGGTCATGCATGTGTTGAGTCCCCCTCTAGGATTTTGCTTTACGTGTGGTTATGTTTGTTTTGATCACAAACTCAGAAGAGCAAACTCTGTCCACCGGGCTTCCTAGGACTGCATTTTGTAGGTTATCTATTGTTGGCCTTTGGGACTGAGCATTTTTAAGTGTAAGTAAATACGAGGGTGACCACCAACTACTCTGAGAATGCCATCGAGAGAACTGATATCAGATGCACATGTATTTCAAATCACTAGGACAATTTTTCTTTTTTCCTCCAAAGCCTGTGTTGTATTCAAAGAGAAAAACATTTTTCCTTTGTGAAGTCCTTTCTCAGAAGAGAATACCTTGGTAGTCTCTCTAAATGTTTGTAAATGAGGAGGAAAAATGTGGTACAAACGGATGAGAAATTGGAGACCCAGACCCTATTCCTCGTCTACGTCTGAGCTACCTACTAGCCAAACAGTTCAACCTTGCTTTGCCTTGCACTTTTCTTCCTTGTAAATTAGGATGATCTTTTTTTTTTTTTTTTTTTGGTCTCAAGATACTGTACAAGAGATATCAAATAGGAGTGCAACATGTCTCTTATTTTGGAAGGAAGATTGTCTTGCTTTTAGAGTAATTAAAATTGAATAAATTGAGCTACAATAAAAAAGGAAAGCTAATGTTCATATGGAAGATTTCCTTCTTAAAGTCATTTTGGAGAAAAGTGAGGAGATTAGATTTCCCCAGAGATGGAATATGGTACAGGTTTCTAATTATGAAGATATCATAATTATAAAGAAGTAAGGAGTAGAATACCTTTAATTTTGCCTTGCTTGTTTTTAACGATGATTTGTTTTGAGCCGGGGGAGGGGTAGAGATTGCTTAAATTTTTTTTTTTTTTTTTTAAATAGGAGCAGGCAGTTTTGCTATTGAAATCACAGGGCTGAGAGGTGGGGAAGAAAGGAAAAAAAAGTGAAACAGGGATACACTGGGGGATCTGTCCTCAATTTAGATTACATCAGTTATAAGAACACCTATTACGTGCCTTTTGGAACAGGGATTTGCAAAGATAAGTTAATTATTAAAGACAAGCCTCTGGAGTCTTCTAAAGAGTCATAACTAACGGTTGCCTCTCTGTTTGAGCCTTAACAGTCTTTGCCCCACTGCATGTTATAATTATACAATTACAAACTTATTTCCCTTCTCCACCCTCTACCATATTGGAATTTGCAGTAAGATTATAGGATTGCTCTTTTAATCTGAGTATTAAAAATCACACCCAGTGTTTTTCAGAGTACTTCCTAAGAAGTTAGCTGTCCTATTATCATTTGATTTTGAATCAGACTGTTGGACTTTTGCTTTTTGCTGGCACCCCTCATGCACAATGAATAACTGAGCACTGCACTAGAATTTTAGATGAGCTATCGTGAGTCATGGGCCTCCATATTATTTCCATGAGAACTCAAGCAAGAGGTTGAATGGAAATATTCCAGAATTACGTTTCTCAAACTGTCATGTGTCTACCAGCATTTAAGGATTTTGTCAATATGCAGATTCCGATTCCTTAGGTCTGATTGGAGCCCACAGATACGCTTTTCCACACACTCCTAGGCAGCGTCAATGGTGCTGGTCCATGGACCACACTTTGAATAGTAAGGTTCTACAACCATGGCATAAATCTTAACCTTAAGGGTTTTAGTATAGTTTTATAGGAACTGACATTGCAGTGTTAGTTTTGGCTTGTAGAGCTTTAGATAGAACTTCTTAAAATTGCCCCATCGGTTTGTACTACAAGACCATTGCAATTTGCTGTTGATACGAACCTTTGGCCACGTTGTGGATATTTCTTATAGGAAATAGTAGTTTCTCTATCTTACAAAAGAACAAGGAACAGGTTTCTTTCTGTTTTCTGCTATTTCTGATTTTTTGGACAAAGCATTAAGTTTTCTCAGTTCTTTTAAAGCTAGATGAATCTAGGCTTGTAAGTATCGTTGCTCATCCCAGTAGAATTAATCTTTTTCTGTGGTGATGTTTTAGAATGGTAAGGTCACTGTTTGCATTAGGCTGTACCTATCTATGTATTTATGATGTCAAATCTATATTATACATAATATTAACTTTAAGTAGGAGTACTTAGAAATATGAAATCATGACACAAGTGGCGAGATTCCTGCATTTCACTTTATTATTTTTTAAAGATTTATTTATTTAGAGAGAATGCATGGGGTGGGAGGGGCGGAGGGAGAGGGGCCAGAGAGTCTCCAACAGTCTCAAGCAGGCTCTGCACTGAACGCAGAGCCCAATGCGGGGCTTGATCTCATGACCCTGAGATCACTACCTGAGCCAAAACCAGGAGGCAGACACTTAGCCAACCAAGTCACCCAGGCGCTCCAAGATTCCTACATTTTAAAGTGTGTCTCTTTTGAAGGTAATTGAGAGGCCATCTCCTGTAGTAACTAATTAAAAATATAACTGATCAGATTTTTAAAATGAAGCCTAAAATTACACACTTTATTGGAACCAGTTTTTATTTATCCTACTGCAAACATACATAACAACAGGCATCAGTTTAGACTTTAGGGAGAGAATGAGTAAATATTTGGAATTTTTATTATTCTTAGTAATGTTTTGATAAAATACAATGATCAAAAGAGGAAGAGCACCTATGTTGATGTATATAGAACTATATATTGGTAAGATAATCAAATGTACAAATGATTCATGGATCGGATCATATTTCTTGTGCTTGTCTTTCCATATGGAGGCTTTTTTCCCCCTCTTGGTTTCAATAACAGCACACTCTTCCTATTTTCATTCTAATGATTTTCTTCCATCTCCAGTGATACCTTTTATCAGTCTGGGTGTTCTCTACTTCAAGTAACAGAAACCTGATTCAGTCTGGCTCACACATTAAAGACCGCTATTTTCTCACATAGCTTGAAGTCTAGAAGCTGTACACTCCTCTGATCTGGTTGATGCATTTGTTTAGCAATTTCATTAAAGGTCAGGTTCTTTCCTCTCCTCAAACAAGGAAAAGCTTCCCAGAAGTCTCCTACCATACTTCTCCCTTAGTCGGGTCTGTGAATATCCAGGTTAGAAGGGAACAAGAATTACGACTGACATATGCTGATCATTTATGGTAACAGAATGGATGGTGGGTGATCAGGGTCCACTGTCCTCTTTCTCTGCCAACTTTAAAATTTTATATTCCCCAGCTTTGTGTTTGAGAATCTAGTCTTACTGTATAATCGGTGTGTGTAATTTTACCAACCCCCATGGCTTAACTACCACCTTGGCATGTGAAAATATTTTCCACATCTATACACTCGACCCAAAATAGTTTTAGATTTTTCTATCTATACATCTAGTTACTTCCTGGAAAGCTCAACCTGAAACTGCCAACAAAGTCTCAAATCCATACAGTCCAAAATGGAGCTGATGGTCTTTACTTAAAAATTCCAACTTCTGTACTCTTAACCTGACAGGTCACTTAACCTGAAACCCCAGGAGTCCTATTTGACCACTCAATTCATTAATAACCAAAATCTGTCGATTCTTCATTATTTTCTCTTGGTCTGACCTCTTCCTGCTCTTTCCCCAGTTTCTGTGGCCACCCCTTTGAGATCTTACCGTTGCTGGTCATTAACTCCTCTGTCTCCATTCATGCTACAGCCCCTTGCCATTTCTGCCCCTGTGCTTAGTCAGCTGCCCCAGAATACAGCTCATCATGTCTAACTTGCAGTCAGCCGCTCCCCTTTATCAAGTGAGATTCCTCTCCATGACCTGTCAGCATCTGCTGTGTCCCAGCCTTGTCTCATGCCTTGTATTTCAGTTCGCTTTTCTGACTTTGCCCTCAAACGTGCAACACTGGCTCTTCATTGTGCCCGTGTTCCTGCTGTTTCATTTACTTTCATGTCTCCACGCAATCATTATCCCCTTTTAAAGACTTCAGAATTCTTCAACTCCCTTTATATCTCCAGGAGAACGGAGGAGGCGGCGATGGTGCTGTGGGCAATGATGATTAATAACGACAACTGATATCTCAGCATAGGGAAATAAAGTATGCACGTAAGTTGTATAAACACCGTTCTGAATGCTTTGTACACATGGAGCCGTACAAAAACACTATGAGTCGACACTCCGATCTCTATTTCTAGAGGAGATTGAACGACAGAGATGCAGTCACCTGCCCAAGGGCTGTAAGCAGTGACCTTGGGATTTGACCTTTGTGTGGCCCTTGGGTCTGTGCTCTTAGTCACTGTGCCTTCCTGTGTCTCAGTCATTTGATCCACTTTTTCTTGGGCAGCGTTTTACTTGGGACATATTTTTATTCTTGCACTAAAAGTACTGTACTGCACTGTCCTTCCTGTCTAATTTCTACTTCTATGCTAGAAGTTCCCTGAGCAATTCTTACTCACACCCAGTCCCAAACACAGTAGGCACAGAGTGTTATTAGGGTGAGGATAGGAAAGAGTGGAAAGAATGTTTGTTTGGTGTCATATTTAGGGATCAAGAAAGGAGTTCTGCACTTCTCCCAAACACTTCAGAGCTGTGAAGAGCTTTGCATTCCTAGTGGCAGGGCATTTGATTGAACAGTTTAATGTCTTTAGGGCAAAGGTATTCCTGCATTTTTGCTGGTTCTGAAACTTAAAAACAGATGACTTTTTCAGGGCACATAACCCAGATTCCCTCAGTGTGTATGTTTATCCAACACAAACCAGTCTCAAGAAAGACTGACATGTGAGTCTTCACTGTGGCCTTGGTCATAATATAAACGGAAGCTGCTCTGTGTATCTACCGACAGGCGAATGAATAAACAGAATGTGGAGTCACATAATGAAACATTACTTGACGATAAAGAATAAAAAGGCGTGAACAACCAGTATCGTGCAACAACATGGGTGAATATCAAATATATTGAGCAAAAGAAGCCAGATACAGCAGAACGTTCTAGATGACTCCATTTCTATGAAGCTATAGAAGACGCATAATTACTCCTAGTTCTATAAATCAGGTCAGTGGTGGCCTGAGTGGGTAAACTGGAATTGATTGAAAAGGGGCAGGAAGGAACTTTGATCTTGGGTGATGGAGATGCTTTATAATTTGTCTGGTGGTGTTTACATGGGTTTAGACAGTTATGACGACATACAAACCCAAACCCTTAGAATGTGCATCTTACTGTGTGTTAATCATACTTCAATTTAAAAAGATGGTGGAAGTAGGGGCGCCTGGGTGGCTCAGTTGGTTGGGCATCTGTCTTTGGCTCAGGTCACGGTCCAAGGACTCTTCCACAATTGAGCCCTGCATTGGGCTTCCTGCTCAGTAGGGAGTCTGCTCCTCCCTCTCCCACTACTTATCCCCCCAGCTCATGCTCTTTATCATGTCCTCTCTCAAATACATAAATAAGTAAATAAAATAAAAAATTTAAAAAGATGGCATAAGTAGCTAGCAAGGGAAATGGAGATCAAAAGGATTTATTTTGGGGGGGAGTGGATAATAGCAAGTTTATATGCTAACATGGTAAAGTTGAAGGGAAAAATACTGCTGAATACTTGAAGTGATGTGCTTGGATAGGACAGAGCGAGGGGTGAGTGCACAGGTGAGGGACTAGCTTTAGAAAGGGCTATAAATGAGCTGCGGTCTGTAGCTGCAAATTTGGGGGGATGCTTGGTTGTGTTGTTCTGAGTCCACATGAGTCTCTGCTTGATTTTTCTCAGAAGTCAGAAGCCAGAACAGCAGTCCATAGTGAGGGTCTTGGAGGAGATGCTGGGTGTTGGAGTGCAGAGCAGTGCCATCAGACTTCTATCAGAAGCATGATGCATGTTAAAACAAATTTGCTGGCCCCTGCCCCGGAGTTTCTGGTTCACTAGGGCTGGGAAACACTCTTGAGAACGGGCCGATGAGTTTTTAGAGAGATCTTGACAAGACTGTGGCCTTGAGAACCATGGAAGAGAGCTCTCCCTTTCGTTGCTGAGACAGTCCTGCTTTCAGTCATAAACCAGTTGATCTCCGGTGCTAGAACCGTGACAAGGAAGTAGGCCGGGCCCCTGCCTCCAGCTCAGGATCGCCGTAGTACCGCCCTATCTGGCTCCAGAAAGGGGAGTGGTGGAGAGCAGTGGGTGCCCCAGACGGAGGGTGGGTACCAGGAGAGACAGGTGGAGAAGGGAGAAGCTGGGATTACCAAAGTGAATCTTGCTAAACCAAGGTCATCTTGGTTTACTGTGCCTTGATGAATAAATGTGGGCAAAAAAAAGAGAATTTGTCCTGTTCAGTATACATGAGCATAACTTCAGATCTTAGGAGCACTTTGTTTTCCTTTCTACCTATGAGGAAAATTTTAGAAAGTTTATTGATGGAAATAATGTTCCGTTTTCTTAAGAAGGCTGGGATTTCATTTGTAAACACATGCTTTCCTTTGGACCCGGTGTATATATTATATATCATGTATGTCGTAAGTAAGATCATGTGAATATGATTGTGAAAATACTCATGAAATATTTAAAGGCCTTTTAAATTTTATGAACATACCTGTTGAAGTTCTATTGAATAACAATAGTGAAATTGACACAGTAGATATATCCAATAGGGACCTGGGTGGCTCAGTCGTTAAGCATTTACCTTTGGCTCAGGTCATGATCCCAGAGTCCTGGGATCGAGCCCCGCATTGGGCTGCCTGCTCGGTGGGAAGCCTGCTTCTTCCTTTCCCTTTATTTTTATATTAATAAAAAATTAATATTTTTTTTTAGTGCACTGGCTTGGGAGCTTGGGTTTTTGCGATATTACCCAAAAGTAAACAAGTAAAATGTTCCTGTCCTTGCAGAGTTTATACATTCAAACATTAATGATTAAGCTCCCTGCATCTCAGTGAAGCTCTTGTTCCTAGTGGATATTTCAGAATAAGCTAGTCGCACGTTAATATTTTCGTTTGAAGTACTGTTACTCGTGTTTTTTGAGGTTATGGGCTATGGCCCCTGGAGAAGTTATTTGTTACAAAGGCAACCATATTAAGAATGAAAGTGCTGTAATTTTGCCTAGGATAAAGTATTAAGTGCATTTTTTAGTAAAAAATATGTAGCATATATATATGGTGGGAGTCTGTTCCTAAGTATGAGCAAAGGAATGCCAAGAATATGCTTGGTAATGTCAGATTATATCAAATAGGATCAACTCTGATTTAGACAAGTTAGCCACTGGCATTATGATATGTTAGTCTGATGCATGAATAAGCAAGGGCTGTTATATGGGTTCTTCTTTTATAAACATTTGGTTTAAAAATACATTTTTTTTGGCAGTAGAAAGGAATGAAGTGCATGCTACATTCTACAATGTGGATGAACCTTGAAAACTTATGCTAAGTGAGAGAAACCAGACACAAAAGACTTAACATATTATTCCATTTCTGTGGACTATCCAGATTAGGGAAATCAATCAAGACAAAGTGGATTGATGCATGGTTCCCTAGGACTGGGAGTGGAGGGGGATAATCAGGGGTATTAACTGATGGGTGGAGGTTTCTTTCTGGGGTGATAAATTCTAAAAATGCACGGCCCTGAATATGCTGAAATGGTTAAATTGTACATTTCAAATGGGTGAATTGTATGGTATGTGAATTATATTTCAATAAAAACTGTCACAGAAATTGTTACACAAGTCTCAACGTCTTAAAGAGCTCTTCGTGTAAAGCTTGGTGCATCTTTATCTTTCTTGGATGACCGATTTACAGCAATGCCAAAGACTTCCATTCAAGCATCCCCCGCCCTCACCTTCCCACCCCTTCTATGGCATGTGTAAACTGATCTGAGCATTTATACTTTGAAGTAGAAAGAGAAGTGAAAGAGAACTTGGCCTAAGGGAGTTTCTTAAACCGAGTTACTTTTGGCAAACATTTTAATTAGCTGATAAGCAGAGAAAATCCAGATGGTATCTATCGCCTGTAATTAAACACTTTAAAACTTGTTTCAAATTCTCTGCTCTCTCCCACACATCGTTTTCCCCCTGTGCTTTAATTTCTTCTGGTGTAATAGAAAACACCCTCAACCTGAAGTCTATTCGTAGGTATATTTTTTTCTCATCTTATAATAAATTATGATCAGATGCCCAGGGTTTCAAAGGATAACCCACGAACCAACAGCATTGAAATTATCTGGGGAATTTAAAAATGGAGACCCTAAATCCAATTTCCAGAGATTTTGGGGGGTCACCAAATATACTTTCCAAATTAGAATTGATCAGCTGGCACCTGGAAATATGCATTTTACCATGCAGTCCTCCTCTGCCCCCCACTCCCTATAATCCTTATGTGCACTAAAATTGAAAATCACTACAAATTTATTAAAAACACTGTCTATTGATCATAGGCGAAATGCTTATCTGAGATACATTTGAATTTCTCTTGAAGACTGCTTGCACTTTTTCCCCTCTATTTCCTTTCTACCTCTCCCTGTTTCTTTTCTTTCATACAATGTATTGGGTGATTCTAGATGATATGTTCTGAATACTGGATATTCTGAGTATTCTGGGATGTATAAAATTTAGTTGCTGTCTTCAGAGACTTATGGTGTAGATTTCTCACTACATGGTTGAGTTTCATTTCCCCTCTAAAAAAATTTGGTCTTGGGGCTCCTGGGTAGCTCAGTGGGTTAAAGCCTCTGCCTTCGGCTCAGGTCGTGATCCCAGGGTCCTGAGATCGAGCCCTGCATCAGGCTCTCTGCTGAGCAGGGTGTCTGCTTCCCCCTCTCTCTCTGCCTGCCTCTCTGTTTGCTTGTGATCTCTGTCTGTCAAATAAATAAATAAAATCTTTAAAAAATTTTTTTTAAAAATTTGGTTTTTTTAAAAAAAAATAATTTATTTATTTGAGAGAGAGCACAAGCAGGAGGGAGGAGCAGAGGGAGAAGAAGCAGAGTCTCCGCTAGCAGGGAGCCCAGTATGGGACTTGAACCCAGGACCCTGTGATCATGACCTGAGCTGAAGGCAGTCACTTAACCGACTGAGACATCCAGGTGTCCTGGTCATTTTTTTTTTTTTTAATAAATCATCCCACCCTGCCACATAACTGCTCATAGCTATAACTTTTAGAACTAATATATTTGCATTATTAAATTTGGGGAAAAATATGTGGTTCCTCAGCTTAAAAATTTAGCTTTAAGCATAAATAACATGGAAATTTAATTAAAAAATACTGAATTTTGTTTTTAAGACTAGAATACAGACTAATATTTGCCACATAACTTTTAGGAATTAGTCTATTCTGAAAAGCATCTTTTAATTTTTTTAATTTTTATTTATTTAAAATTTTAAAAAGATTTTATTTATTTATTTGACAGAGAGATCACAAGTAGGCAGAGAGGAAGGCAGAGAGAGGGGGGGAAGCAGGCTCCCTGCTGAGCAGAGAGCCCGACAAGGGGCATGATCCCAGGACCCTGGGATCACGACCCGAGCCGAAGGCAGAGGCTTAACCCACTGAGCCACCCAGGTGCCCTGAAAAGCATCTTTTAAAAGTATTACTACATATGCTACTGAAAGTTGGAGAGACCCATTTCATTGTGTTTATGGGAATAGATCAATAAGAGAAGTTATTAATTTATTTTAATATATATTGTTAAAGAACTTTTATCTTAACTTTCCATGGCTTGGAGTTTTAAAATATCAACTGCAGATAGATTACAAAATAAAATCAAAGCTTGAAATTCAAGTATGCTTATAAAACTGGGTCATACTTTTATTAATAACCATACATTTTAATGGAGGTTTAATATTTTCATTAAACCTGATAAACAACTCTTGCTATTTTTTTAGTTAATTCTCACTTATATTCTGATTAATAAATTCTTCCCATCACGTGTACTTATAACACTGCCAGGAACTCTGGTTTCGAGGGCTTGCTACTAGCATGCTGACGTGCATGACTGACACCTGGCATATCCCACCTATGGGATAGATTCTGTCCTGTTTGAATTAAGTTTTCCTTTTCAAAAACCGCCTTCCTGCTTCTTGGGTTCCTTTTTTTTTTCCTCCTTCATTTTGCCAACTCATTCTTCTATGTTCTCTTGAATTATACCTTTCCTGATCCCTCCCTTTTTAGTATCCAAAAGCCCGTTTTTAAATGTACTGCTTAACATTTACATCTACTTTAGATAGAATGTTCTCAACGTGACTATCATGTTCATATTTCCCATGCCATCTCAGGTTATCCTTACTCTCCCAGCAAACACAAGTGAAGAATGCCAGAAATTTCTGAATGCTGAAGATACACTATGAATCAGAAAGCACAGGCTCTGCCCCAACAGCTCACACAGCTAATTATAAATCCATGTGACAAATGCTTAGATTTGTTCACGGGACTATGGGAACATAGGTGGGGGACATTTAACCCACTGTGGGAGAGCTTTACCAGCAGCACCCTCCCCACCTGCCCGCCTCCCTCCATCTCCCCCAGAAGTCGTGGGTCTCTTGTTAGTCTTCCTAGAACCCCTTTATACAAACCTCTGTCACAGAACTGAGCAAATTATGAGGATAATCCCTTCCCCGTGACTGGGACTCTAAGATTCCCTGCCTGTTTGCATGGCTTCATTCACATCCGATGAGAAAGACCAGAAATAGACTTCTCTTTGCTGTTCCTTCAGGCAGACTTGTTGAGACGTGGAGCCTTCCTAGAATGGGAGGTGTCATAATCTGTGGTGAGCACCGGGTTCCTGAACAGGTGTAGACATACAGAGAAACAGATTGCAGCCTGTAGGATGTTAGAACCCAGGGAACCTTGGATGGCATGGAACAGAACCCAGTCACAGGGCAGATGATGAGTCCTGGATTCCTGAGCCGAGTGAATTGCCTTGGTTCAGCATAGTACCTACGTCTCTTAATTCTTTGTTTCCTCCAGTGCTCTTTTTTCTGACCATACTGCTTTCTGAAAGTAGTGGCCTTTTATTATTTTTCTTTGGTGAGTCTCATGCATTATATCCCCAGATTTAATTATACTACTGTTGTATAGTTAAATACCATTTTCATAAACACAAAACACACATATGTATATGTATAGTTTCAAAAATCATTATTTTACTTGATGTAAAGGGGAAAGTGAATGTGGGGTCATCTTAAATTAATTACTAGATGTAACCATGTAGTAATTTCTTATATGTTTTTAAGTATTTAAATTCCAGTTAGATAACATACAATGTAATATTAGTTTCAAGTGTCCAATATCATGATTCAGTACTTCCATACGTCACCCACTACTCATCACAAGAGCAATCCTTGATCCCCATGACCTGTTTCACCCGTCCTGTCCTCCCTTACACACATCTCTCCTTTAGTTACCCTCAGTTTATTCTCTATAGTTGAATCTTTTTCTTGGTTTGCCTCTCTCTCTTTCTCTTTCTCTTCCTCTCTTTTTTCCCCTTTGCTCATTTGCTTTGTTTCTTAAATTCCACAAATGGGTGGAATTATGTGGTATTTACCTTTCTCTGACTGACTGATATCACTTAGTTTAATACTCTCTAGTTCAATCCATGTCATTGCAAATGGCAAGATTTCATTCTTCTTTTATGGCTCAGTAATATTGCACTGTATACGTACTACCTCTTCTTTATCCGTTCATCAGTTGATGGACAGTTGGGCTGTTGCCATAATTTGGCTATTGTAGATAATGCTGCCGTAAATATCGGGGGCCTGTATCCCTTTGAACTAGTATTTTTTTTTTCCTAAAAAGCTTAACTCAGAGATGGAAAATTCTCAATTTTTTTTATTGAGGTATAATTGACCTACAATATTATATTAGTTTCAGGTGCACAACATAGATTTGATCTTTGTATACATTGTGAAATGATCCTTACTTGTGTCAAATTACCACTTGTCACCATTCAGTGTTAATGCCCTATTACTGATTGTATTCCTGATGCTGTACAGTACATCCCCATGACTTACGTTTTTTTATAACAATAAGTTTGTACCTCTTGATCCCCTGTATTCCTTTTGTCCCTCTAGCCCACTCTCTTCCCTTCTGAAAACCACCAGTTTGTCCTTTGTATCTCTAAGTCTGGGTTTTATTTTGTTTTGTTTTAGATTCTACTTGTAAGTGAAGTCTGGCAGTATTTATTTCTCTAATTTCATTTAGCACAATATCCTCAAGGTCCATCCATGTCTATGCAAATGTCAAGCTTTCCTTCTTTTTTTATAGTTGGATGGTATTCCATTGTGCATATATACCATGTCCTCTCTATCCAGTCGTCCATCAATGGACACTTAGTAAATAATGCTGCAGGGAACATAGGGGTGCACATATCTTTTCAAATTAGTGTTTTCATTTTCTTCAGATGAATACCCAGTACTGAAATTGCTTGATCGTATGATAGTTCTATTTTTTTTTTTTGTATTTTGTTTTATTTTTTTTTTGAGAGAGAGAGAGGGAGTGAGCACAAGTGGGGAGCGGGGAGGGGTGGAGGGAGAGAAAGAATCTCAGGTAGGCTCCGTGCCAGCACAGAGCTCACCGTAGGGCTTGATCTTATGACCCCAAGATCATGATCTGAGATGACATAAAGAATTGTACGCTCAGGTGGCTGGGTGGCTCAGTTGGTTAAGCAACTGCCTCCAGCTCAGGTCATGATCCTTGAGTCCTGGAATGGAGTCCCACATCGGGCTCCCAGCTCCATGGGGAGTCTACTTCTCCCTCTGACCTTCTCCCCTCTCATGCTCTCTCTCTCTCTCTCTCTCTCTCTCAAATAAATAAATAAAATCTTCATTTTTTTAAAAAAACTTTTATTTATTTGTAAAGTAGGCTCCATGCTGGGACTTGAACTCATAACCCTGAGATCAGATGTTTAACCCACTAAACCACACAAGTGTCCCTAATAAATAAAATCTTAAAAAAAAAAAAAAGAGTTGTATGCTCAACTGACTGAGCCACCCAGGTGCCCTATTTTTAATTTTTTTGAGGAGCTTCACACTCTTTTCTGTTGTGGCTGTCCCATTTTACATTCTCACCAACCATCGCAAGTGTCTGATTCCTCCCCATTCTCACCTCATTTGTAATTTTCTACTTTTTTGATAGCAGCCTTCATAATGGGTATAAGGTGATAGCTCATTGTGGTTTTGATTTGCATTTCCTGATGTTCAGTGATGTTACGTATCTTTTCATGTTCCTTTGTCCCTCTGTCTTTGAGAAAACTGTCTACTCAGATCCTCTGCCAATTTTTAAAATCAGATTTTTTTTGATGTTGAATTACAGGAGTTCTTCATATATTAACCCCTTATCAGATATATAATTTGCAAAATCCTCTTCCATTCAGTGGGTTGCCTTTTAATTTTGTTGATGGCTTCCTTTGCTGTGTAGAAGCTTTTTGGTTTGATCTAGTCCCATTTATTGGTTTTTGCTTTTGTTTCCCTTGCCTTTGGAGTCCGATCCAGAAATACTTTGCTAAAACCAATGTCAAGAAGTTTACTGTTTGTTTTCTTCCAGGAGTTTCACGGTTTCAGATCTTACCTTCAAGTCTAATCCATTTTGAGTTAATTTTTGTGTATGGTGTGAGGTAGTGGTTCAGTTTCATTCTTTTGCATGTAGCTGCTCAGTTTTCCCCACAGCATTTATTGAAGAGACAGTCCTTCTGCCATTGTACATCCTTGCCACCTTTTACCGTATGTTCATGGGTTTACTTCAGGGCTCTCTGTTCTGTTCTATTGATGTATGTGTCTTTTTATACCAATACTGGACTGTTTTGATTATGGTACCCTTGCAGTGTAATTTAAAATCAGGGTACAGGATACCTCTAGCATTGTTCTTCTTTCTCAAGATTGCTTTGACTACTTGGTCTTTTGTGTTTCCATACAAAGTTTAGCATTATATGTTCTAGTTCAGTGAAAAATGCTATTGAATTTTGCTATGGATTGTGTGTATTGATGGACATTCTAACAATATTAGTTCTTCCAATCCATGAGCACAGAATATTATCTTTTCATTTATCTGTGTGTTCCATTTTTTTAAATTAATGTTTTAGGATTTTCATTGTATAGGTCTTTTACCTTCTTAGGTATATTTATTTCTAGGTATTTCACTCCTTTTGATGTGATGGTAAAAGATTGTTTTCTTGATTTGTCTTCCTGATAGTTTGTTATTAGTGTGTAGTGATGCAAAAACTTTTTGTATATCAATTTTGTATCCTGTAACTTTACTGAATTTGTGTATTAGTCTTAACAGTTTTTTGGTAGAGTTTTTAAGGGTTTCTATATATATAGTGTCATGTCATCTGCAAATAGTGACAGTTTTACTTCTTTCCAAATTGATGCCTTTTATTCCTTTTTATTTTCTAATTGCTCTGGCTAGGATTTCTAATACTATGTTGGGTAAAAGTGACAAGAGGGGCATCCTTATCTTGTTCTTGGTTTCAAAGGAAAAATGTGTAGCTTCTCACCACTGAGTACAATACTAGTTGTGGTTTTGTCATCTATGGCCTTAGCTATCTTTAGGTGCATTTCCCTTATACCACTTTGTTGAGTTTTTAATCATAAATGGGTAGTGAATTTTGTCAAATGATTTTTCTGTATATATTGAGATGAATATGTGATTTTTATCTTTCATCTTAATGTAGTTTATTTCTTTGATTTTTTTTAATGCATCTTTGCATCCCTGGAATAAATCTCACTTGATTTATGATCTTTTAAGGTATTGTTGAATTCAGTTTGCTAATATTTTGTCGAGAGGATTTTTTGCACCTATGTTCATCAGCAGTAATGGCCTGTAATAGGGTGTGTGTGTGTGTGTGTGTGTGTGTGTGCTGTTCCTGTCTTTGTTATCAGAGTAATGCTGGCCTTAACAAAATGAGTTTGGAAGTGTTTCCTTCTCTTAAATTTTTTGAAAGAGTTTGAGAAGGGTAAATATGAAAGCTTTGAATGTTTGGTACAGTTCACCAGGGAACCTGTCTGACCCTGGATTTCTGTTTGTTGGGAGGTTTTTGATTACTGATTCTATCTCCCTTCCTGGTAGTCAGTCTACTCAGATTTTTTATTTGTTCATGATTCAGCCTGGAAGATTATGTTTCTTGGACTTTATTTTTTCTAGGTTGTGCAATTTATTGGTGCACAGTTGTTCATAATTTCTTATGATTTGTGTTTCTGCGGTATCAGTTGCAACTTGTCCTCTTTCATTTCTGATTTTATTTGGGCTCTCCCTTTTTTTTTCTAGATGAGTCTGGCTGAAGGTTTGTTAATTTTGTTTAGAAAAAATCCAGCTCTTGATTTCATCTATTCTATTGACTTTTTAGTCTCTCTTCCTTTCTTTCGTTCTTTTTTTTTTAAAAAAGATTTTATTTATTTATTTGACAGAGAGAAAGAGAGAACACAAGTAGGCAGAGAGGCAGGTGGGGTGGGGGGGTGGGGAAGCGGGAAGTAGGCTCCCTGCTGAGCAGAGGGACCGATGCGGGGGCTCGGATGTGGGGCTCCGATGCGGGGCTCCGATGCAGGGCTCTGGGGCTCGATCCCAGGACCCTGAGATCATGACCTGAGCCAAAGGCTCAGCCACTGAGCCGCCCAGATGCCCCTTTAGTCTCTATTTCATTTCCATTCTGGTCTTTATTATATCCATCCTTCTACTTCAGGTTTTGTTTGTTCTTCTAGTTCCTTTAAGTATAAACTTAAATTGAGATTTCTCTTGTTTTTAGAGGTAGGCCCATGTTGCTATGAACTTCCCTCTTGCCTTTCATCCAACTTTTCAGTTGTTAATTCATTGCCATTCTTAGTTCATTTGTTTCTCTCATCACACATTTATTGATCAAGGAGTACTTTAAAACAACCCCCAAACATCATATTATTTTATCTGTAAATAGTACATGTGTAATAGATATGGACTTAAAGTATTTTTTAAAAAAATTATTTTGTATAAAAAATAGTTCTTTGATATCCTCTAATATCCATCCAATCAAACTTCTAAGATTGGATTTGAAGATTTAAATAGTGAATCCCTTAGACTGGCTTCCTGCTTTTATTGACTTGATAAGGCTTCACTCTCACTGCATCCTAAGCCTGGCCGTCACCCACATTCCCTGCAATATTCCTCATTGTCTTCCCCTCACTGATTTTGTTTTCCTTGCGGTCTCTCTCTCTCTCTCAATCTGCCCATCTTACATCTTATTGAATAATATATGTATTTTTAGTACCTTCCTTTTTACTACCATTGATGGTGAGTAGTAGCTATACTTTATTGCTTTCTTAGGATGTTAGTTTAGGAAAAAAAAAAGGTATCTCTAGAAGTATGTATGTAGTGTCAGGAGGTAAAAGTCTAGGGTCTTTACCTTAGCTTTACTCTAATGGCGGTAACCCAGGCAAGTCTCTTAGTCAGTTTGAGTCTCTACCTGTGATATGTGAACAGTCGTAGGCCATTGTTCATGTCCTATTATATGTGTCTTTTGCAAGTGTATACAAGTTATTTTTCACCTAAACTCCAGCATGAATAGTGAAAAATTCTTTCTTTGTCTTCTAAGTTCTTTGTCAGGGGATAGAAAATGCAGACTGTGTATTTGACAGGGTTCATGGTTACAACATATCCATCCATAATAGTTTCTGGGGGCTAAAGGGAGAAATCAGCAGAGAAGCATTTAGATTTAAAACAAAAACTATTACATCATTAAAATCAGAGGCATAGCAAAATGTATTCTGTTATTTTCAAATTGCTATGACATATTGATATAAAAGCAAAGAAAAAGATACTAGTTACCTTTTGAAAGCATAAAAAAAGAGGTGAATGAAGCCCATTAAATCAAAGTCGTGTTTCATTCTATTTCTCACCGTGTTGAAAATTATCTTTGAAGGAACATGAGCATGAAGGAGGGAGAAAATGGGCAAAAACTATCGGGGGTGGGGGGACATACTGTTGTTTACAAACTTGGGCTGCCATAACTATAAATTCAAAGATTTTATGGAATACTGCATGTAAAAATATTTTGGAAATGTTATTTAGGTATTTTCATTTTCAGAATTAATGTTTTGTGATAGAGATGTTAGAGGCAGAAGTCACTTTGCTCACTATGAATCGTGATTTTCCGTATTCTTTTCCCAGGAGAAATGCATTTTAGAGTGATTGGAAGATTGGGTCCTGGGGTCCAACAGACCTTGTTAGCAAGTGGCAGAGCTGGGATTTCAAACATTTCTCAGGACTGATAAAATAGACAACTTTGCCAAAGTTTCTGTTTATTCATGTACAAAGTATACAGAAAATATGTACTATAAATTGTTGTAAGAATTATACAAAAGATTTACCTAATAGAGACTAGTGCTAACGCATCCATACGAAACACCAAAAAGACATGGCTATCATGTGTCCTTCCTGGATAATCAAGCCTTAGGGTAATCCTGTGATTCGTTCTTTAACTTTTCTCAGTGAGCATGGTTCTGTTACATAATGGGTTGTGCCATGTGTTTTGTTGTTTTCCTTACAACCAGAGTCAGTTACCTTGGGTAAATTGTATTTTTATTTTCCTTTACTTTGATAAATGAGACCTTCTAGACATTGGTAGAGTGATTGTGATGGTTTTGATTGGGTTTCTGAGAACACTTGCAAATTGGATGAAGGAGATTTTATTTTAGAATGGTTGGGGATTAGATGAAGGAAAGACTGGGAATACTGTCGGTACCGCCCCGAGCCACTTTGGTGATTTTGGGCCATTTCCTTCATCTCTCTGGACACGACTGTCCTCTGTTAGGAAGGAGGGGTTTGGAATAGGTGATGGTACAAGTGCTTTCCGTTTGAACATCCTGTGATTTTCACTGGGAAGGTAGAGCTACATCATCTGAATGAGAAAGAGCAACCCAGGAGCAAGGCTTATGGGTGGGAGTTGGGAATGAAAGAACACCAGGAGATGACAGAAGGCATTACTTTTCAGAATGAAGGGAGCAGTATGGGGAGTGGGAGGAAATCAGAGAATTAAAGAACAGAAAAGGAAAGCAGTGCCAGGAATTTTCTAGCAGTGTCCACTATTATTTCTGTTACATGTTTTTTGTTTTTGTTTTTGTTTTTTAAATGCAATATTCAGTATGTAGACTATAAACCCAAGTTCTGGGGAAACTCCAGCTCTTTACAGCTCATTGGAGAGAAAGATAGTGGGTTCTGCTTTCTGTGGCAGGATGCAAACAGAAGTATAGTGTGATGGCTTTTGCTCGTAGGTTTAATCAGATCTTCAAATGTGTGGCTTGTGTTGACAGCCAGTCAGAACCATGGAATTGCACTCGGTAGCCAGGCAGCCGAATGTAAGACGTGGCTTTTGCTGGAAGGCTTGATATTAGTCATACTGGCAGATAGGACAAAATCACTTTAAAACATGTTGCTTATGTTGCCTGATGCCAATCTTTTGTATCATTTCCAAAAGTCCTCATCACAACCATCTGGAATTGGACACAGGTAGAAAGATGAGTATGTAACAGTAAAGTATTCCTTGCTACTCTTTGTAAGTAGTCTCTGTTGTTCAGCCATTTTAAGGTCACTTCGAGCAAACTTTAGAGGAAGGTTTCATAGTTAGAGATAATAACTTGGGCAGAGCTTCACGAAACAACAGTATTCTAACAAGGTCATTAGCTTCTAAAATCAGGAGTTTAGTCTGGGTGTCCAGAAGCATCACATGCCAGTGCATTTGTTGACAGTGTAATTCAGAGAAACTGCTCCTGACAAATAAAAATCTACAAGATGCTGATGTATAAACCAAGATGATGATTTACAATGAAACTTAGGAATAGATTCAAAAACTTTGCTAACTATTTTCTGTCCAAATGAAAATTTACCTGAGCAGGTCATTATTATCAGAGTTTGCACAGAGTTTGGAGACATAGTTGAATGACATCCTTGGCCAGTATTATTAAATTGTGATTATCTAGTTCAGGCACAGATCTACCCAAAGCACTGGGTATCCAAGCTGGCTCACCAGGGAACTGCCTGTGATCATTTTCCCCTGCCCTGTTTCTGTGTTCATCATTTATATGAACTCAGTCTCACCATTGTATTTCCATTTCTAGTGAAGTGCTTATCACATATTTGCTGAGTTATTGAATGAATTGGTAGGCGATTTGAATTTTGTTGAAATTGAATAATAATCTGTTTTATTTTAGTTCTCGCAGCACTTTTTCTTTTGTCTCTTCTGATTGGAATTGAATGTTCCCACATTTCTGGGCCACAAATTGGGTTTCTTTGTTATCTTATCTATTAGGTGTGAATTATTTCAAGCTTCATTCTCTCTTTTTTTTTTTTTTTTTAAGATTTTTAAAATTTATTTGACAGAGAGAGACACAGTGAGAGAGGGAACACAAGCAGGGGGAGTGGGAGAGGGAGACGCAGGCTCCTCGCCAAGCAGGCAGCCCAATGTGGGGCTCGATTCCAGCACCATGACCTGAGCCTAAGGCAGTTGCTTAACTGACTGAGCCACCCAGGTGCTCCCATTCTCTTTCTTCTAAACATTCTCTCTACATAAATTCTTCTGTCTCCATGGCTTTTAAATACCTTTAAAATGCTGATGATTTCTATATTGCTTATAGGTCTTGAGCTCTAATGGCCACTTTAAACTGAACATGATCACAGTGAACACTTGATAGCCACCCCAAAAATGCCCTCCTCTAAAATTCTCCCTCTTTAGTTATGGCTCAGGTGCTCATATTGGAACCCAGGAGTAATTCTTAATCCCTCTCTGTGTATACATCTAACTAATCCTGGTGTGTCAGTGTTGGAAAGTAGCCACATTTCCTACACAATAGTTTTATTTCACCCAAGTTGTGCCTACCACCTTTTTGTATTTCTGACTGACCTCCAAACGTACTAAATAGTTAACGAATTTTTTGCCTAGTAGTAAGGACATTATTTTACTTGATGACTTTGAAAAATATTTAGTTCATATGTAGTTCTGTAATTTGATCCTATGTTTTCTGAAACCATCAAAACCCAGAAATGAAGTAGACAGCATATCCTTTCTATGTACACTTTGTTTCTTAAGGGGAAAAATCATTCAATTGCCATGATCTGTTATGACCTGAATTTTAACGAATTCCCAGTACAACTAGTCACAATTTTAGTTCAGCTTGTTAAAAATGATGAATAAAATAATGTAAGTCTTGGAAATGGCCTTACTTGCATATATCTAAAGATACTTGATTAATATATAGTTGAGATACTGGTTTAGGAATAGCTGTGTTTTCTTTAAAAATCAACAATTTTGATAATAATAAAAACTGTTTTAATGTGCCAAGAATAGTATTATGTATTCTTCATGTGCTACCCTATTGAGACTTCATAACAGGTTATATAATCCTTATTTTATAAATGAGAAAATTAAGTTTCAGGTCAGTTGTGATCCAGGTCTTTTGACCCTAACATTTGTGCTCTTAACCGCTAACGTGCTGCTATTTGGTTTTCCATGATTTGTGTTAATGAAATGTATCTATTAAGTTTTGCTTCTTTCATTGATTCCATCAGTGACAATGATTAGCTCTAAAACATAATGGTCTCCTCTTAACTTCCTTATGCTTATCGTAACTAACAATTACTGTCAAGTGGGTTAAATTATCAGAAACTTATATCCTTCTTGTACAGTTTTTCTTTGTTCTCAGAATTTGCTCATATTAAAAATGATCTGTATATACTTGAAAAAATACCTTTTATTCCATCATCAATTATTTTAACTGCTGATGTCAGATTAGAAACGTGGAGCTGTAATGGTAATTTTGTGAAGTGCCATTAGTCAGTCTTTATTCTGTTCAATTTTCATTTTTACCACTGTATAAAATTCTCTGCCATATAACCTGCTAATATAGCTATAGAATTTTTTTTAGCATTGCTGAAAATGCATGACCCTTATCAACAGAATCAGAAATATGAGAAAATGGCAATTTTCTAAAGTTAAGAATCTAAACTTTTAATAGGACCATGAAAAGGACCCCATTGGCTCAGGCTCATGACCTACCCAGGTTCATTTGCTAAAATTGTTGAGTGTTAGTTGTTCTATAGGTGGATTCTTTGGAAAATTTCCTGCCCTTAGTGTTATGTCACAAGAGAGATACTCCTCTTTTGAAGGGGGAGGACGAATTCATTATTCATCACCAATCTCTTTCCCCAAATGAAGACTGGTATTTCTTTTCTCAGTAAATGAAAATCTTACAGAATTATCAAGTATGAATTTTAAACTTTACAACTTTCTTTTGTATTATTCTAAGATGTCCTTTCTATGGGATAATTAAAAATTACATGAAAATGTCCATTCAGATTGTCCATTTTCAACTGCTTTCTTAATCTTGTTCTTGAACTATGGGAAGAATTCACTTCTCTAAATGGTGTTCAGAATCCACCTTTTTTGCTTATCTGTTTTCTTAGTCATTTTGATAATTTTTATGTGATAGTTTAACGAACATCTAAGATATTTCTATTTATGCATTTCTAGCTCCCAGCTTGAAGTGACCATCCTGGATGCAGTATTTTAGTGTTCTTGTAGGTGTAGAAGTCCTATAACACTTTGTGTTTTCTGCTTTTCTTCCTACTCTCTGGGGTGTGTGTGTGTGTGTGTGTGTATGCGCGTGTGTGCAGGCATGTACTTCTTGCTTTGCATTCACCTATACTTTATGTCCCCAAGACCTGTTTTTTTCTATTAAAAAATATATGAAGTTAGAGTATCATTAAGGATCCAGTAGTACAGGAAAGTGATTTCTGTAATTCTTTCATGTAATTTCCGTAGGCTTTTCATTTGTTGCCGTATTTATTTGCTGCACAATTAAATCCCATAATTATGAAGTCTCTAGGGGGAAAAGTTCATTTTCAAAGTTGGGAACATCAAACAAAGGCCCTCTGTTACCCACTTACCCCTACCTATCTCCCCCCCCCAATTCTTTCAATTAAAATGTGTATTTTAAGTAATCATTTTCTGAGGCATGCAAGATTGTGGAATTGCATATGCTTTATAAAGGGGATTCACCTGAAGGCTAGAAGTGAGCTTTTTTTGCTGAATGTTCTGAAAGAATATTTGTGGGCCCAGTATCCTAGAGTGTGCTACCATTAGCAATCTCGAAGCTGAAAAATGCTCACCAACAACCTTTTTCATAGTAACTTAGGAGGAAAAGCAAATGTCCCATTCGTGGTAATCTTGGGTTTCCAACTAGAGTTGGACGATTGTTGTTTTCATTTTGTATCTATAATCTAATTTAACTTTAAAGTGAGGACCTTATTTTCTAGATTAAAGAGCTGAATTCCCCAGAACTTCACTGACTGATTCAGGCTGAGGTAGCCTTTAAATAACAGAGCCAAGTTTCAAATCTAGACTTTTGAGTATACATCTATTCTCACCAGCAGAGAAGAGTTACAATTTTGAAAATTGCCCCTTTAAACTTAGCATATGGTGAGTCTATATAATTTTTGGCATTGCATAAGCTAGTTTAAAATAGCAGAGTAACTACCCTTGTGAGCTTATAGTTTTATATGAAGTCCTTTGTTAGTTTGAACAAAACTGTTTTCTGCATCCTTTTCATTGTTTCTTGAGTAAGTGAAGTCATTTAAAGAGTTGAGGTCATAATCATCAGTGCCTGGAGAAATTACCATATTTCTTATCCTCGAACGATATAGTTCTCATTATCCAATCACGTGGGGGCTGTCCTGGGCTTTGAATGTTGACGGCTCTTAGGGTTATTCCTTTTGCTCCCTCAACTCTACTCCCCCCTCCCTCTTCGCTGTGAAAACTGCTCTGGAGAGTACATTTAGATCTTCACTGTCCTCTTGTTCTTCTTCAAGTCCCCCGTGAAGATGTTTTATTTATCTTTCACTGCGAGATCCACATTTATAACAAACCTCTAGGTATCATGTTATTTCCCAATTTTTAGCCCCACAGCTGAAGACCGAATAGTGACCCAACCACAAACCAGGAAGATGTAGTCTCTGTTCAGTCCAGTTGTTTTGAATTAATGGAAAATTTTCTTTCACCTGTTTTGTTTTTTTCTCTGCACCTTGGTCAGAGATGAGATGTTTGGGATTATAAATGCTTACTTTTTAAGCTCCTGCTTTTAGGCTGAGCTAGAACATCTGTTGGCAGGCAGTGTGAGTCTGCTTCTTGGCTACTACAGAAACAGAGTTTTTAAAAAAGCACTTGCATGTCCTGAGAGCAGCGTGAATGTGGTGGCAGAGCGGACAGGCGCACTGGCGGGCACGTGGCTGGTCTTTGAGCCAGGCTCTCGGACGTGTGAGAATGCATCTGTGTGTAATTGGGAGTGAGGGTCACTTGCTAATAGTTTTCTCTTTCTCAAGGAAGAAGAGATCATTGTAAACTTTAAAAACTGGGTTTTGCTTCCAGAGCTGAGAGACTATTTCAGAATTAAACTATATGGCCTCCTTTTGGAAAACAGTTTCCAGATGCATTTAGACCAGGGAAAATGTGTACACTTTCTCTCTTAAATAAGTAAGAGAGTTCTGTTGTTGATTCTGGAATAGGACTAAACCAGGTCTGTACAGCTGTGCGACAGACTGAAGCCCAAATTGGTGGGCACGGCTGACACCAGTAACCAGGACGTGCGACTCTTACCTACACTTGGTAGCCATAGGTGCAGCGCGACTGTTGTTTCCAGCGTGAATTTGTGTAACACAGAGAGATGGCGAAGCTTGTCTTATCATGACTTACCCGTGTATATTTTTCCGATAAGTACTGTGGTCAGTAGACGTGGTTATCGGTGGGGTCCGTTTGCTTTTAATGAAGGAGAGGTTAAGATTTGAGTTCAAGGTTTCATTTTCGTTCAGCAGCACAAGTATATGGCGGTCCACGTGCCTCAGCACTTCCAAATGAGTCCCTGCTGCCCGCAAGTGGTATGAGTCTTTTAATTTCTGACTAGATTTCTGTGGGAGCTCCTGAATTCAACACATAAAGCAGTAACAGTTTGGGGTTATTGAACAAAGGAATATTTAGATTTAGGTACATGTATATATAATAGCCAGATTCGCTTTTTCATGCTTTGGTTATAAAAACCTTATAGAAAAAAATTTAAATGTAGAAAAATAAGAAGAAAATAAAAATCTTCCCCAACCCCCCATTTTGAAAAAACTGCTAGTCACATCGTAGGATATGTGCTCAAGAGGTACACACACAGACATGCATGTATTTCTTTCAAAATAAGCATGGACTATTTTAAAGACAGTGTAATTGCATACATAATAATTAGATTTTAGATTTATGCTGGAAAATCCCCTGAATCCTACAGAGCTTCTCATTAAGTCTTGCATATTCCTTGCTTCCTTCCTTCCTTCCTGACTGCTTTAGTTTCAGGTGTACAACATAGTGATTTGATAGTTATGTAGACTGTGATGTGTTCACCACGATAAAGTACAGTTCCCATCTGTCACCACATACTTATTACGATATTAGTGACTCTATTCCCTATGCTGTACTTTATATCCCTGTGAAGTCCTATTCTTTTTTAATCAAAAGAAAAATTCATGTCGAAGCCCTCTGCGAGGTCATGATTGCTGGGGGCCAAAGTGTGAACTCCCAGACCCTGAAATCATCCAGTCTTCCTGTTCTGTTGCACACCCCTGAGGTTTTTATGTCAAGCTGGGAAATGACGTTTATTTGATGACCCTGCTGCTCCTGTCACAGACCCTCCTGCTTGCGGAGAGAGGCAAAGCCAACTTGAGCCCACTCTCCCTGGCTGGTCGCCTCCTCTTCAGAGGGACATAAGCAATCTGGAGAGATTTTGGCTCTCCTCGCCAGCACTGGAATGCCTGAAAGATCTCGAACACTCCCTGTGCATGGGGGGATGGGGAGACCAGTCCCCTTACAGAAGTTAGTTTCTCACCATCTGTTGCGGGTATGTATTCATTTCCCCTTCCCGCACTCCCCAGACTTTTTGAAGAACTGTTAGAGGGCACTGAATTCTTATCTGTCCCGAACTGCAACAAGCTTGACATTCCTTGGGACGTTTTGGAAATTTTTCTTTTACGTTACAAGTATGAGCTTGGCATCCTGTCATAAGTCAACATTTGTTCTGATGGAAGGAGGGGATGCCAAGCCTTCACCGCCCACTCCTCCCTTGATTAAACAGGCCCTCCAGGGAGATGTCCACATTCATCCCTGGGTTGTTATACTCCAATCTCCTTACCTCCAACGTGAGGCTGAGAGGCCACGAAAGACATTCATCCATTTAAGTCCAGCACCTGCTGTTCCTGTGTGGACACAGTGGGGAAAAGTGATGCCCGTCCTTAAGAGGACCTTCGTGCTCTCACCCTTTTTGTTATTCTGAAGGTAGGGTCACATTTGAGACAAGAGCATCATTGCCTCAATACTTTTTGAGCCATGTTAGTAAATACAAAACCCTCAGGTTACATTTCTGTGTTTGAAGGTGGAATTAATATGTAGACAAAGAATATTTAGGCATCTGGAAATTTTGGAGCATTGGCAAGTAGATTTGTATCCTAGTTTTTCTTTATAAATGGATAAATATAGGCTTTTAATGTAATTATTTGTAAAAATGTAGGAAATAGAAATAAAAAGAAAATCAGTGTCAATCCCATCAGTGAGACAAAAAAAAAAAAAATCACGTTCTTTGGCATTTCCTTCCAGAAATTTTTTCCATTCAGAGATGAGTGTGAATGTCTGTGGGTGTGTATAGACATGTTTGTGAGTGCTGCAAAATGGTAATCATGTTTTATGTTTACATTTGTCTTCTGCTTTTCATTTGCTGTATTGTGAACATTCATTGGTATCATTAAATATTCCTCAGTTGTGCTGAAAATATTCTCAATTGTGTACCTGATTACTTAAATATTAAGTAATACCTATCTTAACGGCTATGTGTGAGGAGAGGGTGGGACAGTCTCATGAAAGGTATGTGGAAGGCTAGGTAAATGGTTGTTGCTTCCATTTTCAAAACATTTTCAAGTTGCTTTCCGGAAGTTTTGTGTGCATGCTGCTGAAGAGACAATGCCCTCACCGGCAATGAGTGGTATGATCTCACAGATGCGAGGTAAATGAAAAAGTTCGGTTTTCTTTACAATGAAGAGTTATTCTTTCACCAGATTATTTCTTGAGCTTCTACTACGTGCCAGGGAACGTGTGAGCAGTGGAGCAGGAATGAGACACAGTCCCATCCTCAAGAAGTTTGCAGTTACCGGACTGAATCACTGTTGAAAGTTAACAGTGCGTGAGTATTTTAAGGGGAGAAAATTCATTGATCGGCTAAGTTTGCAAAATGTTGCAGCTATGTCTCACTCTTGCAGGCTTACAGAGCTTATGAAGTCTTTAAGCGGAGCTTGCAGGGGGAAAACACCCCGGTAGCTAGCTTTATTAAATAAAGCATTTTACTCACTGAATCTACCCACAAAAATCGTTATCCCATCACTCTAGGGTTCTCTTAAATTCTCTTCATGAGTGTGGTAAATCATTCACCACAATATATTTTTTGTGTGTGATTGTTTCTATTTATTTATGAAGTCATTTATTTGTTTTAGGTCTGGAGGTTGGGTTGTTACTGGAAAAATCAAGGGGGGGTATAAATTACCAATGGCCATTTTTCCTTATCTTGAATTAGTCTCAAATTGTAGCATAAGGACCATCAATGCCAAAGTGCTATCCTGAGATTTTAGCATTGCTTGATAATTACAGAAGTCTGCAATGGGGCTTAGCTACGTGTGTCTGCTTGAAGATAGTTTGATTAGTTTCTGCCTTGAATCTCTGAAGACCTCTTTCTAAGTTTATTTGATATCTGTCATAGCATGACTTGAAATGTTAAATTGGAAACCACTTGATCTGATAAAATCTCCTTCTCTAAAACTTTTTCTATTAAGTGTCTCTGAAATAAATTCCAAGAGTACAAGGGCTTTCACTGATAATGACTTCTTATCAAATATTAATATTATTATTAATCTGCTTTTGGCTTCTTTTGTAACTCTTCTCTCGAGAGCCTTTAACAGCAGTGCACACCGGCTCCATCACCCAGGGATGGCACTATTCAGTGAAAGCAACATTGATGGTATTTATAAGCCACATTTCCTTCTCAGCTGGCTTATTCAATATACTCTTCTTGTACAGTATTTCAGAGATGTAACCTGTTGTCAGGCCATAAGTAAAAAATGCATTTTGATGCATCTGAAACAAAGTATAAGGAAATTGGTAGTTTCTTATACTGTTGATGGGAGTTTTAAGTTATTCTAATATCCTGGAGAGGTAGTAAAATGTATACTGGTTTTGATTGAACAATTAAACTGTTAGGGATTTCTCTACTGAACATCCTTTTAGAAAGAAAGCCCTAGGTCAAGTACAAGGAATCATTTCAGCTCTGTCTTCCTATAAGGTATTAAAAATTTCAATAAATAAAAAAAAAGTCATTACATCCATGCATCTGAATACCAGGCAGCCATTAAGAAGTATAACTATATCTGCATGGGAAAATTTCTAGTAAATAATACTAAGTGGGCAAAAGCCAGATGCCAAGTGGCATATACAGAGTGATGCCTTTTAGTTAAAAGTAATAACACAAAAAAGTTATACGTACACACACACACACACACATATATACCACACATTCATGTATGTGTGTATATAGGTTTTCTGGTTTTTGTTTTGTTTTGAAGAACTATACACAGAAACTGTTGGCTATGTTTCTTTTGGGTATAGAGACTAGGTGTTTTGTCTTCTGCTTTTTACATATTTTTTTTATATTTGAAATTCTTAACTCATCTCATTTATTGCTTTTTTGTTTTGTTTTGTCCATGGGAGTTTTCTGTATGGTGTGATTTGGGGTCTTTTTGGTAATGAGATAATACATGTAAATAAGCCTAGGGCAGTATTACATTGATAATTTCAATGCAGTTTTTAAAAATCAGTGTTATTCTGAAATAATAAGGGACATAGGAGATGAGAGAGAACATGCCATGGAAAATCAAGGGTGGAAATCAGGGAGGAGATTTGAGAAGAAAGATTTGTTTGGGAAGTTCAGGGGAAGGTGGCTTTCTTTTTTAAAGAAAAAAAAAGTTTTATTAACTACAGTTTCTTCACTTTTAAGTTTCGTTCTCTCTGCACATCTTATGCATTTGCAGTTGTGTTTCGACCTTATTCTTTGGTTTCTTTATTATTGGATTCCATCTCTACTCTGTGCTAATACATTCTCCTCCCACTCTCGGTCTTGGGTCCATGTGGCTCTTGGCTGTGCTCACTTGACCTTCAGACCACAGGGATGAGCAGGGATTTGGGTGTTGACATCTGCTGCCCTCAAGCCCTTGCCCCTGGCTGGCTGCAGGGTTGATGCCTTCCAGCAGCCTGACTTTCAAACTTCCTGAAACGTGTACTTGTATTTTTGTAATTTTAAAAAAAGATTTATTTATTTTAGAGAGAGAGCGAGAGCGAGGGGTAGAGGTGGAGGGGTAGGGAGACGGAAATTTAAGCAGACTCTGTGCTGAGCGCAGAGCCCTATGGAGCCTCGATCTCACAACCCTGAGATCACAACCTGAGCTGAAACCAAGCTTCGGGTGCTTAACAGATTGCACCACCCAGGTGCCCCTGTACTTATCCTTATTAAATCAACAAATTCTGATGTCATCTAGCCTTATATTAGGAGACACGAATTGTTGGATTTCTTTTTTAGTGGCTGTGGAACTGCATGATCATGATACTTCATTGGCATTTCGGAAAATGTGAAACAGTGCATGGTAGAAGAAGATATTGATTTGCAAGGTATCATTGTGGTTTATTTTTTGTCATGATTATTTAACTTACCAAACATAGCTCTCCTACTATGCAATTGTATAAATGAACAGCTGAGGCCTACAGTTACCCAGACTGACGAATCCTTATCCAGTTGAACAACACTGAGCTATAAAATGCATGCTTGTGCTGTGTTACTTCACAATTCTCGATGCTCACGTGCTTAATATCCTACCATTTCTGTGTTTTTTTTTTTTTTTTTTTTTACTTGACTGGGAAAGCAAAGAAAATCCCAAGTACTTTGCATACTAATATGGAGGATTGTTATAAATATATCCTTATCTACACAAGGAAAACAGTATTCAACTCTGATTTTGGTCCCCGTTGGCTTTTCTGTGTCACTAAGTCTAAAGTTAAGAGCTTAGGGAAAGACATTCCACATGGATAAATAGCTTATCATAGAATTTATCTGTGACTTGTCAATCTAGCTTGTAAAGCTCGATGCCTAGCGTGTCCCAGTCCCGTATAGGTGTCACCTCTGCTTAGGTCCGAGAATTGGTTACTTTGGCACAGGTATTTTCCCAGTCAAGTAAATGAAAGGGTGTGACTCGTTGATAATGAGTTTATAGCCAGTTCTTAAATATAGCCAGTGTTAAATGTAATAAAAGTACGCAATTGTAAAAGAAAGACTGTGGCTCACATTCAATGTGAGTTCATAGTAGTATATGGGATGATGACCTCCAAGAAATATTAAAAACAATATCGATCAAGACAAGACTGTCTAGAATTTCACTGTAGCATTATCTTTAAAGATTGCATGTTTATAGGGGTGCCTGGGTGGCTCAGTGAGTTGAAGCCTCTGGCTTCATGATCCCAGGATCCTGGGATCGAGTGCCGTATGGGGCTCTCTGCTTAGCGGGGAGCCTCTCTTTCTCTGCCTGCCTCTCTGCCTACTTGTGATCTCTCTCTGTCAAATAAATAAATAAAATCTTAAAAAAAAAAAGATTGCATGTTTATGTGATAACAAATAATACTAACCAGTGTTCACTGAGTCACGGAAGGTGTCATGTGCTTTAGTTGAACTGCGATATCCCATTTATTCTCAGCTTCATGTCAGCTTTGTCTTTAATTCCATTTTAAAAGGTAAAGAAATCTGCCAAAGTTCACCCAGCTGGTAAGTGGCAGAGCTAGGATTTGAACCAGGCTAGAATGTTCTGTGGGTGAATTGATAAGCATAGTAAGCAAGAAACTGATTGGGGGACGACTTGGAACTGACTAGGAAGAGAGACAGTCTGACCTATATGATGACGTTTTGCTGTTTTACTTGAAATGCACATTTGTGGAATATCAGATACCCATACTTAAATGAGTAGAGCCAAATTATTGCTATTCCTTTTCTTTCAGAAGTACGGTATATAAAAATCTGTTTTATTTATTTCACTAATGTGTTTCTCTACAACCTTATGGGCATTATCCATTTTAAGTACGTATAGTGTTGGATTACATATATAAAAATGTTATATATTTCCCATTTCATCTATAATTGCTTTAATTTTGTGTAATAACTTCAGTGTCATGTAATATGTGAATTCAGTTAGTTCATCTCATTGATTTGCCACTCTGTAGCTTCCCCCAACTTATTTATTAACAAATAGCCTTTAAAAATTTGAAGGAATAAAATTACCATTTGATTTTTGTTTGTAAACTGGTTTCCTTTTCCTATACGTATTTTCTCTGCTATGAGGAAACAATAGGAATAGATACTTTACATTTCCTGGGAAATACTTTTGGTTTAAAAAATGATATAAAATAATTGGACCATTTTTACTCAAACTATGCAAAAATTGAATATATGTAGTTTTAAAAGTTTCTTATAAATATTTAGGTGAAAAATTCTCAAGAAAGATTAGTAATGACAAGCTACAGCTAAATATACATTCACTGATAATTGATATTTAAATGTGACCAACACAAACCTGTTTGGCAGTTACTTTTGAAATCTTGTAAGGAATGGAACCGTACTTCTCTATATATCTCATGATGATCTTCCTAGGCAACCACTGATCTAATTTCTGACTCTGAAGGTTTTTCTATTTTGGACATTTCACATAAGGGGAATCATGCATTCTGTGGCCTTTTGTGACTGGTTTCCTTTACCTAGCATAATGCTTTCCAGTTTCATCCACGTTACAGCGTGTATCGGTACTTCACTCTTTAAATGGCCGAATATTTCATTGTAGGGCTATACTACCTTTTGTTTATCTCTTCATCAATTGATGGACATTTGATGTTTCCACGAATGTTTCTACTTCTTAGAAATATACTGCTGGTGAACTTTCATGCCAAGGACAAGTTTTCAATTATTTTGGTATTTATTGAGGGGTAGAATGGCGAGGTCATGGGATAATTCTATACTGAATCTTTTGAGGAACTCCCAGGCTTTTCTAAAGCAAATGCACCATTTTATATTCCTATCAACAGTGGATGAGAATTCTCACATCTTTACAGTGGAATAATAGGGCCTGTTCCACAAATGTTGTGAAGATTAAATAAGGCAACGTATGTGAAGTGGTTTAAGGTGGTTTTGGCGCACAGGGTGAGGGCTCAGTAAATGTGTCCTTCTTTGGCTTGTCATCACTAGAAAGACCTCTCTTACCTTGAGCCAGAAAAATTCAGCTGAAGAGAAACAGTGAATCTAGCACCTCCACCAAAAGTTGCCCTTTGGATACTGGAAGTCGGTTATGATAACTAAAGACCTTACTTGAACAAACTCAGGCTTCCTCTGTTAGGTTTACCTTGTACATAAATGGACACATGTATTCTTCTATAATTATAGAAGCATTCAAGAGGATCAAAGAGTGAATGACCTGACACTCACTGTGATGAAAGGGTGAGAGCTCTTGTCTAGAACCAACTTCCATCTCTGCCGCTATCAGTCCTTGAATTACTACTCAGCAACACTGCAAAACAAGGATTCAGATGAGATGGTCCCTAGGATCACTTTCAGCTCTACTTGACATTTTGATTTTAATATAGTCACCAAAAAAAAAAAAAAGCTTAAATCTACACATTTGGACTCTTCCAAATGAAATGCCTTTCCATTGTTGTAGAACATTTTGTCAAGTTTTGCTGTCAAATGCCAGAATCCAGAGTTCATTTGAGAAGAAGTATTCCTGCATTCTAATAGAAGAATCCTGGCATATTTAGCCTAGGGGCAGAAGCAGCCTCATTTCTTTCTCTCCCTCTGATCTCACTCTTGCTCATTTGAGTTTCATTTAATTATACCCTAAATTCTTCTAGAGCAATGTCTTTTCCTCTGCACTCAACAGTTTCCTGCCCTGTGGACACAATGACTGATGATTAGTCAGGAATATATTTCACTGGACATTGAGTAGGTAGGTGTAGATTTACGTTACCCCAAGTAACTTGGAAACCATAAAAATTGCCCTGCAGTTTTGTGCAGGTATATAGGAATTTTCATGGTCCACATAGACTCCGGAAATTCTGAGTGTCTTCCCTATTAGACTCAAGGGAAACAAACGCTCCTTCAAACGCTTCTTGGAATTTTGTAATTCACTAGTAAAACTCCTGTCCTGGTCTCAGTAGGAAATTAAGAACTTCTCATGATAATCTAGTTTACCATATGTTTCTATGGTAAGAAAATAGAACTCTTTTCTGTTTGCTTTGAAGAGCCCAAGAGATGTAGTGTGGGGTTCACTGATTTCTAGATAGAGAACAGACTGCAGCAGGTGAAGGAAATGTTTTTGAAAGCATTATATTTTTTTAATGTTTTAGAGTGGAGATCTTGCATTTTTAAATACTGTGGGTATAAAATTAGTTCTGCACATTGCAACCAAATTATAAGTGACATCTGTGTTACAACTTTGAATATTTGCCATGAGGCAGTTGACATTGGGGAATAGCGAGGAGAGTTAAGCATAATTCGCTTAGTTTTTGAAGATAAGAAAGAACAAAAATGTCCCATCTTCATATGCTAAAGGAGAGAAACAAAGACACTGACAAATAGTAGTTCTCAGTACATTCTGTGAGGGGATCACTTCTAATCAGATAATGTTTATGAAGTTTTAGTCAGAAAAGACTGCCTATCTCCCTGCCCTCATAAAACAAAACTTTACGAATCTGAGAGATTATGGCAGAAATCTTGTAATGATTAGATGTTATGTCATTGTCCACTATTAACCTGGTTTCCAGAAAAATTATTTAAGGTAAAACTATTTGTTGACTTGAAGCACCACATTTTAAAGCAAGAACTGAACAACAGCATTTGTAGTTAAAAATGTAAAAACTGAAGGAAAAAAACCCTCAATAACTTCATATATAGAATTTTTCTTTCCCAAATAAGTCATTCGGATTGTGTGTACCCCTTGAGTCCATCGTGCAGGCTGTTCTAATGTATGGTGACAAAAGCACCAATTAACAACCTCTAGCATCATCATTTCCTGGTAGACATTTAGCTGTTTCTTCCTTAATGTTAGTACCTAGAGTTCCCACATGGGAGGTGCAAAGTTTAACACAGTCTGGAGATCAATTCTCCATGTTAAGCAATAGCTAATCTTCTCTGTGTTTCTGGATCATTTTAAAGTTAGAGTGGAGTGCCTTTCTTGGCAAAGAAGAAGGAATCTTTCGTTCCCTAGCAGAGAATTAAAATGTCTCCCTGATGGAATGAAGCCATCACTCCCCAGGGAGCACTAGATACTCTCCTCCAAACAAATACAAAATCTTCCTAAAGGAGGAAGAATTGAGGCTATTTTATTATGTTCATTAAATTTAGGTTCAGAAAAAGAAAAAAAGACTTTCTGAATACTTCCCAATCAACTGTCTCAAATCTGGAAAGTTCTTGTGTATCTGGAGTTTCTTAAAGGAAGATATAAAACTATTACAGCTGAGAGTGAAATAGAATAGTTCTGGCATGCCAGAATTTCCCTAGCTGCTCCTTTGACAGGGTAGCTAGCCTGGTAGATCAGGAGAATTCAGTCTGTGTTGGCTAAGATCACCCTTGGTAGTCTTTAAGGGAGAGATGGAGAAATTTTAGGAACACAAAGAATGGCAAACAGTTGAATGATCCTACCGGAAGATGACAGGGAGTTTTATAAAAACATGCCACAGGGTTCTGTCTTGGGCCTTGACCTAACCACCATTTTTGTCCGTGGCCAGGATAAAGTGTAAACAGTATTCTTCTTCTTCTTCTTCTTCTTTTTTTAAGGATTTTATTTATTTATTTGACAGACAGAGATCACAAGCAGGCAGAGAGGCAGGCAGAGAGAGAGGGGGAAGCAGGCTCCCTGCTGAGCAGAGAGCCCGATGCGGGGGCTCGATCCCAGGACACCAGGATCATGACCTGAGCCGAGGGCAGAGGCTTTAATCCACTGAGCCACCAGGTGCCCCTAAACAGAATTCTTCTTGACAAAAAATATTGTAACCAGATCTGGAAAGTGGATCAACGAGATGAATCTTAATGGACGTAAATGTAGGTTCAAGAAAATCTATGGAACCAGGCCAAAAGAAAAGAGAAATTTCTTAGCTGTGAAACCTCAGGGAAAAATGTAGGGCAGAAATTTTCAGCTTTGGTTACACATTCAGATCACGTGGTGGGTATCTGGGAAACTTTTAAAAAACGCCAATACCTGGGCATCACTCTAGCCAATTAAGGCAGAATCTCTGGGGACGCAGTGCAGGTATTGGTGTGTTTAGAAGCCTCCCCTGGTGATTTTATTGTGCATCCAAGGTAGAGAGCGATGGAGTTTATTATGTAGGCAGATTATAAAGCCGGCTAGGAAGTAACAGATGTGACCATCCACCTCTTTTAAAAACCTAAATTTTTCTTGCTTAGTAACACCGTATTTAGAGTATTACAGGAAAAAAGGGAAGAACAAGATGAAAATGGTGGAAAGATGTAGGTCTTCTCTGAGAACGCTTGAGTTCCCTTGGGCACCCAAACCGCTGAGTGCTTTCACATCTGAGCCGTGTTCTCAAGAACCTCCCCTTTTCCCTTCCATCTTGAGGTAGGCAGCTTGGACTGGCGTGGTGAGGACAGAAGGGGGAAGATTGTGAGAAGAGGTTATTTTCACTTCAATCTCTTTACTCTGTCAGGATTGAAACGTGTGAATTGATACTGGATTGCATGATTCTTGACCTTGCCCAGTCTAAGCGTGCACGGGAGTCCTTTTGAACACTCGTGTTGATATTCAGCCACTTGAATGACAGCTATATTTGCCCTGTTATTAACTTGGCCTCAAGTCACTGATAGCCTTTTCCTGAGGACATTTTTGCTGCGATTTTTGATGGGGTGCTGGAGTCCGAGTGTATACCTAGACTAAGCAGCCTACCCGAGTCTGTCTAACATACACAGAGTTCACCTGAAAGAATGTATTATTGGACCCATCTGGGCTGACAGTCTTTCTTGTGCCTGCTTTGTCAATGTGTCTACAACATCAGCAGGTGAAATTTCTCTATAACAGATGTTTAGACATTCCTATCCATTAGCAATGAGTCTGTGCACTGAAATTATCATTTTGATCTGGTTACTTTTATGGTGACAGTTATTAAAATAAATAACTGTCACACATTATTAACATGTGTTATTTTCATTATTGTTTGCCAGGATACAGGAGTAGCACTTACTGATTTTTGTTCAGGTTTGAGAAAAGAGTTTCCTTAGGTTTAGTACCCGAGAAAGAATGCCTGCTCCATGAGGGAATTGGCCAGAAATCAGGGCCTTCGTTTTAATGAAATGTTAGCAGGCAGTGAAAGGAGGTGATGCTAGGGAGGGGCCACACGTGAAAAACCAGTGAGAGCATTCAGGGTGGATTTGTGCACAGTTAAAGATGGACATGCACGGAGAATTCTGTGACACATGCTCAGATCGTGTCCCTGCTTCTGACGGGTCATTGACGAGAAGCCACAACTTTTCTGAAAACTCGTGTCTTTGTAAAATGAGAATATTTGACCAGAATAATTCTACAGTCTCTTGTCACTCAGAAACCTCTGTGGTATTATCATTATAAAGCCGTATCCCACTAATTAATAGTATTATGCCATAGTTATGTGTTAATAAGACTTCGGAGTAATTGTGTGTACTTACAAGTTTGCTGTTCTTACATTGTCTTATTGGCATCTTTACATGGAAAAGAAAATAAATTCTTAGGCTTTTGGGCAATACGGACTCTCAATATGTTTTTTGGGGAATTGTAATACTTTGAAAATCAGGAGAACGAAAACATTTGCCCTCCTTTAACTGCCACCTTTAACTACTTAGACATTTCAGAATATTAGTGAGAATGTAAATTTAACATACAAGTATCAAATAATACAAATAGATAATTCAATGGGATAAAATCGGAACAGTGCCCTTCAGAAAGCCCTGAAAACACTCGTCGGTCTAATAGAAGTGTGCAAGGAGACAACTCATTTTTTTTTTAAAGAAATATTCAAGGATATAGGAAAAATGAGATGATGTCTCTGTTGAAACTACGTGGTTCCTATTGCATTTTGAACAACGGCTCCCTATACCCCGGGTGGCTGCCAATTTTAATTCCGTGAAAATTAAGAGTTTGCGTTGGTCATATCCAACTAGGACAACTGACAAAATGACCCAGATATGCTTTGTTTTTTTGTTTGTCTGGTGGTGGTGATGGTTGTTATTGCTGTTGTTTTAAAGTAATTCTCAAAAACCGTACCTTTTCTGGACGGGATGTGTTTGTTTCTTTGTTCCAACACAGTACTTTATGGTAATGATCTTTTTGTGCCTTTAAATTGCTTAGGTAAGTACCATGCAAAGTTGTATTTTCTCCCTGAGTTTCTAATGATTTTTGCTTTCTTAATATTGCTTTTCTGGCTTCTTTAGTTTGCTGAATCATTGCCTATGCTTCTGGGAGACATGTAGTTATTTCCCAGAGGATTCACCCCTGCTGAGAAGGGATTGCCTGCATATTAGCAGCTTAGGTGTTTCTGCTCTTCGGCTCCTTTCTTGATAAATCACAGTTGTTCAGAGCAAGTACACAGCTGAGCTCAGGAAGAGCCAATTTCAAGGTGGGTGGCCCGAAGGCGTTGGTGACAGGCTCTCCTCGGGCTTTTCTCTTCAGACCTTGTTTCGGATGTCACAGGGTATTGGTGACAAAATTATTCTGCCATCTGCCCTTTCGAGCGGAGGGTGTCTTGCGGTCCCGGGCTCATACACCTGGCTCTGCTTGTGACGCTCCTGCCACCAGGTGTGTTGTATATTTCAGAGACAGGTGCAGGGGGGTTTATACAGACCAACTAGCGTGTAGGTTGCCAAAAGCAATAAATAACTGGAGATGTCCTCACCTGGACAGTCTGAGGAACGTCAGGGTGATGGATCTGAGATCACTCGGGTTACTTAAGGTCATATTCCACAAAGTGGCTGCATTTTACTTTCTGGGCGATGAAGACTGGGAAAGCTTTATGGACACAGCCTGAAACATCATTATGCATCATTAATTAGAGCTGACAAAGCCGGCAATCAGAAAGAGAAAAGGCCTAGAACAGTGCTTCAACATTGAGAGCAGATTATAATAAGGCAGAGGAGGGTCCCAGGCAAGGGTAAAACCAGCTACAGCTGTAGGGTCTGGAGGAGTCCACAGTACCTCATTCATTCATCTCACCAGGTTTGTGATTGTCTAGTAGAAGCTTCTCGTTAGTACAGGACCCAGCGCTGGTTTCTCCAACCTGCCAGCTCTTACAGGCTCTGACAGTGAGATATATGGTAAGAGACAGGCAGATGTGCTGTTTGTTGCAGATGTGGACGGCTTTTAGGTAAAGGAAACACTGAAAATATTGGCAAAAACTTTAGACTCTCAGACCAAGTGATTTAAAAGTCTATTAGATGTCACAGGGACAGAATCTCACACTGTTTATATAGCACGTCTGTCCTTTAAAAAATGATTAGGCTTGTTCTTGTAAACCAGTCATCCCAAGGATTTTTCAGCTTAGGCTCTTTATGATATAGGTGCCGTCGCTCATTTTGATCACTGTATTTTGTGGTACTTTTTAGTTTGCCTTTTATTTCATTAAAAAAAAGATCTCACCCTTATTTTAAGTAGAATAAATATGTCATCTACGTTTTTTTTTCCCCCCTCCAGTAGCATCAAGGCCAATCCAATCCCCTTTGATAAAGGAAACGCATATCCACAGTCTCTGTTTTGGGGGGATATGAATAACTTGCCTGTCCTTCTTACTTTAACTACATTATTCATAGTCCCTAAACCATGAGACCAGTTTCGCTTCTTCATGCAGGCAAAACTCCACTGAAATATCTGGGAGTTTCATATAAGTCTGGCTGAATAGTTTTCTTCTGCTACTATCCCTTACACTACACATTGCTATGTGGCAGATATTTTTAGGTAAGCTTATTTTTCTCTATTTCCCTTTCATTTACTCCTTTATGAACTTTACAAGTTCATAAGGAAGGATAACCTTTCTGGTTTAATCTCCTCTTCTCCCAAAGGATAGAGCAAATCTCCTTTTCCAGCAGGTTCTTGTTGAATTTTCTCAGTACAGCTGTTGTCACCTACAACTGTTGTGTGTGATGTCATAATCAGCTGGCATTGGTCTCTTTCTTTCTCTAGACTATGAACTCCTTTTTTGAGGGGGTGAATATTTTCTTATTCTTCACAGTTCCCTAAGCTGTACCAAACATGTGGTAGGACCCTAAGAAATGTTGAATTGTATCTTCCTTTGAGGGGAGTTATGGGACATAATTATGAAATATGGAGCATGTGGGCTGCTAGCAAATTTCATTTTCTCAAGTTACTTTGATAGCAATATGAGATCATTGGAAGAAAGTAGTTTGAAATGGAAGAACATGACAGAAGAGAGTATAATTTCATTTCCAAGAAATTCCCTTCCTTACCAATAGGGTGCCAATTCAGGGAAGATGATTTTTGCACAGAATCGCACAACTTGCCTGGAAAATTTTTGCATATAGGAAATAATAGCAACCAGTGATTTTCGTTCATGCCACGTACTAGGTATTTTCAAAGGTACTTTTTATCCCTTACCTCTTTTAATCCTTATAACTTTATGAAAAAGATTGTATATTCTTCTGTATGTGAGAATATAGAGAGAGGTTATTACTTAAGACCACGTTAGAAAGAGCACAAGAGCCCCACGACTGAGCCTGTTTCTGATCCGAATCACGTCCTCCCTCTATATGACACCGTCTCCCACCTCACTCCGCCACTGATTCTCTCTCTCAGACTCAACCGGTTGCTGGCAGGATTCACCAGGCTAGGAAGAGTGAGGACCCAGAGATTAGGCAGATGTGAAGGGAAAGCTGCTTTTTAAAATAATAAGACAGAAACCAGAACCCTTAAGGAGATTCTCTGCAGGACACCCTGGGGCCCTCACTCTTTTCCTTCCCATGTCACCTTCCCCACGGGGCTCCTTCCTTCCTGTCTCTCAGCCACCTCCCTGCCTCAGGGAGACACTGATGATCTTTTTATCCTATGACTTAAGGGATGATGTGAGATGATGCCCTCCTTCGGTTCTATTAACATAGCAGAAACTGCTGGAACTTGCTAGATGCCACAAGAGAACAAAACTGATAAAAACACACTTTTAAAACCTGTTAGCAAGTCAGTCCTTAAATTTCAGGCTTCTGTTTCACCTGGCTTAACTTTCTGCCTATTTCCTTCAATATCCATTATCCAGTATACATTAGCATAGTGAGTCAGTGAATCCTAATTAGTGGTTAGAGAGCAGTAAGGCAGCAGGCTGAGGTTGGTTAGCACCAGGAGCCTGACAGCAGGAGGTAGAGACCTAGACCAACAGATGGGGCTTTGGGGTCAGACAGCAATCCCTGAGTTAACTCTCACAATGCAAGACTTGAGTTTTGGAGGAACTTGGGTAGCAGATTAAAGGAAGGGCTGCATCTAGACTGAGTCGATGTTGGCTGATGAGTGCCAAGGGTGGTGCCCGAGCCTGCTGCAGGGTCATCTGTTGAAGATCACAGTGCCTGGACGTAAGGAGTCAAAGGGACGGGACCCAGGGTAAGGAGACAGACATGTAGCGGAGATTACAACGGTCACTTTCATTCCTACACCTTATCACATTATAGTTTGATCACTGGTTCTTCAGGTAGGTGAGTCATGGGGGAGGCAACGGGAAGATGGAGGTTGTGCCGGGAAGGGTGTGTTTCCGCTCTCTGTGGGATCAGGCTAGGGGGTAGGGTATCTGAAAAAGAATACCGATCAGTGTTTTAACTTTTTTTTACTCAGTGGGGAAAATAGCCCTATTGTTTTTATAATATAGGGTATGGAAACTAAAGCTCCATGGGATCTTTTGGGCTAGTGGTAGGGAATACAGTGATTCACTCCAAGGAAGTGAATCAGAATCTCCTGGAGAAGGTGAGCTAATTTTGTTTATTCACAGAGGACACTGGTGGCTTGGCTCTTAACTGGAATTTTTTGACAACTCCTGACATGCATTTACTTCCTTGGTTAGACTCAGGAAATGAGGGTTTGCTCTCAGAAGGAACCCCTGGCAGGTGTCCTCCGCTAATTGGATTAGTGATTCAGTCTTTGAATATAGATGGGTCTCCAAATTATGTTGCATGCATGACATTTTAAAAAGATGACACACTGAGACAAGCCAGCTGTGAAGACTTAGCATTCCATGCGTAGGAGGGTCCAAGGCAGAAGCACCTTTAACCGAAGAGGACTTAGATAGAGGAGGGAACTATTTATTATCTTTTTATTTTTTAAAGTTTTGTTTGTTTTATAGTAATCTCTACACCCAGCGTGGGGCTCAAACTCACAACCCCGAGATCAAGGGTTGCATGCTCTTCCCACTGAGCTGGCCTGGCGCCCCAAGGAGGAAACTATTTAAAAAATCTTTTTGCAGATGCTCTCGCCATATATCATCATCATGTCTCCCAAGAGGAGTGACTCTTAAAGTTAGAGTGGAAAGAGGATGGACACCATCAGACCTAAGAAGTGATTCGTTCTTAAACCAGCAGCCAAGACAGAGTTCAGACGTTGCCTCATGAAGGCCAAGAAGGAACCTGCGACAGGGACAACCTGTTGATGGAGTCACAGTGCTTCAAATGTAGGGAACTAGAAGGATATATAATGAGGCAGGCATGGAACTAAAATCAGAGTTAACATTTTATTAAAGTCAAAGTAATTTTGGAATGCGATGTAGACAAATGGTTGACATTTATAGGCAAAGTAAAGGGAATAAATTTTTTTTTTTAAGCAAGGACAAAAAAATGATTTTATTTTGACAAGTAAAGAAAGAAATCATTATAAATTTGAGAATCAAATTCTTATTTCCCATAGAAACTAGACGAAAATCTTAAAAGTAATGTTACTGAGAATTCCACACAACAGACCATTGGTGTGGAAAAGATGGAAGAGATGGGTAAAGCTGACAATCCATATAACCTCTGAAAAGCAACTCAATAATGTGCAACAAGAGATAAAAAAAAAAAAAAGAGTTCATATCCATTGATTTCCATATTTTGTTTCTTGGACCTGTCTTGTAAAAATGGAAACCAAAACATGTTTTCAAGAATATCCCTACAAAAAAAAAAAAAAAAGAATATCCCTACAATGTTATTTCTGCTACTACAAAATAGAAAAGAAACCATATATCCAATAATAGAATAATGGTTATACAAATTATGCATAACCCCACAACAGATATCAAAATGTGACTTAAAAATCATGATTTGATCAGTATTTTAAGCCATGAGAAAATACTTACAATGTAGTGTTTTGTAAATAAAGTAGAATGTAAAATTATCTCTTTATGGTTTTCAATATGTGTATGTGTCCTGATTTTATAAAGTTTATGAAGAAATATGAACCAAAAAAGGGAAAAAACTATCAAAATGTTTTATATTGTTTACTAATGATAATGGGATTATGGACAAATTTAACTTACTCTTCTTAAATGTCTTTTTTTTGAGGTTTTTTTTTAATTGTTTAATTTTTTAAAAAACATATAATGTATTTTTATCCCCAGGGGTACAGGTCTGTGAATCGCCAGGTTTACACACTTCACAGCACTCACCATAGCACATACCCTCCCCAATGTCCATAACCCCACCCCCCTCTCCTGACCCCCCTCCCACCAGCAACCCTCAGTTCGCTTTGTGAGATTAAGAGTCACTTATGGTTTGTCTCCCTCCCGATCCCATCTTGTTTCATTTATTCTTCTCCTACCCCTCTACCCCCCCCATGTTGTATCTCCACTTCCTCATATCAAGGAGATCATATGATAGTTGTCTTTCTCCGATTGACTTATTTCACTAAGCATGATACCCTCTAGTTCCATCCACGTCGTCGCAAATGGCAAGATTTCATTTCTTTTGATGGCTGCATAGTATTCCATTGTGTATATATACCACATCTTCTTTATCCATTCATCTGTTGATGGACATCTAGGTTCTTTCCATAGTTGGCTGTTGTGGACATTGCTGCTATAAACATTCGGGTGCACGTGCCCCTTTGGATCACTACGTTTGTATCTTTAGGGTAAATACCCAGTAGTGCAATTGCTGGGTCATAGGGTAGTTCTATTTTCAACTTTTTGAGGAACCTCCATGCTGTTTTCCAGAGTGGCTGCACCAGCTTGCACTCCCACCAACAGTGTAGGAGGGTTCCCCTCTCTCCGCATCCTCGCCAGCATCTGTCATTTCCTGATTTGTTAATTTTAGCCATTCTGACTGGTGTGAGGTGATACCTCATTGTGGTTTTGATTTGTATTTCCCTGATGCCGAGTGATGCGGAGCACTTTTTCATGTGTCTGTTGGCCATCTGGATGTCTTTGCAGAAATGTCTGTTCATATCTTCTGCCCATTTCTTGATTGGATTATTTGTTCTTTGGGTGTTGAGTTTGCTAAGTTCTTTATAGATTTTGGATACTAGCCCTTTATCTGATATGTCGTTTGCAAATATCTTCTCCCATTCTGTCAGTTGTCTCTTGGTTTTGTTGACTGTTTCCTTTGCTGTGCAAAAGCTTTTGATCTTGATGAAATCCTAATAGTTCATTTTTGCCCTTGCTTCCGTTGCCTTTGGCGATGTTCCTAGGAAGACGTTGCTGCAGCTGAGGTCGAAGAGGTTGCTGCCTGTTTTCTCCTCAAGGATTTTGATGGATTCCTTTCTCACATTGAGGTCCTTCATCCATTTTGAGTCTATTTTCATGTGTGGTGTAAGAAAATGGTCCAGTTTCATTTTTCTGCATGTGGCCGTCCAGTTTTCCCAACACCATTTATTGAAGAGGCTGTCTTTTTTCCATTGAACATTCTTTCCTGCTTTGTCGAAGATTAGTTGACCATAGAGTTGAAGGTCTATTTCTGGGCTCTCTATTCTGTTCCATTGATCTATGTGTCTGTTTTTGTGCCAGTACCACGCTGTCTTGATGATGACAGCTTTGTAATAGAGCTTGAAGTCTGGAATTGTGATGCCACCAACTTTGGCTTTCTTTTTCAATATTCCTTTGGCTATTGGAGGTCTATTCTGGTTCCATATAAATTTTAGGATTATTTGTTCCATTTCTTTGAAAAAAATGGGTGGGATTTTGATAGGGATTGCATTAAATGTGTAGATTGCTTTAGGTAGCATAGACATTTTCACAATATTTTTTCTTCCAATCCAGGAGCATGGAACATTTTTCCATTTCTTTGTGTCTTCCTCAATTTCTTTCATGAGTACTTTATAATTTTCTGAGTATAGATTCTTTGCCTCTTTGGTTAGGTTTATTCCTCGGTATCTTATAGTTTTGGGTGCAATTGTAAATGGGATTGACTCCTTAATTTCTCTTTCTTCTGTCTTGTTGTTGGTATAGAGAAATGCAACTGATTTCTGTGCATTGATTCTATATCCTGACACTTTGCTAAATTCCTGTACAAGTTCTAGCAGTTTTGGAGTGGAGTCTTTTGGGTTTTCCACATACAGTATTATATCATCTGCGAAGAGTGAGAGTTTGACTTCTTCTTTGCCGATTTGGATGCCTTTAATTTCTTTTTGTTGTCTGATTGCTGAGGCTAGGACTTCTAGTACTATGTTGAATAGCAGTGGTGATAATGGACATCCCTGCCGTGTTCCTGATCTTAGCAGAAAAGCTTTCAGTTTTTCTCCATTGAGAATGATATTTGCGGTGGGTTTTTCATGGAAGTCTTTGATAATATTGAGGTATGTGCCCTCTATCCCTACACTTTGAAGAGTTTTAATCAGGAAGGGATGCTGTACTTTGTCAAATGCTTTTTCAGCATCTATTGAGAGTATCATCTGGTTCTTGTTCTTTCTTTTATTAATGTGTTGTATCACATTGATTTGCGGATGTTGAACCAACCTTGCAGCCCTGAAATAAATCCCACTTGGTTGTGGTGAATAATCCTTTTAATGTACTGTTGAATCCTATTGGCTAGTATTTTGGTGAGAATTTTCGCATCTGTGTTCATTAAGGATATTGGTCTGTAATTCTCTTTTTTGATGGGATCCTTGTCTGGTTTTGGGATCAAGGTGATGCTGATCTCATAAAATTGAGTTTGGAAGTTTTCCTTCCATTTCTATTTTTTGGAACAGTTTCAGGAGAATAGGAATTAGTTCTTCTTTAAATGTTTGGTAGAATTCCCCTGGGAAGCCGTCTGGCCCTGGGCTTTTGTTTGTTTGGAGATTTTTGATGACTATTTCAATCTCCTTACTGGTTATGGTTCTGTTCAGGCTTTCTCTTTCTTCCTGGTTCAGTTGTGGTAGTTTATATGTCTCTAGAAATGCATGCATTTCTTCCAGATTGTCAAATTTGTTGGCGTAGAGTTGCTCATAGTATGTTCTTATAATTGTTTGTATTTCTTTGGTGTTGGTTGTGATCTCTCCTCTTTCATTCATGATTTTATTTATTTGGGTCCTTTCTCTTTTCTTTTTGATAAGTCTGGCCAGGGGTTTATCAATCTTACTAATTCTTTCAAAGAACCAGCTCCTAGTTTTGTTGATTTGTTCTGTTGTTTTTTTTGGTTTCTGTTTCATTGATTTCTGCTCTGATCTTTATTATTTCCCTTCTCCTGCTGGGTGTAGGCTTTCTTTCTTGTTCTTTCTCCAGCTCCTGTAGGTGTAGGGTTAGGTTGTGTATTTGAGACCTTTCTTGTTTCTTGAGAAAGACTTGTACCACTATATATTTTCCTCTCAGGACTGCCTTTGTTGTGTCCCACAGATTTTGAACCATTGTGTTTTCATTATCATTTGTTTCCATGAATTTTTTCAATTCTTCTTTAATTTCCTGGTTGACCCATTCATTCTTTAGAAGGGTGCTGTTTAGTCTCCATGTATTTGTGTTCTTTCCAAATTTCCTCTCGTGATTGAGTTCTAGCTTCAGAGCATTGTGGTCTGAAAATATGCAGGGAATGATCCCAATCTTTTGATACCAGTTGAGACCTGATTTATGACCCAGGATGTGGTCTATTCTGGAGAATGTTCCATGTGCACTAGAGAAGAATGTATATTCTGTTGCTTTGGAATGAAATGTTCTGAATATATCTGTGATGTCCCTCTGGTCCAGTGTGTCATTTAAGGCCTTTATTTCCTTGTTGATCTTTTGCTTGGATGATCTGTCCATTTCAGTGAGGGGAGTGTTAAAGTCCCCTACTATTAGTGTATTATTATTGATGTGTTTCTTTGATTTTGTTATTAATTGGTTTATATAGTTGGCTGCTCCCATGTTAGGGGCATAGATATTTAAAATTGTTAGATCTTCTTGTTGGACAGACCCTTTGAGTATGATACAGTGTCCTTCCTCGTCTCTTATTATAGTCTTTGGCCTAAAATCTAATTGATCTAAGGATTGCCACCCCAGCTTTCTTCTGATGTCCATTAGCGTGGTAAATTGTTTTCCACCCCCTCACTGTAAATCTGGAGGTGTCTTTGGGTCTAAAATGAGTTTCTTGTAGGCAACATATTGATGGGTTTTGTTTTTTTTATCCATTCTGATACCCTGTGTCTTTTGATTGGGGCATTTAGCCCATTAACATTCAGGGTAACTATTGAGAGATATGAATTTAGTGCCATTGTATTGCCTATAAGGTGACTGTTACTGTATATTGTCTCTGTTCCTTTCTTATCTACTTCTTTTAGGGTCTCTGTTTGCTTAGAGGACCCCTTTCAATATTTCCTGTAGAGCTGGTTTGGTGTTTGCAAATTCTTTCAGCTTTTGTTTGTCCTGGAAGCTTTTTATCTCTCCTATTTTCAAATGATAGCCTAGCTGGATATAGTATTCTTTGCTGCATGCTTTTCTCATTTAGTGCTCTGAATATATCATGCCAGTTCTTTCTGGCCTGCCAGGTCTCTGTGGATACGTCCGCTGCCAATCTAATATTTTTACCATTGTATGTTACAGACTTCTTTTCCTGGGCCGCTTTCAGGATTTTCTCTTTGTCGCTAAGACTTGTAAATTTTACTATTAGATGACAGGGTGTGGACCTATCCTTGTTGATTTTGAGGGGGGTTCTCTGCATCTCCTGTATTTTGATGTTTGTTCCCTTTGCCATATTAGGGAAATTCTCTCCAATATACCTTCTGCTCCTCTCTCTCTTTCTTCTTCTTCTGGAATCCCAATTATCCTAATGTTGTTTCATCTTATGGTGTTGCTTATCTCTCGAATTCTCTCCTCGTGGTCCAGTATTTGTTTGTCTCTCTTTTGCTCAGCTTCTTTATTCTCTGTCATTTGGTCTTCTATGTCACTAATTCTCTCTTCTGCCTCATTTATCCTAGCAGTAAGAGCTTCCATTTTTGATTGTACCTCATTAATAGCTTTTTTGATTTCCACTTGGTTAGATTTTAGTTCTTTTATTTCTCCAGAAAGGGCTTTTATCTCTCCGGAGAGGGTTTCTCTAATATCTTCTATGCCTTTTCCGAGCCCGGCTAGAACCTTGAGAATTGTCATTCTGAACTCTAGATCTGTCATATTACCAATGTCCGTATTGATTAGGTCCCCAGCCTTTGGTACTGCCTCTTGTTCTTTTTTTTGTGGTGAGTTTTTCTGCCTTGTCATTTTGTCCAGATAAGAGTATATGAAGGAGCAAATAAAATACTGAAAGGGTGGCAAAGACCCCAGGAAAATGCACTTTAACCAAATCAGAAGAGACCCCAAATCGTGGGGGGGGGGGGGGATAAAAAGAATTTCAGAAAAAAAAATTAAAAAAAGAAAACAAAGAAAAAATATAAAAAAGAAAAAGATATGTGTATATATATTAGATAAACTAGTTTTAAAACGTTAAAAAAGAAAAGGATAAAAGTTAAAAAAAATTTAGCAGAAGAAAAAAAATGAAATTAAAAAAAAATTAACCGCATGACTAAAGAATCATGGGGAGAAAGTTCCCCATGAGTTCCGTGCTTTGCTTTGTCCTCCTCTGGAATTCTGCTGTTGTCCTTCAGGAATAAATTTTAAACTGTGTTTAAACAATAGACATAATGGTTTTAAAGTAACCAACTACAAGCTACTTATAACTGCAAGGCAGTACAGAATGTTAGCACATTGGAGCCTCTCAGTGCATTAACTTCTGTTGCCTGGTTGAATTATTTTGTACATACTTTGAATAAAGCTTATATAATCATCTCTGTTTAACCCCAAAATATCTTGACCCAAAGTAAAAAATTAAACAGTAGTATTTGAAACAGCTTGTCAGTATTAATTGCTCATTTTTCAGTGCTGTGCACCCCAAAAGAAAACATGGGCCTAATTTGAATGCTGAAACAGATATGATCCATAATGCTCAGTTTGAAATTTGGAGAGAAATCTAGTAACCCCATTATTCTCATTAATCAACTTTAGAGTGAGCAAATTTGGTAGAAAAATTAGATTTGATGAAGTATTTCTTAATAATTAAAAACCTCTTGTCTGTTCTCTGCATTGAGGGTTTCTTATTAAGATTTTGTTTGAAAACGGTTACTTTGAAAACATTTTCACAACAAATGTTTAGACACACACACCCCAAAGAACACTACTTAATGCTGCATATTATGATCCAGAAAGGTAGTTTTCACAATTATTACAATTACAACTTTTCCAGATTTAAGAATGCGGCCTTCCCTTCCCACATATTCACTATATTTTGAGTAATTAAAAAATAATTTGTGAACACGTATGCAGTTTTACTGTCTTAACATTGGATTCTTTTGTGGCTCGATTTTCTTAATAAAAACCCCTTCCATTAGTGTGTCAGGCCCAGCAAGCTTATTTGTGAATCTCACAACTTCAAGTATGGAGGGAGATTACTTTATCTGTGATTTTCAGGTAGAGTCCAGCTGAACAGAGGAACCTTTTTTGTGTATTCAATAAAAACATCACCCCAGGATGTCCTACTTTAGGATAGCCAGAGGGTGGCCTATTTTCATCCCAGCACATTGAATGGAGCTTCTCTGTGACAGGGGCCATCCTGTAAACCAACCTCCTTGGCCTTCTTCCCTGTTGTAAAGGAAGTGCTCTTCCTGTCCTTATCAGTGGTGGGGTTACAATTTCAAGGGGGGCTCTGAAGCCACGAGACCCGTGAGAGATCCTCAGAGCCTGTGCTGACATTAATAGAAACTGAAGGAAAGAGTCTCAGGGCATTCTGTGGATAGGAAAAGAGAAGGAAAAAAGTGTCATTCTAGATTGTGCTTCTACTGGCTTTCTGTGGATTGTGCTTTTTCTCCCCCTCTCATTTTGCAGCATATAGAAAACAACATTTTAATGTCAGAGAGGACCGAGAACGAGGTTATCAAAAGATACAGTCCTTGAGAGATTTCTACTTTGAATCAGCGTGACAGTTCAGTAGTTATAATTCCAACTGCTATTATGATTTTGTAGATGGAACAAAAATACAAAGGGTGCATCCAGTTTCTTCTGAATTTAAATCCACACTTTCAAAATAGAAGGGAAGAGCGCGGTGGATTAAAAGATGGCTTTAAAAAGACTGAGTTTGCATGTTAGAAAGAAAACGTGCCAGCTGTTTGGTTCATTGTTAGACATAAATGATGAGAAACCCATAAACCAGTCATGTTCAGTCTGGCTGTAAATTTATATTTCATTTGTTTGCAGTGTCTGGTTACCAGTACTAACCAGATAACCAGATTCTTATAAATTCCTGCTAATGGGACTATCCCAGGTAATTGATAATATTTAGGTGTAAAATTGCAAAAATTATAACTACTTCAGAAACAAGAACAACCTGGGAAATTCCCATTTAATTTTCTTTTTCTGTTTCCCATTGGTTGGGTCTAGTGTCGCAAAAGGTCCATCGTCCGTCAGAATAAATGGGAAAACAAAGGAAAATGTGGAGGGGAGTTCAGCTTTCTCAGACATTTATTTGCCACTGTCCTTGATGTCTTCTAGATCCCATCCAAATCCCAAGGCCTTTTACTCTTTGTCTTTGCAGTCTCTAAGACATGGGGAATTGGTAGCAGCACTTACAGAGAGATAACTGTAGATATATTTTAATTTCCTTTGAGAACAGAACATCATGAGAACAATTTAAATGGCTGGAAAATGTATTCAAATCAAAGCGCAAACTCTTAACTTGAAGGAGCTGGAATGGTTTATGGAAATGGGTCAGAGGATTTTATTCTCCAGAAAATATCTGCAAAGCGCTGGGGGGCGGGAGAGGGGGTTGGGAGGGCCGGGGGGGGGGGGGAGGGAGGGAAGGGAGCGCCTGCCACGTGTCGGCATTCTGCCGGGCGTGTGTGTGTTCAATCTCCACAACTTAGTAGCTTCCATGTTACTAATGAACTTGATGTAGGAGTGAGGCAGACTCTGAGGCTGAGCACTTCACCCAGGTTTTCACAGCTAGCAAATGCTGGAGCCAAGATTCTAATTCAGATCTTTGGGTTTCTAAAAGTGCTCCGCTATGCCATTTCCTCTAGAGATCCTATTCCTAAGTTACCTTTTCTTTGAGGCCAACGACAAAATTGACTTGCCGAGTTTCTTCCGGCCCCTGCTGCTGTGTGCCACGGAACAGACCTCTCACTGACATCGTCCTCAGGTCTCCGGGTGCCACGGGAATGTGTCTAGGTGGTTTGTGTCCAGGGATATGTGAGGCCATCCTCTCCCCAAAGCTGTGAACATGTGAATTTCTTGAATTCATTCAGCTTATGTTAAGCTTTCCAGTAGTCCTATAAGTAACATCCTTTCCCAAAAAAAAACCTGTAAAAGGACAAGTTAAAAGAGATATCCAAATTCTGTGGGCAACCTGTATGTAATTTAGATCAAAAGTATTATCTTTGAGAACCTCATTAAAAAAATAAAACCCTGTATAATCAAATTGAGCTCGAATTTCTAGGTATCTTCATAAAATTCTGAAGAACTTACAATCAGAAAATTCACTTTGTGAATTATATTTGGCATGCATCACTCTTCGGTGGTGTTAGGCAGGCTCATTACAAGGGCTCTCCGCCCTTTTAAGACTTTCAAGACCTGGCAGGCAGGATGAATATTCCCTAAGGTCCCTCTTCATTTCACTGGTGATAGAGTATCAAGGACACTAAAAGAGGATAATGGGTGATTTTTCCCTGAGGGTTGTTTTCACTGCTTTTGTTTCTTTTGCCATTGCTTTATTCCTTTGGAGTGGCTTTGCCATTCCTGCATTCCTCTCTGCAGGCTCTAGGTTGTCCCTTCTTGTTAGCGCTTCTATCAGAATGTCTGTGTCTACAGGAGAGTCTTTTGCACAAGGAGAGGAAATTCTGGGCTGCCTGATGTTATTTTCAGTGCACACCAGAGACCTCGTTGGAAGAACAAGATCAGTGTGGCTCTTTTTTTTAGGATTTTATTTATTGAAAGAGAGAGAGCACAAGCTGGGCGGGGTGGGGGTGGGGGCAGAGGCAGAGGGAAAAGCAGACTCCTCTCTGGGCAGGGATCCCGACGTGGGACTTGATCCCAGGACCCGAGATCGTGACCTGAGCCGAAGGCAGACTCTTAACCAACTGAGCCACCCAGGTGCCCCTCACCGTGGCTGCTGACGGTGAGCAGCTGTGCTTGTATCCTGCCAGACCTTCATCCCAAAGGAACACCACTGGTTGCCGGGAGGAAACCACATAGGAGATCCGTGGTGCTGCAGCCGTGTGGTTGCGCGGAGATCGATAAGGGCACATTTCTGGCAATGTGACCGGCAGGGAAACAGTTCCTTGAAGTTTGTCCCTGGAGGAAGGTAGCTAAAAGTGTCACAGTGATTGATCTGTCCACTCTGTGGGCTCGTGCTGTGCTCTGCTAGGGGATGGATGTCCCCTCTCTTACCCCACACTTAGCACGATTTCAAGTTTAAAGAGAACATGTTCAGTGAATTTGCAGGAACGTGCCAGGCTGTTTTTGTTTTCCTCCCTAGAAGACAAAGTCTTTGGGCAGAGTTTATGAAGCGAGACAGAGAGGGTCTAACTGACACCTGTGTGCTGGTGAGACTCCGCTCTGTTTTCCAGTGCGGCCTTGCCACCGGGCCCCCCGTGTGTGTTCAGTGTCCTGGAAGATGGTAGAAACCCTTGGGGAATACTTGTCAGATCCTTCGGTGATGGCAAAAATCACTCCATTCCTTAAGCGACTTCTCTCTCTCAGGCAAGGCTAACGGTTGACTCTGCACACACCAGCAGAGTGTGAGCTGGAGAACAAACAGCCCAGAGACAGCTGCCCTTGGAGCCGCCCGAAGGCCCGAGGACACCACAAGGCCCACTAATCCTGCCGAGGAACCCGCAGATGGCCCAGGTCTGGGTGCTTAGAAACACAGTCGTGTGTACAAGCAATTGGGGACATTCGGAAAAGACCGGAACAAAAGCATGATTCAGTATTCTGGGCAGAGGGTGAAGTTTCCCTCTTGCTTCTACCTATCCCCTCATGCAGCTTTTGGACCTGGACCCCCATGTGTCCCGTGGAAGGCGAGGCCTTGTCAAATAGCAGGCGGCGCGCTAGACCAGATATGTGGGGCCCGGTCAGTCTCACGGAGTTCTAGACCAGTGGTTTCAGACAAATAACCTCACCTCTCTGTGGCTTTAACTTAACACTCCTCTCCTTTCAGAGGTTTTAGGAGTTTCCTAGGGCTGCCGTAACAAATTACCACAGAGTGGGTGGCTTAAACAACACAAATTTATTCTCTCACAGTTCTGCAGGCAAGAAGTTGGAAATAACAGCGTTGGCAAGCTTGGTTCCTTGCGCGGGAGCATCCGTTCCACGCCCTTTCTCTTAGGAGGTTCTTGGCGACCCTTGGCCTGCCTTGGACGATTGTCCAACCATTCCCATCTCTGCCTCTGTCCTTACGTGTCCTTTCCCTCTGTGCGTCTCCATGTGTCTCCTTTTCTGTCCCTTAGAAGGACGCTCTTCACTGGAGGCAGAGCCCACTCTAATCCAGGACGATCTCATCTCTAGATCCCAACCTTCATTACATTGCAAAGACCTTTCTTCCAAAGAAGATCCTGAAGATCCCATTCTCAAGGTCCCAGTGGACATACCTTGTTCTGTGTCCAACCCACGAGAGGGGTGGCAGTGTCTCCTGCTGCACAGGTTCGTGTTAGGGGACAGTGAGCTACCCCTCACGGGGGCATTTTATGAGCGGTCAAGGGCTACATTTTATTCTTGTCACGGTCCGGCTCAGAGGCCTTTGGGAATGCCCCCCGTTTTGATCTCCTGTCCTTGTGTGCCGTTGCATTAGGACCTGATCCTGAGCTGGGTCTTTCCAGAGATTTGTTTCCTACCATGTTCCCTACAGCATCTTACCCTCTGGCCTCAGAAGATTTCTTATTTTTTTACTTCTCTGCACGTCACCCTCTTAATTTCCCCCGCTTCTCTTGCCCCCTCACTTCCCACTCAGTTTCTCTCCTCCTTGTCTTTCAAGGCTGGGCTGATAGCCCACTTCCTTGGCTAACTCTTCTTCCCTGAAGTTGAAATTTCTCCAGGAATGTACTGAAGCTAGCTCACACTGCCTAGAGAGAGCCCAGTGCTGATGGTTAAATATTCAGTAAAGCTCTGGCAGCTTGAATTCAGCCACAGTAGGAGGGTTTCCATCATGGAAATTGGCAAGTGCCTCAAAGGAGAGCATTTTCTTTCTCTTTCCTAGCCCACACCAGTGAATCTTCCCCTTCTCTGCACCTCCGTTGCGCATTGTTTTTGTCCCCCTTTTAGCGTCTTAAACATGATCTGTCTATTCTTAACTATGGAAATAGTCATAAGCTTGGTAGATTTGGGGTTCTTTGAGACCAAAGAAATATGCTATATTCTGCAGAGTTGTCTTATATGTCACAGCACCTGCTCTGGACTGGTGTTTCCCAAGTGAATGTGTTGAAGCCTTAACCCCTGGTGTGACTATATTTGGAGGAGACAGGACATATCATGAGGTCATTAAGGTCCAATACCATCCTAAGGGTGGGGTCCTGATCCAATAAAATTAGTGTCCTTATAAGAAGAGACACTAGAAAGTGAGCTTGTTCTTTCTCTCTGTTCTACGAGCACATAGTGAGAAGGCAGCCATCTGCAAGCCAGGAAGAGAGCTCTCACCGGAAACCTAGCTGGCTGACACCTTGACCTTGGACTTTTTTGCCTTCAGAACTTTGAGAAATAGAATTGTATTGTTTGAGCCACTCGGTTTGTGGGATGTTGTTAACGCAGCATGAGCAGACTAATACAGCTCCTAGTACACAGAAGATGCTCAGGAAACATTCCTTAAACTGAGTCGGATAAAGGCACAAATCGAAGAAGGACAGCTCATGTTTATTGAGCTCCCTCTGTGCCCACAACTCTGTAAAGCAAGTACCATTTATAGACCTGTTTTATAGATGGTCACTGAGGCTTAGCAATGTCAGTAGTTTGCCCAAAGTCTGATTGGATAGAATAATTCTTAAACACTGTATCACATGTTTTCTTGAATCTGATGAATTTCCTGTCCCAGACCTGCACCATCCAGTAGGATAGCCATAGCCACGTGTGGCTGTTGAGCCATTGAGACGTGGCTGTCTGGATTTTGAAGTACAAAGCACCAGGTTTCCAAGACTTAGTGGAAAAAAAATGAATATTAACTATTGAAATGTTAAAATAGTAATACTTCATAGTAAGGTATTTGGGGTCAAATAAAATTCTCCCTCTTTAATGTGGCTGCTAGACAATTGTAACAACACATGTGGCTTCATTATATTTCTGTAGAGATAGAGATAGCAGTTTCCTGGGACCTGAGACACAGCTTTAGCCAAAGTGGCATCACTCTGTAGCATTTTTATACCCAGAGATCTCTCTCTAGGTAGGGCCAAGACTTGATCATTCAGAGACTAGTCCACATGGCTCTAACTTCCTCCGGAATTTGCTTTCGGTCTTTGCCCTGACCCTTTGATATGGAGGCATTTGCTAGGGATAAAGGGATAAAGGGCAGTGCCTCAGTCTCATTGGCATCTTGGGGAAAGGTCAGGCATCCAGGGAGTCAGGGAACAAGGTTGGAGCCATTGGCCAAAGTATTATCTCCAAATAATCTGTGAGTATCGGTTACAATAAATCTTGTGTCTGCTCAGTTGGAGGGGAGCCACAGCTCCAAAGAAGATATTTCAAAGGAATTAGTAATCAATTCCTCTCTTCCTTTAGAGGGCAGGAAACTGCTTCCCGTAAACACAAAATAAGCCATGCTAGAATGCCACAGCTCTTCCCAGCTAGCAGGTTGAGGTCATGGCGAGGGACAGTCACTTCCAAACAGAAGAGCAGAGAAGAGAGACAAAGCAAGTAACTAAGACTGAGCCGTTCTTTCCCCACCAGGTTATCACAGGAGGCAAATAGGAAGGAAGGGCGATGTATGATTTGTGTAAATAGGTCAAATCCTTTAGAAAAGAGAAAAGGAAACACCAGTAGATGTCAGTCAGAAGAATCCACTGGCCTCCCTGCGTTTCTGTTTCTCTGCCAGGGGAGTTCTCACACGCTCCAGTCTGAGTCAGAGGAAAGAGATGTTGGAGCCCTCATTTTCCTTCCTTTCTAATGAAGAAATAAATTCTGAAGATGCCAGGATGACATTTTATGTTTCTCCAGAGTGCTGCAGTTTCATGTCATTATTTTGGATTTTGTTTGGTGTTCTGAGTTTCTCTGTCAAGCCCCTGAAGCATCGGGAATCTCACTGGTCTTTCAGGCAAGGAGCCTGGCCATTTGTGCCCAAGCTGCGAGGTTGACAGCGGTGTGGTCTCTGACTAGCAGCTGCAGAACGCTGCAGGGGGCGCTTCCCTCCTGTCTTCTCCAGGTTCCCCTCTGGTGCGTGGAAGGGAGTCCTGTGTACACTCCTCTGCTGGGAATGAGCAGGGCTTTGTGAAGGGCGGCGGGGGGATCTCCTCTGGCAGGGCGGGGACCCACCTGCCCCTGCTTCATTTACAGAGCTCCGTGTGAGTTTCAGGGGTCTCCCGTATCTGTCAATACCATTCCTCTAAGGAACAAAACCATAACAGCTTCAGAGATGGTAAAGATTCTTCAAGTCATCTCGTCGCTCCCTAATTTTTGAAGTTCACGAGCGGGCCAGGTTCAGTCATCTAGCAGGGGCACGTGCGTAGGTCCTGGTGCCCCTAGCCTCGCCCCTCCCCACCGTGCCAGGAAGCCCTCATTGCAGTCACGGGAATAAACTGGATGGCAGAATCCTACTTTTAAATCAAGGTCAGAAACAAATGTGACTGTCCGTTTTTGGCATAAAATGCGAAAATGTGTGCATGATGTATTCGGCCCAGGGAACACCTAGTCTCACAGTGACTTTGGAATTCCCAGCTGCGTCAGTTTCATGGGCAGAGCTCATTTGTTTCTGTTCATGCAGATGACAGGAACTGAGGAGCTGCTCCTGGAGAGGAGCATGCTTTTCTCCTCTTAAACAGGGAAAACGTGAACTTGAGGATCCTTCAAAAAGTATGTTTCCTTGGGATGAATTACTTCTCCAGCAGCGATAGAAATGCTTCTGTTTTTGCCTTTCCTGCACTGGCACCGTCCCCTCCCCCCACCTTCCCCACCCTCATGCTGACACTTCGTCTCTGCTCTCCCTTTGTCCTGATCCCCCCTGGGTCACAGGCGGTGACATTTTTAGAAAGCTTTAAAGTAAAATGCCGCATTTTCTTCCCGGTCTCTTTTACCTAGGGGAAGCCCTCTAGTCTTTGAACACACACATCTCCCTTTTCCCTCCTGGAGGAAGCACGGTGCCCGGCCACCTGTGATGTGGCTGGGTGGCATTTTGGCAGCACGGTGGGCACTGGGACAGCACCCGGCCTCACACTCTCCCGGCATTTCCTGTCACTTGTGGGATTTGTTTCCAATCACCTTTGCTAACCCGTGTGGGTTTGTATTTTAAGCAGACTTCCTGCTTCCGCAGAGCTTCTCACATACAAGACCCAGAGTAACCCAAGGATCAAACAGAATGACTAAATCACTAAGTACATTCATCTCAAATGGCACTTTACCTCCAAACACCTTTTGGGTGCCATCTTATGACTTTTTTCAAAGGTGTTTTCACTGGTTATGGTAGTTTTGAGCAAGGCTTCATTTGTCTTAATTAATTAAAAAAATACCTTACTGTAGTCTAGTCTCATTCCTGTAGAGAAGCCCCCAGATTAACCTTTGAAGTTGAAGATGCTTTTAAAACAAACTTGCCATTGTTATTTGAAAAAGCAGGATCAAACTCGAGAGCCTGCACATGTTACCTTGGCTGTGTAGAAAAGCTCAAAAGAACAAATGAGGGAGAGAAAGGAGAATAAAATGTTTTGATAAAGCTCCCACCAAATGTCATCATTTCAAACCCAAAGAAGTCCCCCCCCCCCCGCCAAGTCTCTGAACCTTGAATTCATCTACAGACTGGGAACTCCTATGAATTCATACTAATTGTAAGCGTGAAGAGACGGAGAGTGTAGAGGAGCACACAGAGCACATCAGGGGCTACCCAGAATTAGTACTATGCATTGACTCAAGTTGCTTAAGTCCTGGAGGTGCACCAAGTGATGCAATTCTCTCAAATTCAGTTGGCGTTGGATGGATGCATTCCATTCTGATGGATGAGATATTTGCTTCCTGGGAGTGTTTTCCTTCACCACAGGCAAGAAAAATTGCTCCTTAAAATATACCTCTTCATGGTTGAGAAATACAAAACCCTCCATGGTTTAAAATTCCAAATGGCTAGCCGTCGTTAAGAGCACCAAGACATCAAAGCATCCAAGCATCCAGGCACCGGGCTTGCTGTGCTCTCCTTGGGTATTTATAGCAGGTCCTGATTGCCTCTGCCTTCCCTTCCTCCTTGTTCCTCTGAACAAACAGGTTGTAATTTCAAGAGCAGCACTAATAGAGAAAAATGTTGAGGATAAATGTCCGTGTTTGCCTCGGGCAGTTAGAAAACACATTAGCTTTCTGGATTTGTGTTCCCTCCCCTTCCTGGTGTCTGTATTTTTGTCACTGATGAAATCTGTTGCTGACAAGCCTGGTAACCAAGATGTAGCTCACCTTGCATCAGCCCTTTAGAAATTTCTCTGATAACCTGGTGGGCCACAAGGCTTGAGAAATTTGGTGCATTGTTTAGGTTACTGTTTCGATTGGAAGTTACCCAGAAATTCTTGTTTGAAGCTGTTATTGTAGTAACTTATGAATTTGTGCTTGATGATGTGTGAATCCTGCTGTTTGATAGTGAAAAATCAGGAGTGGTGGTTACATCTGAATTTCAATTTTCATTCTGCAGTAAGGTAGAAGGGACACACCACTGAATTTTCTTTAAATCAGTGACTTCAGCTGAATTATTAATTTAGTTATTGTGATCCTAGTTTGTGCCAAGCACCAAGTGTTACCTTTTTCCTAAACACAGAATTACAAACGAATTTTTTCTTATAAGCTGGACCACCGTGTTCTACTTCAAAATTACTTGAAAATCAAGTTTATTAAAGAAAAAAAACTAGTTCTCTAAACAGACTTGCTCTTACCATACTCTCACTTTCAAGCTATATCATTGTGATACTCACAGGAGAGTTTAATTTTCAAAACAGTGTGAATGCTAGAAAGCCTTGTATATGATGAGATTTAATTTATCAACAATGTACTGGATTTGGTTGGCGTAACTACAAAATAACTACAACCAAATCAACGCAGAAAATTAGAAGGTTCTGATAGCAATGACCTTTGTGACATAGTCACATTTCAAAGCTTAAATATATGTTAAATTCATTAAAGAAAAAATAAGAATGTTTTTTCTGAGCAACTTTAAAAAAACTTATTTAAAAAAAGGAAAAAAGGACCACCACGCCCTCTAGTGACGAATCATAAATTAGCAATGAAATGCCATTTGGTTAATATTCCAAACCCTTTGGGAGGAAAGCCCTGTGTTTCAGAGGAAACATGAGTTATGAGTAAAATCAGTAGATTGAGGGGTGCTTGGGGGGCTCAGTGGGTTAAGCCTCTGCCTTCGGCTCAGGTCATGATCTCAGGGTCCTGGGATCGAGTCCCAAATCGGGCTCTCTGCTCAGCAGGGAGCCTGCTTCTTCCTCTCTCTCTCTCTCTCTCTCTCTCTCTGCCTGCCTCTCTGCCTACTTGTGATCTCTCTGTGTCAAATATATAAATAAATAAAATATTTTAAAAAATCAGTAGATTGACATGTGGAAAAAAAAGAGGGCGAGTAGGAAATGATTTGTGTTTTTAAGTGTTAATAGTCCAGTCCATCTCTCCTTTTATTTAGATTTAACCTTCTTTTTTGTTTGTTTCTTTTCTTTTCTTTCTTTCTTTCTTTCTTTTTTTTTTTTTGAGAAGTATTAGGTCATGTGCAAGGTTCAAATGTACAAGCTTGCAGATTGATTTTGGAGTTATTTCCCCGTTTTCAACTTCAGTAATACTCGGTGCTCTTTAGTTACGATTACATATTTTAGTTCTGGTACTGTAATCACTGGCCAGAATTTCAGTACTTGGCATGCACAGTAAATGGATATAAGGTAAAAGTAGAAAAAAAAATACTACCAAAAGAAAATAAACACAATCCCACTATTCAGAAATGTTAGTGTTAATATTTGACCTACAGATGTATCTTTTATCATTTTTTAAATGAAGAATACTGCCATTTTCATGCCAAATGTCTGTTCAGCAGCAGCACTGGGGTGGCTCCCCGGTGGCCTGAAGGTGAGTTCAAGGGCTTGAGATGTGGCAGTAAAATGCCAGGTTAAGCTCATTCTGATGTATGTGCTGCTGAGATGGATGTGGGCCCCAAGTAAACAGCGTCTGCCACCCTGCCTGACACCCATCAGGGAATCAGTAACTAACTGTTTGCCGAATGAATGAGGCAGACTCACTATTAAATCAGAATTTTGTAGATTAGAGCTTTCGTGATGTACTAACCCAAGAGGGACATCTCTTTTGTGTCCCCCCAGGGTCTTTTGGGATCACACTGGGGCACTCTCCTTGAAATTTCAAAGGCTTTTATTTTTAATCTTCTCTTCAGTCCAATTTCTCCCAGAAGGGATATGTTTTAACTTGAAGTAAATTGGATGAATTGTGATGGATAACGTTGGGGATGTGCTGAAATGAAGGAGTTAAGGTTGGAAGTGAGCATTGAACGATGGGATTGGGCAATTTTGGAAGTTTGTGGTTTGTTATTTATTTTTTTTAATATTTTATTTATTTGACAGACAGAGATCACAACTAGGCAGAGAGGCAGGCAGAGAGAGTGGGGGAAGCAGGCTCCCCGCTGAGCAGAGAGCCCGATGAGGGGCTCCATCCCAGGACCCTGAGATCATGACCGGAGCCGAAGGCAGAGGCTTAACCCACTGAGCCACCCAGGCGCCCCGGTTTGTTATTTTTGAAAGGCTTGTGCAAAAATTTTTTTTTTCACTTTCATCATTGTCTTGGGGTCCTAGTGAGGAATCAGAAGCAGGCCAGAAAAAAGCTAAGCATTTCATCTAGGCCTTCAGACACCAAGGATCCATCCTCACCGGGCTTCCTCCCCTAGTCCAACGCGCAGGCGCGCGTATAAAATGCTTCAGTCTAACCTGCCTCCTTTGTTTCCCCACCTCTATGCCTTTCCTCCAGTTGGACACTAGGGGGGAGTGTTGCAAATAGCAAAAGAACACAGGAAGGAATTTATAATGGAGATTTGATTGTACTGGTAAAATATTTTATTTACTTATGTTAGATATAACTACTTTCTAAACCTGAATAAATTAACTACCAAACAGATTTTTATAGGAATTCTGCTGACGTAATTTCTGTTCTACATGTGAGGGACCTACATAGACCATTTCTGAAAGAAAAATGCTAAATGTAGGAAGCAGAGCGTCAACTGTAGAAACTTCGCTTATTAGCCAAAGATACAGAGGAAAAAAGAATCTTTTGATAACATGAATTTGAGGTTTCACTGTATTTTAATTCATGGTACCTTAATAAAACTCATGCTTTGATTTAGAAAGGTTTTTTTGTTTGTTTGTTTTGTTTTTTCCAGGTATGCTCATATTGCAATCCTGGATTTTAAGTTCTCAAGAAGTTATTTTGTTTTCAGACTGTTTGCAGCAATTTTTCTGATCTCTGTAATATCAGGCATGGGATAATATTTTGATTAATGATTACAAAAATAGTAATGCTCATTGAAAAGCAAACTCAAGCAATGTAAGAAGAATGATATTATAAAGAGAATAGAAATTGTCCACAATTCCTTTTACTACCCAGACATGGCTACCACTAATGTTTTGGTGAATATCTTTACTAAAATTTTTCCTGTCTTCTGACTCTGACCATAACTTGGTGAGTGGCTTGGACCCATCCCTCGTCCCCACCTTCCTGCCTATAAGCAGTAAACCCTAAATCCACACTACCAACTCAAATCTGTCTCCTGAGTGCCACACGAATGTTGCACGGGCTCCTCAAAATCCATACTATTTTAAAACCAGTTTGTGGAGAACCATTTCTTTTTAATTTTTTTATGTACACTGTCTCTAATATTGGTTCCAATTGGTGAGGCAATCTGCCATACTCCTACAGTGTATGACCTACATTCATTTAGGCTACTGGAATAAATTCAGGTTCCTTTTTACCACTTAGTCCCTCAAACATTGGGACCTCTCCTGTGGTGCAAAGGAATCCCCAGGGAGCGAGATGAATTGCAAATTCCAGGTCCCCACTTCTGGAGAGTCAGGGGATCTTTGGATGAGCAGCTCAGGAATCTGCGTTGGTTCCCAGCCCACCCCCCACCCCAAGTAATCTGGTACAGCTGGTCCCAAGCTTCAGGTTGGTGAAACTCCACACAAAGTCAAGGACAAGCAGGTGAATATAGATGAAGTTGTTACTCTCTTTCTCTTCCTCCCACTCACCCTGAGTTTTGTTTCATTTTTAATTTGTTTTGTTTCATTTTGTTTCGCATACATTGTTGGAGCCCCCAAGCTTGTGAGTACCAGCTGACAGCTTGAGTCTTTGTAACATACAACGTTCCTGGGGGCCCTCAGCAGGGAAGGGCATAGGGAAATGTATTTTGTACAGATTGAAAAACGCAATATGAGGAATGTATTAATTAACTGAATTTTTTCAGGGAAGTGAACTTTGCTACAATTTGTTTAGGTTTTCACACAGTTTATTCAGCTGCTGGAAGGAGGGATATCCAACTAAGGTGGAAATTTAGGACAAAATTAAAGTATAATCATGAAGCGTCAGAGCTGTGAGAACTTTGGAGACGATTATTGGGACCAATGTTCTTATTTCATGGAGAAGTGAACTACAGCCCAGAGAGGTGTAGTATCCAGTCTAAGCCGCTCAGCAAGTTACGGTCAGAGTCAGATCCAGAACTTAAATCTTCACCCCAGGGTACCACCTCTGTCTACTGTGTTCTTACCCAGATTAGATGGCATCCCCGAGGCTTATAGGGTTTTCCATTTAGCTCCCAGGGTACCTGGTTTCAGGGTTTCACAACCCCAGGTCTATGTTCTCAAACCAACGTATTATAACCATGTGTTTATATGTGTCTTTTTTTTTTTAAAGGGGGAATTTGGAACAACAGATTGTAGCACATTGAATCCTCTTTATGAGAGCATCACATCCTACTCAGTGGCTAAGAGCTAAAAGCCAGGGCATGTCAAAATGAGCCTGGAAAAGCACTTAGATAACCTGTCATCTCTCTGTTTCAATAATACTGATTTTCCCTCCAGCTTCGGAATAGATCTTTGTTTCTTCCGTGGAATTAGTTGGTTTGTGTTTGAGGGTGGTATTTTAAGAAAAAAAAAAAAAACTATTTTTGACACTAGAATCACAAGGGTTCCCACATCCTCAAGATCCTGAGGCCTTCGGAGGGCATGATACACTCCCGCTCACTTGATGTGGGGGGACTTGGGAATCATGCTCATTCTGTGGCAGGGCCAAAGGGATTTTTCTCATTTCTATGCTTGTGTCTCTCTCACTCACTCCCAGGGCAAGGGACCAAGTCATTTGCTCTTGAGGGGAATGAGACGCAAAGTGTTATTAGGGAAAGAGCCCACAGCTCTGCTACAGTTTTCCTCACGGTGAATTATAGAGAGCACATTGCTACTCTTCAGCAGTTCCTTCCCTGAGTAGTTATTTCTGGCTGCTCAAGACCCTGGAGGTGAAGACCCTGGAGGTGTGGTTCTCGGGACTTACTTGGTCTTCCTCTCTGAAAATGTGCTCCCCTGCCGCAACTCCCTTAATCTAATAGGCCCATCATCATAAGGTCATTAATGGCTGCAAATGGCTCACCCGTTCACATTAGCCATCTTCCTCCCCCTACCTTGCATTTTAGACTAGGCTTTTTATGGCTTTAATGGAAGAAACAGAGCAACAGATGCTGGAACATCAGGAACTAGGGTAGGTGCTCATAGGGATACAGTCGAGGAGGAGGAAGTTGGGAGAATTGCAGTGGGAGCCTCATATCCTGTCCTTCAAATGGAGGCCTCATGGCTGGCATAGTTGGGAGCCCATTTTTTCAGAAAGGAGAGTTTGGGGGTGTTCTGTTTTGTTCTGTGTTCATGTTCGCCCATCCCAGCCTCGCCCCGGCCTCACCTTCTCAAGATCACATGCGCATGTATGTAACTTTGGAGGAGAAAAACCTGGCATATCAGAAGTTATTTTCAATTAGATATGATGATAAAGCAGTGGTTAATGTGAGAATTAGAGTGGAGAAGCCCGCGCAGTAACCACACTTAGGAGTCATTGTGCATTTCTGGAGAAGATGTTTCTGTCTCGTCTCAGCTTTGGCAGACAACTCAGGTTTTCCATTTTAAAAAGGAGGAAATAGTGTTTTGTTATTTAATGACTGTCAAAAATGTCCTAGGAGCACAGAATCTTGGAGTTCACAAGAACCTCAGGGCTAACTCACGCCAGTGGGCTGAGATGGAAAGATACGCATTCTGGGGGCAAACTTCAAATCAAACCTGACTTGCTGCGTAGTCCCGGGTAAGACACACAATCCTTTTAAATCTGTTTCTTCATCGGACTCAGCAGTCAGGATGAAGACATCTAACACTCAAGCTTGTTAAGAGTATTCGCTCTGGCGGCACCTGGGTGGCTCAGTGGGTTAAAGCCTCTGCCTTCGGCTCAGGTCCTGATCCCAGGGTCCTGGGATCAAGCCCCACATCGGGCTCTCTGCTCAGCGGGGAGGCTGCTTCTCCCTCTCTCTCTGCCTGCCTCTCTGCCTACTTGTGCTCTCTGTCTGTCAAATAAATAAATAAAATCTAAAAAAAAAAAAAAAGTATTCGCTCTGGGTCAAGAGATAAATACATTCACTTTTCTGTCCCTCCTGCCTCCTCTGGGAATTCTTTCCACCACCTTCTGCTTATTTCCAGAGACAAGGAACTCGTTAATTCTTTGGACATTTGCTACTTTGGGTCCTTGTGTGTGTTCATTCATTCTTGTATTCGGTCATAGGTATCGGCCCCTCCTTGAGTGAGGCATTGCTCTTTATAACGAATTCAGAGTCACTATCCCTATAAATTCTGCTCTGAGAGCTCCTCTTCTCATCCCGGCAACAAGGCAAGTTTCCCACATGGCAGCCCTTTGGCTGGGTAAGGACAATCTTTGTGTCTTCCATGCCTCTTTTCTTGTAGAAGTGTCTTCTGTGGTCTTTAGCTTCCTCACTGTCCTGTCCACTAGCATCTGGTTACATTTCTATTTTTGATTTTCCTTAAAATATGACACCTGGAAACCCTATCCCACCTGCTGTTTGGCTAATGCAAGTAAGGCCTGGACTTCCTCTGATTAAGATGGTCTGCCTGGCGTGACGCCTTTAAAGACTGCATTTGCTTTCAGCTGCTTTTAGGTGGTTATTGTGAATTTTTAATGCCTAAACAAATGTCTCAACACACTCGGGAGTCCGCTGTAGCTCTGTGAGGCAGTCGCTCACTCTGGTAGAAGGAACACTGTTCCAGGTGCCAGGAGGGAACAGCATGTGCTAAGGAAGTATAGGGTGCTGATGAAGACTGTGTACTCTGACCCCAGTCTACGTCTAACTGGATGCAGACTAGATACTGTAATATAGATTCTCTGCAGTGCTATGGTTATGTCTATTGTTCTTCTGAGTCCAAGACAATATTTGTGAATTAAGATGGATTGTATTGATATGACACCAAAAATACAAGTAACCAAAGTAAAACTAGATTGACCGGGCTTATCAAACTTAACTGTGTGCCTCAAGAGACACCACCAAGAAGGGGAAAAGACAGTCCACAGAGGGGGAAATAGGTTTGCAGATCACTTGGCAAAGAGCCAGTTATGTATATTTACGAAGCTGTGCAGTCACTGCCATCATCTAATTCCAGAACATTCCATCGCTCCAAAGAAATGTGCCAGGCCTACTGGCAGCAGTCGCCCCCATTTCTGCCACTGCCAGCCCTTGTCAACCACTAATCTACTTTCTATCTCAGGATTGACCTATCCTGGCCATTTGCTGTTAAGGGAACCATGTAGTATTTGCCCTTCTGTGTCTGGCTTCTTTCACTGGGCATAATATTCCAAGATACACTGTATATCCACACTGTAGTGTGTCTCAGCATTCTGTTCCTTTGGACGGCCAAATAGTATTCTACTATGTGGACGAACCACATTCTGTTTTGCCACTTATTAGTTGATGGATTGTTTCTGCTTTTTTGGCTTTCCTGACAAATGCTGCTGTAAACATTTATGAACAAAGTTTCATGTGGAAATAGGTTTTTAATTCTCTTGGGAATATATGTAGGCGTGGCATTGCTGGGTCAAATGGTAACAGTCACAGTTTTTGAGGAACTGCAGAACTGCTTTGCAGAGTGGCTGTACCATTGTACATTTCCACCAGCAACGTGTGAGGGCTCCGGTTCCTCTGGACCCTTCTCAACACTTGTTGTGTATCTGTTTGATTATAACTATCCCAGTAGGTGCAAAGTGGTATCTCATTGTGGCTTTGATTACCGTTTCCCTTTTTCACATGCTTATTGGCTATTTGTGTCCATTCTTTGGAGAACTATTTAGATCCTTTGCTTTTTTAATTAGGTTATTTATCTTTTTATTATTGAATTGTAAGGATTTTTTTTCAGACATTTTAGAGTTTTTAACTGAGGAAGATTTTTGAGAAGGGCAAAGATTCTTGGTGATTAGAACTCATCTAGAAAAAAGATCTCATAAGGAAAGGAGAGGTATTTGAAATAAGAGCAATGAACAGGGGAGACACAACTACACTTATTTCTCAAAGCACCAATTGTGTATTTTTTTAATAGATGGATCATTGTTTTCAATGTAAAACGTGATTTATATCAAACCAGCAGGAAAATAAAATTTATTTGCAAACTCTTAAAAACAAACATTCCAGCAATCAACATGCAAAAACTCAACTCATAATCCTTTAATGTCTTGTACTACTAGAAAACACTATATATTTTTTAAAAATCTTGAGCAAAGTGTTAATGACCTTTTGTGAAAAGTCCTTTGTTTCTTGTGCTATTTCAGTTATCACTTGTATAAAAATTATGATAGTTCTCTGGATTGAGTTTGGACCATGGGAATAGGCGAGTGTTTGGGTGATCTCTGACCTCAGTCTCCTCTCAGATAAGATTTAACTCTAGTTTATTGCCTCCTGCACTCTCTCAGTTACTTCTTACATTTGTCCAGAGCTTTACATAAATCCTGATTTGGAAAAACAGTGAACACGTTGAGTGAGCACATTGAAAAGGAATCCAAGTTCATATGAAGCTGATTTTTTTTTTTACATTAATCAAGAAGGGAACATCAGTCAGTTTTCAGTTACTCAGAATGCACAGTGAAAAATTCCAAAGTGCCAAATCATTACAGATACATACATTCTGAAACCATTTGATTTGAGCTTCTGTGAAAATGCATGTACTGTAGTAAATAATGCAAAGTCAAGTATTGGGGGGGCGGGGGGAGTGTGGGTGGTGCTGGCGTTTCTATCAAGTTACGCTTTTTTTTTTCCGGGTCTGATTGTCTTCTCTGAGTTTTCCACGAGGTGGCAGTGCAGGAAAGCCAAAGACTGTTAGAAATTGTGTTAGGACTGAACATTCTGGTACATGCATTGGCCCTGCTGAAGAATTTAAGGTTTCCTACCTACGAAAGACTATTTTCTGAACTAGGGGCTGATGTTACACCAGAGTCGATTTTTAAAATAAAACACAAGATGGAAGGTGAATCACATTACAGATTTCTTTTGGCTTTATTTTGTTCTTGTTTTAGTCCACAGATATTCATTCACACAGTGAGTTCATGTGATTTGATTTACATGCCCCATGCCAATAACTCCACTGCACAACAAAGAGACTATATTGACTCTTAATATTACAAATGTGGCTGTGATAGAGTCACATAAATGAAAATAAATTTTGAAAACCAACGTTACAGGCTCTTACAAGTATCTACACATTGTGTTGAAATTAGGACAAACATTCACAAGTAAAGGTAAAAGTATATTATTTAATAAAAAAAAATGAGTGAGCACAGAAGTGTTTGTTAATATTCCACAGAGATTTTGAATGCTTAACCAAGACCTTCCTTATCATACAGAGTTTTGCTTGTATACTCTTATTTGCCTTACTTTTATAAAACATTTGACTTTGTTTTTTAAGTTAATGAGCAATAAATGTAACTGATACTTGCTGTGAATTTCAAAACCCAGTTGTTACATATCCAGTCGAGAAAGTTTTATCAGCTGGGATAATGTGTGGTAAGAGAGATGTAGGGTTATTCTGCAGCCCATGCCTGTGCTGCTGGCATGATTGCACAAGGAAAGCAGTACTCGTCTGAGCTCCGTCTGATGTGTACTCAGGATCTGGAAACAGATCAGAGCTTGAATGTGCTCTACATCTACATCTATCAGTGATGTAGTAAGACGGTTTTTCCAAAACAGTCTGTAAGCGCTATCAAATAATCCCAAACCTTTTTCCTGGTTCCTTCCCTGCTATCCACCTCCCACCTCCCACCCTCCACCCACCTCAGCCCCCACCCTTCACCTATCTCACTTTCTATCCTCCATCTGTCTCAACCCCCCTTCCGCCACCTCCCGCTCCCTCACCCTCCACTTACCTCACCCTCCACACAGCTGACCCCCCAGCCCCGCTCACCTGACCCCCACCCTCCTCCCACCTTATCCCCACCCCCATCCCTCATCCTGCATCCACCTCACCCCCCCATCCTCTACCCACTTCCCCCCACCCCCATCCCTCACCCCCCACCCACCTCACCCCCACCCTCAACCCACCTAACCACCCCCAGGTTGCTTAAGGATTCATTTCCACTGATTACATTTCCATTTTCAGTATTCTTCACTTGTCTTTTTTTTTTTTTTTAATTTCTTTTTTACATACAGTTTCTGGCCATTTAGGCTATGATCAGTACCAAAAATGGGGTATTCAAACTTTTTAAAATTTATGAATAGACCTTATTTTTTAGAGCAGTTTTAGGTTCCCAGCAAAGTGGAGGAGAACGTACAGAGATCTTCTCCATGCTCTCTGCCCTCATATACACACAACCTTCTGGTGGGTGATGTTTTAGAGTGTTGGGGCTAGTGTCTGTTGTCCTTATCACACTGCCTCAACGGAAGCTTCATCTCCATGGCCAGCTGTTGGCAGAAGCTGGGAATGGAAGGGGATTTTTGATGGTGGAGTTGGCCTGACGCAGGAAGAAAGGCCTGGGGAAGATTTTCAACTTGTTTATAAGCTGTAATAGTTCATCCTGTAAATGACTTTCTCAGAAAGGTGGAGGAACCACACGGGGATGATTTCACTTGGCAAGAACTCGCTGTGCTCTCTTCATTACTGCGAGATTTTAGAATACTGCTGATAACAGGTTTATTCCTGAGCCCGTGCAGGGCCTCCTCCCAGGCCTCAAACTTCATCTCCAGGAACTGTAATATTTGATGTTATGCTTGTTCAACTTTTCCTGGCTCAGCTTATTCAGATTTTTTTAAAAGTTGCCCATTTTCATTATTATATGAAAAGGAAAATACTACATTCCATTTTCCTCCATGTCTAGTCAATTCCCGGAGTCAAAAAGGGATAAAATAAATGTCTTAGAATGAAGAGTGCAGTGAAGATGGTTAAGTTTGTGAGTGTGGGCACGTGCTCTGTCAGCCTGGATCAAAGGAGGGGCCTAGGAGGTGCTGGTTACTAGATCCTCTCAGCCTGGTACCCTCCACAGGAGACCTTTGCAAAATTTATTCTCAAGGAAATACAAAAAACCTAGACCAGCTTTCTCCTGGGCAATTAGGGCACTTACCTCTTAAGGCCTTCATATAAAGCAGGAGAAAAGCTGGTTTTTAAGAAAAATCAGCATCTGTGTGGTCATAGTAATTGTTACACCATCTCCCCATTTGAGAAGATGGCGGCCTTGAGTCCTGCCCTGAGGAGCCGTTGCTCTACCTTCTGTGAACATTAGGCCTACTTGCTGTGAGGTTATCAATACCCACTTTGCAAAGAGCCACCAGAAGAGTGCTTATTGATGACCTCTTTTGACATAGTGTGGGCTTCTTTGAATATTCTGAATGTTTACTGTAATCCATAAGATAGGGAGGATAGAGTATGGCATGGAGATGGTTTGTGGTTCAGGTGGCTTGGAAAACAGGCTGACAGGCAATGGATAAGGTGTGTCAGAAACGTAGAGACACATGAAGCCTCATTGAGAAGTATATGGTTGGACAGGGGACATTTTGGGACCAAATATTGTTCCAGAATTTATGCTTCATGATAATAATATTACAAGTTAACATTTGTTATATTCTAGGCCCTATGATAAATCCATTCCATGCATAAACTCATTTAATTCTCAAAACAGACCTGTGAGGTACACATTTTTCCTTCTTTGTTCTCACGTGAGGGGACTAAGGCTCAGAGAGGTTAAGTCCTTCAGCCTAGGTCACCCAGCTAGATATAGACTTAGAATTCCAATCCAAATCTTTGATTCCAAACTTAGGATTTTGAGTTATGAAAGATGTTTTTGAAACTCTAAAAAACTGATTCTTCTACGATATGGGGGAATAAGAGTTCATGATTTTTCTCTCATTTCCTTCAAGTTGATTGACTATATTCTACCCTAATAAATTCTTGGGGAGACAACATGTCTTAATTAAGTCTGTCCTAATTAAATACCTTAGACTGTGTGGCTTATAAACAACGGAAATTATTTCTCATACTTCTGGAGGCGGGAAGTCTGTGAGCCGGGTGCCAGTGCGGTCCCATTTTGGTGTGAGTTCTCTTTCAGGTTTTAGACTCCCACCTTCTTGTTGTCCTCAGTGGCAGAGCAGAAGCTAGTTAGCTCTCTGGCCTCTTCGTATTAGGGCTTCACCCTCATGACCTAATTACCTTCCAAAGGTCCCACCTCCTAATACCATCACATTAGGGGGAAGGATTTAACATATGAGTTTGACAAGGACACAAACATTCAGTCCATATCAACAATACAGGTAATTAGGAGAACTGCCCACGGATTGCCAGGGGTGAACTCTGCTCGCATCTGCTGCCCTGATGTAATGATTGGTAAGCACCATCTTCCACTCTCAGTGGTGCCTCAGTTTGGACAACAAATTAGCTGGTCACCCTGTGTATGACCTCGTTTCCGCCAGAGCAGATCTGAGAAGAGAGACGACCTGTCAGTTTGGAGTCAAGAAGCACATGGGTCGCCCCATCTCTCTTGCTTTCCTGTGGACCACCTGTTCCACCCCACGGCATCATCTTGAGAGCAATGACAACTTTTGGTCATTGAACCGTCTTGAGTCTAGCTGCTATGCACTGCAGGTCAGTGAATTCTGGGCTGGTCTTCACTTGCACTCCTGTATTCAAACAGCGCGGTTCTCCCTTCCTAATTGTCTTGGCACTCGTACTTCTGTCAATGTCAAAACTTTCTGTTCAGACTTCCAAGCGCCTGAGACATTGGCCATGCAAGGGTATGAGTTCAGTGCACTGGTCGGAAAAACTTTAAATAATGGCTTTCCTAATGGCATTATAATCTTATGGGCCAGATGAGATGCTCAAGTAAAATTTCCAAAAACTTCCTACGATTTCCTACAACTTCATACATTTGTTTAGGATTGTACATGAGCAAATCTGGAACCACATTGGATAAATAGATACTCGCACCAGTCAGCATAATCAATCAAGTAGGACGAGCCGTTTCTAAATTTTTGTTTTGCCTTTGGGAAAAGCATATGAAGATCAAAGTAGTGGGTTTTTTTTTTTTTTAGTTTCACTTTATCCTATATTTTAACTCATAACTGATGAAATATTAGATAATGTATACTATTAATAACCTATTTGCATATGGTGCTCTGGTTTTTCCAAAGACGTTTTGCATTTATTACCTTATTTGGTCCTCCAATACTCCTGTGATTAAAGTAGGATAGGAAATTTTATCTATTTTTATAGAGGAAGCACCTGTGCTGGGGAGAGTCTAAGTGACTTTCTACCAGTTGGAAATAAAGTCAAGGCCCAAACTGGAAACTGTCCTCCCAGACCAGTCTCTCCCACCAAACCAAAGAAACCCCTGACTCTTCATTTCCATTTCATTTGTACGTTGACCCAAAAGCTTAAAAATCATGCCTACTTGGGTTATATTCACTTAATGTTTTTTCCTATAAAATGTAAAACAATAATCTATAAAGAATTTTTTGGGGAAAGTAATATCCACTCTATCTGGAGTGGTACCTTTTCTGTTTGGAAGGTAATCTTTTCTGTTTGGAGTGGCTACACCCTTTTGTGCCCACCTTACGTCTCTCTTCTATTCAGCATCTGGTTACACAAGCCTTTTTCACCTCCTCCCTTATTTTCTCCTAATGTTTTAGAGAAGGTAGGAATATGCGCTGCTTGGAAGAAGCAAAAAAAGCACCTCAAGTTATGTTGTTTACAAGTGACTGATGATGGTCAATTAGTTGGATCTGATGGAAAACAAGGATTCAGGATCATACCTTCAAAACCACATGACCCCATATCCGAAGATGGGGACCTTGGGGCCTGCAGTCACATTAAATTTTGGCGGTAGAATTATAGCCAGATTTTAATCCTGAACATTTGGGCCGCCAGTGCCTCAGTTGTTAATATTATCCGTTAAAACATGTAAGTCTCAGTATAAAGAGCAGTGCTTAATCCTGGGGATTGGATTGGGAGTGGTATTGAATTGTCTTTGCCACAACATGGAAGGCAAATTAAGACATGTCTTCTTCCTCCCAAACAGGGATAACCTCCCTGGTAGAGTTTCTCCATTGCTTTTGCATATTAGTGCAAGTAGGTGCTGTTTCCATGAATGTCAGAGTCCACTCTGTCCCCATGGGAGCAAGGTTGGAAACCACCCAGCTCTTTCTATTGAATTTATGGGGAGAGGATAGTATTGATTTATTTAGGGAAACTCAGCATGTCTCATATCCAGCCCTTTCTTAAGTCTTGGGAAGTGATTTCAGTGCTGATGGAGTTTCTGGAAAAAAAGTGTCACATGGCATTGCCAGTAAATCCATGTTGTCAGGGTGGTGGTGTCATTTTTACAATTCTGGCACCACAGAGAATGATGTCACAGTACAGTGATAAGGCAGTCAAGTCACTTAAAAGTTAATTGTGAGGAACAGGAGAATGGCAGAGAGCAGCTTGTTTGGGGAATCTCTTAGATAAATGTCTTCTTAGGCTTTGTCTGTCTGGATACAGAGCCACCAGAGCAAGTCAGTGCACCCTGAAAAATGATGAGTTGTGTTCAGAGAAGCTAACCGTATTTCAGAGGAATGCTGGACACGGGGCTGAGCAATGGCTCCACACTCAGACTTTGATAGAATTGTACTCTGCTTGGCTGTGTTTCGGACAGCTTTGTTGTTTGAGCCTCAGTTTTTGATGTGCTTGCTTAATACAGGGATGGTCCAAACAGGCTTTTGGGGGACTTTATTAACAGCTTTGAGGAGTTCATTGTCTAAACTCACTGCCTGAAAATGCCACTCAATTAGCCATTCAGAATCAGTACCTGAGGAAGCATTTGGGAAAAGAGATCTAGCTGGTTACTGCTGATGTGGGCTCCGGCTCCGGAGAGGGCATGGTGGTGCTGATTGCATTCTCTGAATCAGGGCTCACTAGCTCCTCAAGGAAGGATGACAAGGGTGCCTGCCAGAGTAGAAGCCTTAGATGCTCCCCTGTAACCATATTGTCGAACTTCTCATGTAACCAAGTGCTTCTCGGAAGGAACGTGGATGGTGCCCACCTACTCCTTGAACTTACGAGGACCTGGGCTCCAGTCTGGCTCTACATCGAGGCCACCAACTAACCTGGTGACCTTGGGAAAGTCACTTTGCTGCGCTGGATCTGAAGATGGGACACCATCAGTATTTTTCTGCTCTTTTTCTTTTATTAAGCCATGAACCCTTTTAAAAACATTAAAATTTCATGCCCTTGTGTTTTTTTAAATCACAAAATGCCCATGGTAAGTACAATCAAAACACTATCATATTGAATAGGTTATTTTTGAAAGATACTTAACAGACTCAAATCTGATACGCCATTCCTTTCACTTCCCAAGTCAGAGGTTTCTGAGGGCTCTAAAACCCGACATTCTGTGTCATGAGACCCACTGATACAAAAATGCTTTTAAAACAGTCACCTTGTGTTTTTTTTTTTTTCCTTTCTTATCTTCATGGTTCACCAACAAAAATATCAAGAAAACTCACTTTACTCTTCACTTTTTTCTGGGTATGAACTGCCCTGGGCTCTCCCGTAAGATGCCAACACCCATACAGGCCAGCGTCAGGATGGGTCTGTCTGCCTCTCTCAAGACCTTTCTGTAGTTTCTACCAGAAAGAAATGTTGACTGCTGTCATCTTGGATAATGTCTGATCACTTTCTTGATGTAAATGTACTGTTTCATCCACCTGGTTACCTGCTTTGGAATGTGGGATATAACTATTGCTCTGAGTCTACAGACGATTCTCAGAATGACCTTTGTCAAATGCTCTGTTAGCTTCCCATGTGGTAATGTCTTCTTTCTCCCTTACTTTGCTCATCTGGTTGCATAGAATGTTAGAGCTGGACAGGAAGTCAGAGTGTCAGATTCAGCCCTCTGGTTTTTGCAGATGAGAAAACGGAGGCTTCCAACTTCGTTCCCAATGAAGCTCTCTGGGAATTGGTTATTACGATTTTGCTCAAACTGCAGCTTCTCCCTTATGATAGTCACATGACACCTACAGTTTTCATAGTCCTAATTCCCATCAACTGTTCTTTACATACTGTCTTCCTTCCCTCATAAATGTAGGACTTGGGTGACCTAATTGAACATGCTGATTTTTTGCTTTGCTAAAAGCTTCTCAAGCTATAAATAAATAATTGTGGGAAGATGCTTGATGGCCTTTCAGCTGAAATAATAATCTCTTGGATTGATAGAATTTCTTTCCTGCAAGAGCTAAAAGCACCTCTTACGTACTAGCACATTCATCTTTGATATCATTGTGGAACTATAGGGACAGACTTGATCATCTGGAGGAACAGAACTTTGAACAAGGCCTTGTTGCATGCCCTACTATGTGTTCTTCCCGTAAGTAAATAAAAGTTGGTGGGATTTAAAGAAATTAGAAGGCAAGGTCCTGGCTTTGGAGTAGTTGTTGTAATAGGATATAGCATCATGAGACAAGATGGAGAACTTTGGGAGGCTTTGTATGGTCGCGAAATTAGGAAAAGTAGAAGACGGTATTGTCACAACTGGAGATAAATATAGGCACGTGCCAGCTGTGGGAGCAGGTGGGATAGAGCCCAGACTTCTATAGGAGCAAGGCGGTGGGAGGGAGAACTAGATTGATTTATGTTAGATAGTAAAGCATCGGTGATACAGTGAGGGTGTTACTGGCCGCACTGGAAGCAGAAGTAAGAGGAGACCGAGGGAGAAGGTTAGAGAATGTTGGAGATGGTTAGAGCTGCAAAGGTTAAAATAAGAATTAACTGAAGAGCGAGAAAATCAGTTTGGAATTGGTCTACATTTGCATGCCACTTAAGATTTTTCAAAGTATTTTTATTTCCCTGTATAACCTCTAAGGCTTTTTCTTGGCCCAACAAAGGAGTCTACTCTTTTTTTTGTTGTTGTTCCCTTTCCCTTTTTTTTCTTCAGATGATTGAGATTGTATCTATTTTAACAGATGGGAAAGATGAGGCTCTCTCAAGGTCACATGGTTAAGTAGTAGTAGCGCGAAGACTCAACACACTTAATATCTGCTGATTCTCTGGTAACTTGCACTCACTCTTCTACCCTTCTTATCATCTCTAAGCTAGTTTGAACTGAAACCCAAGACTCAGTTCTTTATGTGGGCTTTGCTGATTTACCGCAGTCATTCCCTTGCCTGCCACAGGGGCCCACCCTAACCTCTTTAATCTTTCACGATCTGCTTGCTGTGGAGCTTTTCACCAAGGCCACAGCCTGCCTCGGGTAGAAGAACTTCCATTCAGAGTATGACTCTATGGTTAGGGTCGGTTACTTAAACGAAGGCTTTAGTCCAGGGTAAAGACAGGTGATGAAGAACACGGTGGTGAATGAACAAGGCTCCCAGGGCGAAATGAAAGGTAGAACCTCTCCTACTTACCGGTGACTGTAACTGCTTCAAGGAATCTATTATTACAACACATAGGACTCGAAAATAGGTGTGGTAGGGGAAACAGAATCAGTACTCGTTCTAATATTACTTCCCAATACTTATTGTATAATGTTATCAATGTGATAGCCTACGGACTCTTTTCCCCTCCCTCTGTTATTATCCTTTGAACTCAAATCTGTCTTTCTGCTACTTCCAGATGTATGAGTCTGACCATGTCATTTACCCACTAAAACCCTTCAGTAGTTCCCCATTTCCCTACAGGAACAACCCAAAGTTTCTAGCTGGATGTACAAAGACCTACCACATGGCCCCCACCCAGCCCTCCAGCTTCCTTCTCGCCACTCACCTACTTGGAAATGCACCTCATTTGTATTTCCACCAGTCCCCTGTGAAACGTCACCTTTTCATATCTCCTTCTGTTGACTTTCTGCTGGGATATCTGTTCTCTCTCTTATGAGCATGACCAGCTATTCCTCCTCCTTCAAGATTCAGCCGAGGTGCCGTCTGGTCTAAGGAGTAACCCTGAACTCGACCTCTTTCCTGTCTCTAGCTGGCCTCAGCCCCTCTTTGGGGATCATATATCCCTTTGCATGCGCTGTTCTATCATGGACATGGTACACCGAAATAGTAATACGTGTCCATAAATGTCATTGTTTACCACGTGTCATCACTGTTAATTTCTCTCCAATCTCTGTAACCACCTCACACTTGGCACGTAGGAAGCAATCAGGTAAGGCTTGTTGAATAGAATCGATGAGCCTATAAGAGGTATTATCTAGATTTTTCCTGTGATAAAACTCATTTCCAAAATGATTTGCTAACTTTACTAAGGTTCACAGCTTGGAAATGGGAGAAGGAACTGCTGAGCCACACTGTATACCAGACTTATGCTTTGATTTCTATCTGCTCCATCCAATCATAAGGACAGAATTTAAGGTCAAATACAGGAATGATAACGTTTTGTTCTCATTCGTTGCAGCCCAGAGTACTAGTATAGGAGGTGCTCAGTAATGTTCAATGGGATTGACTTGAATTCTCTTCTTCTATCCCTTTTGATTAGTTTTATTTTGGATATTGGGCCCATCTCTACCTATGCATATATGCTAAAGAGACACTACACACTAATTTATGGCTTACAGACATTCAAACAACTTGATTCGTTTCTTTTCCCCCTAAAATTAGTTTTCTAGATACTCTTCTTGGTGACTTTATATCTATCTCCAATGACTCTAGGTATAATGAGAGTGATCACATAATTGATCACACTTTTGAGAATAAAAGGAAGTGTTGTTAATAATTACATCAGGAGAGGAGACACAACTGGGATCGTCCTGGGTGAACCAGCTTGTGTGGTCACCGTGAGTGTGATGCATCACAGAGAGGAGAGACTTAATCCGGTGCTTTGGACCAAGCCCTTAAACCAGACTTGTGTTCTCTTCTGAGTTTCCCATATTGTAGAAAAGTCCTGGGAATCTAGCACACCTTCTCAAAAGGTGAAATTCCTGGAAGAAATCTGGGACAGTCAAGGCATTCATATATTCTTACTAATATCAGTATGCTTGCATGTACCTCAAGGTTTATTTTGTGCAAAACCACCACTAGAGGTACTTTTTTCAAGTTATTTATGAAATTTAATAAAATTATTTAGTCAAGAAAATCAGATTGGCATAAAGTTATTAAAAGAAATAATAGTTTATAATATAGTGTATTTAATATGATACAACTATATATAGTACCTTTATTTACAACAGTATATAGGCTTTTGAGAATTTTTTTAGCCTTTCATTCTTTTTAAAATTCTTTTTAAATTTAAAGAAGTTTTTAATATTTAAATTCAATTAATTAACATATAATTTATTATTTGTTTCTAGGGTACAGGTCTGTGATTCATCAGTCTTATATAATATCCAGTACTCATTACAAACATACCCTCCCCGATGTCCATCATCCAATTTCCCCATCCTTCCACCCTCCTCCCCTCTAGCAACCCTGAGTTTGTTTCCTATGATTAAGAAGCTCTTGTGATTTATTTCCCTCTCTGGTTTCGTCTTGTTTCATTTTTTTCCTCTCTTCCCCTCTCTTCCCCATGCCTTATTTCTTAAATTCCACATATCAGCGAGATCATACGGTAAAGGTCATTTTTAAGAAACAATGGTTAGGAGAGTTGTTTGCAACCAGAGCTATGGACCTCTAGTGTGCTGTAACCCTTTTATGGAAACACTGCCAAATCTGGATCATCACGTAAAATGTTTATTCTTGGTCTTCATGCCTTCTCTAGAACGCCTATCTGTTGACATCCTGTCTGATGTAATGGGTCATGAAATGCAATCGAGGAAAGGGACTAACTTACTCTCAGTTAAAAGATAAAGTGTTTGGCAACATGAAGCCATTGGCAAAGATAGTGTTTTTCCTGGAATATACAAGAGGTTTGCTTTGCTGGTATGTAAGAGATGCGGTCAAGGCAGTTGTCTTCAATAGTCACTCTGGCCAGAAGTGTATCCACTCAGAGATTGGGACAACTACAGATGGTATCAGAGACACTGTGAGCCAGTGTCACTGCTGTCGTTTGATTGCTAGTAGTTCTGGGAGCTAGACTACAGTGTGCTGTGAAAAACAGAAGGACTGGGCAATGCTACTGCAGAGAGGAATTCCATACTGCTCTATTCTACCTTGTATAAGATTATTTTGGCTCAGAGGCAGCTGCGAATATTCTTTCTTTTCTTTTTTTTTTAACCAACTTTGTCAATAATAAAAGAAAGGTCATGTGCAGATACTCAAGTTGGAAATAGACCACAGACAAGTTCTTCCGACTCAGTTAAGTTTATCTTCTTTGATTCTCCTCTTGCCCTACAGATATATTTAGGACATAAATCTTTGGAGAATTTCAGTAGATGGGTTTTTATCTGGACTAATATGACCGCTCTAGAAGTCTTTGGGAATTATTTGGAAGTGTGTTGATGGCTACAGCAACTAGAGGGACACCACTGACATTAGTTAGGTAGAGGTCAGGGAGAATATGTACCCTTCACCCCTCAATGCACAGAATTGCCTTGTATTATAAAGAATTGTCCTTTCCCATAGTCAGTAGTGCCCCTTTGTGCAACGCTTGTAGAGCATATATTCCTAATTTGGATAGCATATATTCTGTTTTCTCCATATGTGTGAACGGTGAAACAAAGTCTTTAGGCTTTAAGGTCACTGAAAATTACTCTTCATTGACATTTTTATTGTTAGTTGTTGTATTTGACAACATTTTAAAAAATACTTGGCAGAACTAACGCTATTCCCTTTTGCAATCTACCTACTGTCTATTTGCATTTTAAAATTTCCCTTACTGCAACAGCTGTACAAAGGCCATTACAGAATAGAAGGAAAAAAGGAGACCATATTTATGAACCAAATTAATGAAAGGCAAAAGGAAAATGTTTTGCCTAAGCTTTGTGCCTATAAAGGAATGAAATAATGTGTTGCTGAATCCAAACTGAGCTGAAATATAACAGAAAAAAATCTTATAAAAAGATATCCTAGCTCTTGCCCCTAGAAGTTTAGATGTTAGGTAGATGTTTATGATTAATTAAAACTCAAAGAGCAGGGGCACCTGGGTGGCTCAGTGGGTTAAGCCTCTGACTTCAGCTCAGGTCATGATCTCGGGATCCTGGGGTCGAGCCCCACATTGGGCTCTCTGCTCAGAAGGGAGCCTGCTTCCCTCTCTCTCTCTCTGCCTGCCTCTCTGCCTACTTGTAATCTCTGTCAGATAAATAAATAAAACCTTAAAAAAAAACCTCAAATAGCAGTACAGGGTCTGGGTCTCTTGGCAAATCACCCAGAGTTTAGAGCAGTCGTTCTCAATTAAAATTTACACTGCTAATCACATGTGAAAGGGAATAATTTTGTAGGTAGATGCTCAACCGATATTTGTTGACATTTGTATGAATGAATAAGTGAATGAATGAATGTTTCCTGTGGGTTTTATTAGCCAAGATCCATGGCTGTAAGCCACAGCCAAGAGTAATTAAAAGTAGAATTGTTTGGGGGAAAACTTTGGTGGAAGTTATTTAAAATTAAAAGGCAAGACAAAGTCAACATTTACAAAACGCTCCAAGCATAGATTAAAGTCTGAAAATAGATGATTTCTTCATCCTTCAAACCCAACCCATTTCCACAACCCTGCTACATAATGTCTGCACTGAACTTCTGTCCAAGCCCTTCTATATGTTTATACTACCTAGTTCTAACAATCCCTTTTGGGGTCTGGGCCCTCCAACAAAAGCCACATTTCAACAGACTTTCTCCTTTTGGCCACCAGAGTGTCCCCTAAAATAATTGAAGCCTGTGGGTTTTAAATATAGACCTGACTGATGCAACTTGATTACAATGACCAAGTTTGAATTTCAGCACAAATGCTGTGTTTACAATATCAGAGTATGGTTGGATTTTTAACAATAGATGTTAAAAGGCTATTGAGATTATTTGTGCCTGGTTAGCACTTTCCTTGAGTGCTTATCTACCCAACAGAAGGGCTAGGGTTTCACTTAGCTAGCCCCTTAGAACGAGAGCTTCAGGGGAACAGCTTGGGAGAGGAAGGAGAGGAAGGAAGGAGTTGTCATAGCTGCGGAGACTCTGTTGGTGGAAATGCACTCCCTCTACTCATCGCTCCTTGATTTCCTCCCAAGGAATCAGTACTTGATGGCTCCAATCCCACAGGTCTGTAGGTGGCGCAAATGGCCCCTCCTTACTCTTACTCCTTGTAGTTTGCTGGGTGTGCTGAGAGGCTGTCTTCTCCGGAGACCCACGCTTACTAAAGAAGACTTTCCCCTTTTCCCCACCTTTTTTTTTTTTTTTTAATTGTGGTAAAGTATATATAATGTAAAATTTGCCCTTGTAACCACTTTTAGGTGACATTAATTATATTCACAATGTTTATAACGTCTCTGTGATTTATTTCCAAAACCCTTGCATCACTGGAAACATAACCTCTCTACTATGAAACGATTACTCCCTAGTCTCCTCTCCCTCAAGCCCTTTGGGGGGCGGAAGGGGCAAGTGTCACCTAGATAACAATTCATTTAGATCCAGACTAATACAGAATACACTGTTGTCCTGGAAATATTTTCTTCATATTTGTTCACTTTATGGAACATGCACTTTCTCTGTTCTGGTCGGAATGTAACTGTATTCATACAGTAAATTCACCAGGAACTGTGCTGGAAGGCAAGCACCCTTTATACGAAAGTTGCCCGGGACGCGGGAGTGGGTCCAGGTCCACTGACTCACCACCTGTGCTCATTCCTTCCCACTGGGTCCCATAGCTTTGGCTTCCTGCATTTATGGGCTGTCAGAGTTGGAGACCACGGCCACTGAGGTCATATAAAAACTCTCTTCCTTTTATAGATGAGAGAATGTGCCATGCCCAAATTCACATTTCAAGCTACTACTGACTGAGGTGGGGCTTAAATTAGGTCTCCAAACTCCTGGCCCAGTACTTTTTATATTAAATTCATCTCTTCTCAAGGAATGTGTATTAGACTTGTGGAACATTTATAGATGTTTCAAAAACTTCAAGTTTCATTTGAGAATACAGATGTTTATATCCTACAGAAGATTGAATTCACACATTAGCTCTTCAAAATAATCAAATTAAGAATTTTTATTTTAATCTAAAAGTTTTATTGTTTAGAAATAAAAACACTTGGAAGAGAATTCTTTTCTCCTGAAGTAGATTGTAAATACAGCTCTAACATTTTTACCTTTAAAAAATTTAATAAAAATATGGATGTAGAGCCTGGGTTTGGGTCAGTTTGAGAGTGTGAAATTTTATGAAACCCAGGGTACTTTGTATCTTTGAAAGTGTTGTTCTAAGTAAAGAGGAATAAAATAATTTTTTAAAGTATTTTGAAAATTTCTACTTAGAGTTGACAGGTTAATACAGAATGCTCAGTTAAATTTGAATTTCAGATAAATAGTAAATAATTTTTTCTAGTATAAGAATGTCTATGTAATATTTGGGACTTATACTAAAAATTTATTATATACCTGATATTCAGATTTATATATTATTTGCTAAATCTGGCAACCTTATTTCTATTATATATCTAATTTTTGACAATATTTTTTAGAAGATTTTTAAAATTGTGTTATGTTAGTCACCATATAGTACATCATTAGTTTTTGATATAGTGTTCCATGATTCATTGTGTGTGTATAACACCCAGTGCCCCATGCAATCCATGCCCTCCTTACTACCCATCACCCGGTTCACCCTTTCCCCCACCCCTGTCCCTTGTATAACTCTCTGTTTGTTTACTGGAGTCCATAGTCTTTCACGGTTCATCTCCCACTCTGGTTTCTCCCCCTTCATTTTCCCCTTCTCTTAGTGTCCTCCATGCTGTTTCTTATGTTCCACAAAGAAGTGAAACCATATGATAATTGATGTTCTCTGTTTGACTTACTTCACTTAGCATAATCTCCTCCAGTCCCATCTAAGCTGATGTAAAAGTTGTTTATTCATTCTTTCTGATGGCTGAGTAATATTCCATTGTGTATATGGACCACATCTTCTTTATCCATCATCTGTTGAAGGGCATCTTGGCTCTTTCCACATTTTGGCTGTTGTGGACATTGCTGCTGTGAACATTGGGTTGCATATGGCCCTTCTTTTCACTACATCTGTATCTTTGGGGTAAATACCCAGTAGTGCAATTGCTGGGTTATAGGTAGCTCTATTATCATTTTTTGAGGAATCTCCACACTGTTTTCCAAAGTGGCTGCACCAATTTACATTCCCACCAACAGTGTAAGAGGATTCCCCTTTCTTCACAACTTCTACAACATTTGTTGTTTCTTGCCTTGTCAATTTTTGCCATTCTAACTGGTGTAATATGGTATGTCAAAGTGGTTTTGATTTGAATTTCCCCAATGGCTAATGGTGATGAAGACTTTTTCATGTGTTTGTTAGCCATTCGTATGTCTTCTCTGGAGAAGTGTCTGCTCATGTCTTTTGCCCAATTTTTTGACTTGATTATCTGTTTTTCGGGTGTTGAGTTTGAGAAGTTCTTTATAGATCTTGGATATCAGTCCTTTGTGTGTAGTGTCATTTGCAAATATCTTCTTCCATTCTGTGGGTTGCCTCTTTGTTTTGTTGACCATTTCCTTTGCTGTGCAGAAGGTTTTTATCTTGATGACGTCCCAAAAGTTCATTTTTGCTTTTGTTTCCCTTGCCCTTGGAGACGTGTCTTGAAAGAAGTTGCTGTGGCTGATGTCAAAGAGGTTACTGCCTATGTTCTTCTCTAGGATTTTGATGGATTCCTGTCTCACATTGAGGTCCTATATCCATTTCTAGTTTATCTTTGTGGATGGTGTAAGAGACTGGTCCAGTTTCACTCTTCTGTATATAGCTTTCTAGTTTTCCCAGCACCATTTATTCAAGAGACTGTCTTTCTTCCATTATATGTTTTTTCCTGCTTTGTCAAAGATTAGTTGACCATAGAGTTGAGGGTCCATATATGGGCTCTCTATTCTGTTCCACTGATCTATGTGTCTGTTTTTGAGCCAGTACCATGCTGTCTTTGTGATCACATCTTTGTAATATAGCTTAAAATCAGGCAACATGACGCCCCCAGCTTTGTTTTTCTTTTTCAACATTTCCTTGGTGATTTGGGGTCTTTTTTGGTTCCATACAAATTTTAGGATTCTTTGTTCCAGCATTTTGAAAAATGCCATTAGTATTTTGGTTGGGGTGGTTTTGAAAGTATAGATTGCTCTAGGCAGCATAGTCATTTTAATGGCGTTTATTCTTCTGATCCATGAGTATGGAGTGTTTTTCCATCTTTTTGTGTCTTCTTCAGTTTCTTTCATAAGTCTGTTGTAGTTCCTTGAGTACAGACCCTTTACCTCTTTGGTTAGGTTTATTCCAAGGTATCTGATGGTTTTTGGTGCTATTGTAAATGGAATCAATTCTCTAATTTCTCTTCCTATAGTTTAATAGTGTATAAGAAAGCAACTGATTTTTGTGCATAGGTTTTGTGTCCTGCCACATTACTGAATTGCTGTATGAGTTCTAGTAATTTGGGGGTGGATACTTTTGGGTTTTCCACATACAGTATCATGTCATCTGCAAAGAGAGAGAATTTGACTTCTTCTTTGCCAATCTGAATACTTTTTATTTCTTTTTGTTGTCTGATTGCTGTTGCTAGGACTTCTAGTACTATCTTAAACAACAACAGTGAGAGTGGGCATCCTTGTTATGTTCCTGATCTCAACGGGAAAGCTCTCAGCTTTTCCCCATTGAGAATGATATTCGCTGTGGGTTTTTCATAGATGGATTTTATGAAATTGAAGAATGTTCCCTATATCCCTATTCTCTGAAGAGTTTTAATCAGGAAAAGATGCTGTATTTTGTCAAATGCTTTTTCTGCATCAACTGAGAGGACCATGTGGTTCTTCTCTCTCCTCTTATTTATGTGTTCTATCACATTGATTGATTTGTGAATGTTAAACCACCCTTGCATCCCAGAGATAAATTCCACCTGGTCATGATGGATAATCCTTTTAATGTACTGTTGGATCCTATTAGCTAGGATCTTGTTGAGAATTTTGGCATCCATATTCATCAGGGATATTGGTCTGAAATTCTCCTTTTTGATGGGGTCTTTACCTGGTTTTAAGATCAAGGTAATGCTGGCCTTATAGAGTCTGGGAGTTTTCCTTCTATTTCTATTTTTTGAAAGAGCTTTAGGAGAATAAGTGTTATTTCTTCTTTGAATACTTGGTAGAATTCTGCAGGGAATCCATCAGACCCTGGACTCTTGTTTTTGGGGAGGTTTTTGATCACTGAGAAGATTTTCATATTTATTTAGATCATCCCCAGTTTAAGTACAAGGTCTCTCAAATGAATAAAATACCTCTTCTTCTGAAGGCATTGAGAGCAGTCCTGAGCAGAAAGTGTTACTGTTGTGCTAAGTGCAGCTATAAGGGCAAAGCCCCGCAGTCCAGGGAGAGCTTCCACAAGGAGCGATTCCTGGGCTCGCAGTGGCAGCAGTGGACAGTACGAGGCATGAGTGAGCATGGTGTGTATACACTGAGGGTCTAGCGGGAGTCAGAGTGGAGAGAACGCTAAGCCTGGTTTGAGTCGGGCTTCAGACACACCATGCTGGCATGGCCTGGAAGGAGCATTTCAGGAGAACGACATTGTTGGTAAGAAGGTCAGCATGGAGACTACTGCAATAGTCCACCTTGGACATCATGAGTCAGAACCAGGGTTATGATAGTTGAAGAAGAAACAGACCAAACCAAAAGTTCCAGAGATCAAAATCACCAGTCCTTGCTTGCTGATTAGATGTGGACATCACAAATAGCAGGCAATAGCTATATTGATCCTTTCACTTCAGGACAGTAGACTTGTGTATGTGGATGAAGGACATGCAGTTGTTAAAAGACCCTTCCATGGTAATTAATAGATGTATTAGTTTTCTTTCAGGTGATTATCTTGATTTTATATATATGTGTGTGTGTATATATATATATATATATATATATATATATATACACACACACACACACATACACACCTTGATCACACACACACATACCTGTTTACCAAATAGAAAAGAATGGTCTAAGAAAAATACAGTGGTACTCATTTTCTTAATGTTCCTTCCTCAACATTCTCTCTAGGATGTAGGGTCTAATTTAACTCTGTCGGTCCTTGTGGCCTCATCCACCTGTCATTTTGTTCCCCTCTGGTACCAGTAAGCCTTCCATGAAAACCACGGAAGTTCACACAGGTTTCCCTCCACTCTTTCTGCTGGATGCTGACCATTTTGTACGTGACACATCAATCTTTCACTGAAATCTTTCTGGATCCCTTGTTCGGCTGCACCCTCCTCGAAACAAGGCATGCTCAGACATCTGTTTTTAAGTTCAAAAACCATTCCATGAAACCCTAACTTTGCACAGAATTCCCATGTTCCCAGGAAACAGGCCTGTACCATGAAACCAGCTGGACAAGCATGTCAGCTTCTATACCTGTTTTTATACCAGGTTTTCAGATCTTGGCCGGATTTACGACTTTTTCCCTAACCCTCAGGCATTTGGTTTTTCTCTGCTGGCCCCAGTGAAGTTGCTGTTCTTCACATCACCTGAATCCTGGCCACATTTTGGTCTCAGATACCTCCCAGAACCTTTATGTCAAATACCTCTCTTCTAGGACCTTCATTCCCCCTGGATGTCCATGTTCTCTAGAGGTCTCTTTCAGATCTCAAGCTTTTTCTTGCCCACTCATCTCTGTCCAGTTAATGCAGTTCTTTTCATTCGGCTGTACACTACAAAAATGTCCCCCATCAGATCTTCCTGCCTTCTCTAGAGATCTGCCCAGTCTTCTTACTTTTCTCAAATGTCCTCTCTACCACCATCCACTTCCCTTTATACTTCTCTGAACCTCAGACAGCAGTCTATTGTCAGGGCTGTTTTCTCTCAAAAACTATTTTTAAGTCCATTTTATTTTGATATTTTAGCACACGTGCATGTGTGTGCATACATATAAACCACTGGTGAAATCAAGATATGGATATAGAACATTACTGACTGATAAGACTTTTGACAACAAGGAAAAGTGTTCTAGGGGCTCCTGGGTGGCTCAGTTGGTTAAGCATCTGCCTTTGGCTTAGGTTATGATCCCGGGGTCCTGGGATCAAGTCCCGCCTTGGGCTCCATGCTCAACAGGGAGCCTGCCTCTCCCTCTCTCTCTCTGCCCCTCCCCCCTGCTTGTGCTTTCTCTCAATTAAAAAAAAAAAAAACTTGAAAAAAAGAAAAGAAAAAGTAAGGTAATAAGGTCAGCATGGAGACCTTCTGTTCTGTACTGTCCAGTATAGTTGCCACATGCTGCTGTTGAACGTTTGAAATGTGGATGGCATGGCTGAGAAAATGAACTTGTAGCTTTGTAAATTTTTAAAATTTTAGTGTATTTAAATGGCCACATAGAGAGACTGTACTGTACTGCACAGCTCAGATGTGAGACTTTTCCATCACCCGCAGACTTCCCTAGTTCCTCTTTCCAGTGTACCCCTTCCCAGCTCCACTCAGCAAGCGCCACTGATGTTGAATTTTCTTATTTAGAACTTCATATAAATCAAGTCCAGTTGCTTGCCTTCTTTTATGTCTGGCTTTTTAAAAAACAGTTTTATTGACCTATAATTCACATACCACACAATATGCACATTGAAAATATACGATTCAGTGGTTTCTACTATATTCCGAGATACATGTGAGTCTGGCTTCTTTTGCTCAACGTAATGTTTTAAAATTCATCCATATGTAATTGCATATGATAGTAGTTCATTTTTGTGTATTTTCCATCGTAGTAGAAACCTAAATGTAAATTACTGTTACGGTAGCCCATGTAATCTACGTGTCTAGTATTTGAATGAGCAGAATTTCAGCATCAGAAACAGCTGTAGTCAGTGCCCCTGTTGCCCATGGTAATCTTTGCTGAGGTTCAGTTTTCTTTGCTGCCCAGGCAAAGTATTAGGGCTTGCCCCATGACTTATTTTGGTCACTCTCACAGTGACAAAAGGCCTCTGGCCACTCTGTCACAAGACTCTCATTTAGGAAATTAACAGGTTCGTTCAAGTATAGCAATAATAATAAAACTACAACAACAACAACTTGGAACTTCATAGAAGGTTAAATAAAGCCTTTCCTCTCCTTCCCGCTTGAGCTCAACCAGAAGCTTGTGGCCGGTGACAGAAGTGTAGAGTTTGGACCCCACTCTCTCACTGGGGGTTTAGCCTTCCTCCCTCACTAGCTAATCCAGCCTCCTGTCCCTCTGGAGTTGGAGCAGGTGGAGGGAGCAGAGGCCGGACTGATAGCTGATGTCATCTGGAGATGGTCCTCTCCCACTGCTAAGGAATTGAAAACTTCTCTTTGTGCTTCGCACATGGTTAAAGCTGCTGCGTCCAGTCCGTTTGCAGTTTTTAGGGGTCCTTTCTGAAAACACTCAGCTATACTTCCCCCGACACAGCCTGGCCTCTCATTTTTTTCTTCCCCCAGCCTCTGGGAATTTTGGAGGCTCTCTTGGACTGGCTGTTGGGTAGCTGCAGACAGACTGTTTTCCCTCCTGGGGCTCACAGCCGATCACAAGCAACACCTGGGCACTTTGGTCCTGCTGCAGGTACCCTGGGGGATTATAGGCAGCTGCCAGGCTGTTCTGTTCCCTCTTTCCCCTGCCTGCCACCTCCTGTCACTTGTGTGGAGATGCACGCTGCTTCTGGAACCCCAGACCTCTGAGGAAATTCCTTGACTCTGCTCTCCAAGTCATCGGTGGGGGCGGCGGGGGTACTCGGAGCACACTGATGTCTGGGGTGATCCCTGTCTAGGCTGCAGCTGTCTCCTGTCAGCTCCTCTAAGCTCTCATGCTCTGAGGTGAGCAGTAAACCGAGGTCACAGAACTGGCTCCCAGACAGTGCTTTTGCAAATGCTGCTGCGGCATCTGATACCTCGCTCTGCAAGGTGGACACGCTTGTCCCCGGCTTTTTAAGCCCTCAGCCAAAAGGGAGATTGAAGCAGTCTCATTTTAACATCCTGTGAAACAACGCATATGATTTTGGCAGCATTACACCCTTGACCTTTCTCTTGTGGTCCATCCTGTAGAGAAGAGAAAGCAGATTCATTTCAATGCTACCCACCTTCCCAAACCCATTCCTTCACAGTGGCTTCCTTCCTTGACCTCAAAAGGTCATCTCCCCTAGAAATCATATGGCTCCTTGTGTGCACCACCTTTTCTATTTGTAATTACTTATGAGATCTTTTACTGTAGTAATTTGCGGGTATGTCTTGTGTTTGTTGAATTGCACCGAAGATCGATCATTATATAAATAACCTTGTATGCTTCTGAGAAACACTCAGGAGTTGTATATTCCCGTTATGTGCTGGAGTCTACACCGTCTGCCAATGAGGAGTGCATTCCACAGCTGAACTCAGGGAGGCTCCAGGACAGTGCCTCCCTGCCCAGCAGGGGTTAGATGTGGGGATTTGCTGAGAACCCACCGTCTTTAGCAGAACAGGTCTCTTGTAGGCATGTTTTTACATGATGAACGTAAATGTTGTTGAGCTAAAATGCCATTTTTTTTCTTGTGCTGTAAGAATAATGGAAACCATCTTTTTCAAATTGCAGATGTTTTCAAAACTGGGGCAAAATAACAGTGCTTATTATCCTTTTGTGCTCAATTTTATTATGAATTACATAGCACCTGAGAGTATATTTTAGTTTATTTATTAAATATCCCTAAAATACACTTGCATCATTCCAAATAAGAGATTTCCATCTCTCTTGCTTTGCTTTTATACTTTCACAGGATTATATGCTTATATCATTTTGCAGAACCTTCTAGATTTCCCTTAAGTTAATGGGATAGTTCATGGTAAATGATACTGTTTTGGAATTCAAGTGATGGGTCTTACAGATTTTTACATTGTCTCCATAGAGAAGAGATATTACTTCATGACTATGGTGAGAACTAGATTAGCAATTTGTCAGAGTAATAAAGATTTTTATCTGTATCTTTTCAAAACTTGTTCCGTAGAGCTTTACCTCGGGCACTCGGCACAGAAGTGTAACAGGTACTGACATAAAGCAACATGGCAGCCACCGGTGTCTCACGTCACGAGTTCTTCACTTGTGTGCCATGTTGCACAGCATCACAAGAGGAAATAGACTTTTTTATATAAACTCAATATCCTTTCTCCTAAATTGGCCAAAATAAAGCCTTCATTCAAGGTCATAAAATTTTAATGAGAAGTGGCTAAAATTGCTCTAACCCCCTCTTATGAAAGGGTTTAAGATTAGTACTATCGGAAGGTGGTCATTATTTTCACGTTTCAGTTTTGTAAACTCAGATTTTACTCTTCTACAAACTGAGGAGAAAGAAGATTAATGAGGACACTTAGTGGATGATCCATCCTTTTATTGATTCATTAATTCTTTCCATTTTTTATTGTGTTTCTGTTAGGTACAAGATACTGTGTCAGGTGGGAATAAAAGATAAATGAAGTATGGAATCTGTCCTCAAGTGACTTTACAGAGAAATAATAACGTGCACATTAAAAGAAATCAGAATCCTAAATAGAAAGTCTTGGTAATCATTAGAAAGGTAAAGTCAATCAGGTGCATGTTTGTGGCACATTTCCTCTGTGCTGCGTGCTGTCACCAGCCATGAGGACACCACAGTGAGAAGCATGGATGGTGCCCATGCTTCTCTGGCTTAACCTCGCCAGTAGCTGGGTAGTAATGGGCAGTGAGACCTTTCACACTTGCACAGTTCATGACCTGGTGGCTGCAATAACGTTTCCAAAGGCTTCCTGACTAGCAGCCGAGAGGAGTCGCCCTCCTCGCGTGCTTTCTCACCGGTGTCATTTTTCAGGCTTTTTTCTCTCGTGGGTCTTCTCTGGTGTTTAGAAGCCTTTTAGAGATTCAAAGCAGTTTCTCTTTAATAAAGTTGTAGGACCCATTAAAAGTAGACAGTACACAGCTGAGATTAATTGCACTTGCTCTCATAGTCTTTTTTTTTTTTTTTTAATCAGGAACTTATATAGTACTTACTGAAAAAAAAAACACTTCACGAATATTAACTCATCTCCATAAGAACCTCACGAGTGGTTTCTTCTTTGTCTTCATTTCTACATTTTAGAACTGTGGAAACTGAGGCACAGAGAGGTGCCCAGGTCACTTGTCTGAGGCCATTCTTCTAGCAAGTGGTCGCTTTGGGAATCAAGCCCAGGCTCTGGGCTTGTCTCTAGTACCCCATGACATCTCTCCCTCTTTTTTTTTCCTTCTTCAGTTTTATTGAACTATAATTGACATATAATTTTGTATTATATGTAAGGCGTACAACATGATTTGACCTATGAATATATTATGAAATGTTTGCCACAAGTTCAGTTAACCTCCATCACCTCTTATAGTTAAAAACAATTTTTTTTCTCCTGACAAGACCTGTTAGAGCTATTCTCTTAGCAGCTTTCACTTCTGAATTCATTTGTGTTGAGACTTACCAAGGTTGGAAAGGTGGGCACCAAGATTGGAAAGGTGGGCACGCAGGTGCCCCTCTCCCAACTGGGGTCTGTCTTCCGGGGTCCCCCATGCCACCATTCCTGACTGCTCGAGGCAGACCACCTCCAAACTGACCCTTTCTCTCCAAGACTGCTCTATTAGAAGGGCTGCTTTTGTGGTGGTAGTTCTTCTTCTTGCCCCCCACCCCAAGAACCAGTGAGAAAGCAGAGTGCACCCTTAATAGCCCAACGACTTTCTCCAGCACATTTTCTCTTAGCATTTCTCTGTTTAGGATGCCCCGACCGGAAAGTACAGTTAATGCTCACCAGTTGTATTTTTCAGATCGAAGCCTGTTTTACTTTGAACCATAAATACAGTGTAACGGTTTCTCTTTTCCAGGTTAGAGAAACAAAATAGTCTGTGTAAGAAAATTCACAGAGGGTGATAACTGCTTTATCTTGTCTCTGCCAACTCTGCAAGTGGGTGTAGTCTACTGGCTAAAACAACTCCTGAATTTGACCCGGGAAAGGTTTACTTCTGGTTCGTATCACAGTCCAGTGTGGCCTGCGGGAGGGGCTGGACAGTTACTTGGAGTTAGGCCCCTTCCGGTTTGGAGGTCCATCTCTCCCAGGCCCTTGGAGTCCTTTCGTGGATCCTTGGCAACTGGTCAGTGGCTTGGTAACTGGTCTAATGACTATGGGAAGAGAGGAATGGAGGGAGAGGGGCAGAGGTTGTGTGGAAGTTTCTAAGAGCCAGGCTTTGAGCTGCCATATGTCACATCAGTTTTGTCCCTTTCCAACTCCAGTGACATTGCTTTGCCTAGCTGCATGGAGGCTGGGAAAGGAAGTCAAGGTCTGCAGCCAGCAGGAGAATGGACATTGTGTGGAGAATCATTGGGCTGTGTCTGCTGCACCAACCAAAGTCTGATATTCAAAAAAAATTTTTTTAAAGATTTTATTTTTTTATTTTTTTATGAACATATAATGGATTATTAGCCCCAGGGGTACAGGCCTGTGAATCTCCAGGTTTACAGACTTCATAGCACTCACCATAGCGCATACCCTCCGCAATGTCCATAACCCCACCACCCTCTCCCTGCCCCCCATCCCCCAGCAACCCTCAGTTTGTTTTGTGAGATTAAGAGTCTCTTATGGTTTGTCTCCCTCCTGATCCCATCTTGTTTCATTTATTCTTTTCCTACCCACCAAAGCCCCCACATTGCATCTCCACTTCCTCATATCAGGGAGATCATATGATAGTTGTCTTTCTCCTATTGACTTATTTCGCTAAGCAAAAAAATGTTTTTTGTTTTTCCCTTTTTGTTCTCCTTCCCTGCCTTCCTTCCAACAAATATTTAGTGAGAGCCTTCTATTAAGTGTGAAGCACTCTAAGCTCTGTGGAATACGGTTGTGAAAACACACACACAGACACACACACACACACACACATTGCCCCTTCTATGGAGTTTACAACCTGGTGTAAGGACGTCAGACTTAGTCCTTTGAAGGGAGGTGTGTGATGTCCACCAGCAGTGGACATCAGGAATATGGAACTTTAGGGTATCTTCTCATATCCTGACTCCTGAAGGATGGGGAGGCATCATCCAGCCGAAGGGTGGAGGTCAGAGGGCGACAGCAAGGTGGGGGTCAGAGCACATGGCCCATGACGAAAGGCTGGTGAGAGAAGCTTCTGTCTTGTGGGTGCTGGTGCCCTTCCCATAGCTAAGAAACAATGGTAGACCGGTGAGGGAGAGGGGGCACATCACGTGTTGACTCTCTGACGTTTTTGAGTTGAAGACATTCAAGGGAAGATTCAGATAGAGGGAGAGAGTGGGAGGGAGAGGGGGGAAGAGGGAGAGGACCAATAGCGAGTAAATCAGCCAAGGCCATTCTGTGTTCATCTTCTACTTAAGCAGGAGAGGACTCAGTTGTTGGTTTTAGCAAGTAGCACCCAAGTTGGCCAATATTACCTGCAATGTGATATATGAGGGATGTTTGCACCGGGTTCCTTTCAAAAAAGAACCGTGCATCCCAGTTGATGAGAGAGGTTAAAATCATACTGTCGTTTTTGTCTTGGTCTTTCTAGAACGGGAGAAGTTGCTATTTGGGAAGTTTCATAAACTTAACTCTCAAGCAATGCAAAATGAGGTTACATGGCTACAGGAGGGAAGAGAGCCTTAAAAAAAAAAAAATCAAACTCAGAAACCGACGGGTGGGGGGCGGGGAGAAATCAGCTGCAGTGCTCCCCGCAGCTGTAGCGATGTCTCGTTTCAGGAAAAAGGGATTTGAGCCCAGCTGGCAACTTGCAGTAGGATTTTACTTTGCCTTCCTTCGTAGATATATTGACATCGCTGCCTGCTTAATGAGGACAACAGTGTCGGGCAAAAGCCACGTAATAATAGCATTGCTCCGCGCCTATTTGTTTTCTGAACTCGTCACTGTCGCTAATTAGTTAATGTACCCAGTGTTATTAGCTGATCTCAGAAGCACATCTGAGAAGGTGGAGTCTGCCCAGAAGCACCCCAGTTAGTGCCAAAGCCCGGCTGGGGGGCAGAAGGGAAGAAAGCAAGAAAAGCAGCGCGGGCCGCGGGAGCACTGCGCCACCGTCAGCCCGGGCGCCTGGCGCGTTCTCCTTGCGCACCGGGCGGAGAGGGCGCGCCAGACCGCGCTTCGTTCTCGGAGGGAGCGCATAGGCTGATGCCTTCGTTCCTTCGGCGCCACTCCTGCAGAGCCTTGCCTCCTCCGAGCCGCCCAGCCGCTGGCCGGAGTGTCATGGCGAAGTTCCACGCAGAGGGAGTGTTTCCTAAGAGGGGGAGTCCCCGAGTCTCTTGCCTTCCACAGATTAATTCTAGAGAAGCCGGGAATAAAGTGAAAAACAAACAAACAAACAAAAAAAACCCAAAAAAACCATCCTGCAGGGGGTGTGCTGGGAAATGAGTTGTCTGCACAGATGGTGGTGGGGGCTGCGGGTAAGAAGCAACAGAAATTATTGGTCTTCCACGGCTCGAAGAGCAGCGTGGGAGGGATGGGGGGCGGTCATAGGGAGGGCGCCTTCTGGACCCGGTCTTTACAGAGACAGGACCACTATGCTGGAAAAGGGCAAAGCAACACAGAAACACCCAAACCAGGTGACTTCAGATATGCCCTCCGGATACTTGCTACGACTCCAGAAGGCGAGTTCCTGCTAGATGGCAGCTCGGCCACTCCCCAGCCAAGGGGCATTGGGAAAGCAATTACTCTTTAGCCTTAATTTACTCAGTTTGGAAAACAGGAATTATGACACCTACCTCACATGACTTTGGTATAGATTCGTTAGATAATTTATGTTAATCCTGCCCCATGGTGAATATTTCATACACACTAATGAATGTGTGCATGGAGGAATAGAAAAGTTAACAGACTGTCTGGCACATAATAAAGTCTCATTTAATGGGTCTCTAATTACTGTGGTATTATTTAGGCAGCCATTACTGAAAGTGGAGGAAACATTGTAACCTAATGTTCGGCTATATAGGGTATAGCCCTTGCAACTTTGCTCACTGACATACTGAGTAAGAGATGGCTGGGTAATTTGCATCCTCACAGTTCTATAGAAGGGAATAAATTTGAATTATTAGCATTTTGCTGCCTCAGTTACTTCAAGGTGTTTGAAGAGAAGCCAAAAGATAAGAGGGAGGCACCACACACTTAAGAAGTTCCGTTTTCAGTGGGATTTTTTATAGGAGGGACACACAGCTTAGCACCAGGGAGTAAATGAAGTCATGCAGGTTAGAGAAGTGGCCTGAGAGAAAGCAGTTTAAGTATTTGTTTATTCAAGTGTGGAATGGGGGAGAGTGACTGAGACCTCCGTGTGATATAACAGGGTAGAAAATCTGGAGGGCTTCAGTGAATTTCTGTCCTAAAATTAGCATAGAAAATGCAGGAACAATCATGCATTTTCACTGACAGTGCAACTGCTTAGAGATTTACTGAACAAAAAGTCTACTGTGGATTATTAATTTGGTCGAACAACATTAAGCAGCTTGTTTTTCTTGCTGTAATTCATCCAGGACAGGAAGTATGGTGGCAAAAATAACAAATGAGAAAAAGACAAGGTAATGAAAAAACATGTTAAATACCTGCTTTAAAACAGGTTCTATGCTAGTTACTTTATAAGAGTTACCTAATTGAAGTGTCTATAACCCTGGGGTATATAAAACAAGGTCAGTCTGACTCTAAAATCAATCCTTTTCTATAACTTCTATAGTGAAAAAACTTGGATTATCATCTAGGGATCAGCAAACTATAACTCCTGGGCCAAACCTGGCTCCTGCCCGTTTTTGTAAATAAAGTTTGATTGGGACATAGCCATGCCCATTTATTAACAAATTGCCTCTGATTGCTCTCACACTACAAAAAGCAGGGTGCAGTAGTTGTGGCATTGACTGTATGGCCTAAGATACTTGCTGTCTAGCCCTTTATGAAAACATCTACTAGTTTACTGTTCACTACCCTGACACTTTGGGCAAGGTCCCTTATGAGACAGAATCTTAAGTTGTAAAACACAGTTGATGCCGGCGTCATCTGTATTTGCAGAGTTGTAAGAAAGTAATCTCTTATATATGGAAATTGTATAGTGGTCTGTCTACCTTGTAGTAGTATCAGTTTTAGTTTTTTTTCCCAACATGCTATGAAAGAATTTTTAAATATATAAAAAAGCTGAAAGAACTATACAATCAATGAGCATATTACTACCGCCTAGAGCCCACAATTAACATTTTTCTATGTTTTATTACTTGTGTGTCTATCTACCAATCTCTCCCCACCCGTTATTCCATCTTATTTTTTATGCATTCAAAGTAAGGTGTGCACACCAGTTTAATTACCTGGCAATCAATATGTGTTTACTTTTTTTTTTTTTAGGTAAAATGTACATACTGTGGAATGTATAAACTTGAGTGTACCCTTTGATGATTTTATAAGGGACCCTGGTTGAGATATAAGACATTATGATCACCCCAGAAAACTCCCTCATGCCCTTTCTCGGTTATTTCCCATCTCACCCCACTCCCAACAGGCATTTCTCCCTCAGCGTAATGTGTGTGAGATTCCGTGTGTTGTTTTATGTAACAGCGGTTGGTTGCTTTTTGTTGCCGAGTAACGTGAATTGTATGAATGCACCAGTTTGTTTATTCATTCATCTGTTGATCCACACCTAGGCTGTCCCTGGTTTTGAGTTATTATGACTAAATCTGTGAACGTTATTGTACAAGTCTTTTGTGAACATATGCCTTCTTATCTCTTGTGTAAACTTCTGGGACTGAAATTGTTGAGTCGTAGTGTGGTCTTACAAGAAACTGCCAAAGTAGTTGTACAGCTTCACCCCCTCTCTTCCACCCCCCCAACAACTTATTAGAGTTCTGGTGGTTTCACATTCTTGCCAGCATTTGGTTTGCGTCTGTCTTTTTAACTTTACCCTTTCCAGCTGGATGGTATTGGTATCTCATGGTGGATTTAATTTGTATTGCGCTGATAACTAATAATGACAAGCAGCCTTTTATGTGTTGGTCATTTATAAGTATCTGGTAAAGTTAAGTTATTTCTAGCATATAGGGTGAAGTGGGATAGAGGTTCATTGTTATCCATATGGGTATGCAGTTTGCACAATTTGTTCAAAAGACTTTCTTCTCTCAATTGAATTGCTTTGTACCTTTATTATAAATAAGTCAAAGATGTGAGTGTAGATCTATTTCTGTTCCATTGATCTCTCTGTCTACCTTAGCACCAGTACTATACTCTATTAATTATTGTGGTTTTATAGTAAATCTTACATTAAGGTGGTAGGGTAAGTCTTCCAACTTTGTTTTTATTTTTCAAGATTGCTTTGGATATTTTAGGTCCTTTCTATTCTATTACGAATTTTTGAGTAAACTTGTCTATTAAAAAATGGTGAAGTTACAACTAGAATTCACTGAAGCTATAGATCTGAGGAAAATAGGTATTTGAACAATGTTGGGACTTCTAACGCATGAATGTGGTATTTCTCTACATTTATCTAGATCTTCTTTAATTTCTCTCAGCAATGATTTCAATATAGTTTAAATATGGAGGTCTTGCATGTCTTTCATTAAATTTATTCCTAAGTAGGGGTTCCTGGCTGGCTCAGTCGGTGAAGCATGTGACTCTTGACCTTGGGGTTGTGCGTTCATGCCCCATGTTGAGTGTAGAGTAATCTTTGAAAAATTATTCTGAAGTATTTAGTGATTTTGGGTGCTTTCAAAAGTAGGATTTTTCTTTTTTCTTTATTTTTTTTCTTGAATTTTATTTTCCGATTGTTTGCAGCCAACATATAAAATACAGTTGATTTTTGTTTATAGATCTTTTATCATGAAACCAAGGTCAGGTCACTTATTAGTTCTAGCTGTTTTGTACATTCCCAAGGATCTTTCTATGGAAACAATCATGTCATCTGTGAAGAGTCCGTTTTATGCTTCCATTCCAATCTTTATGACTTTATTCTTTTCTCTGACTATTTACATTGGCTAAGATCTCCTGTATGATGTTGAATAGAAGTGGTGAGTGTGAACATGCTTACTTTGTTCTTACTCTTAGTAGGAAAGCATTCAGTATTTTACCATTATATATAATAGGTTTTGTAGGTCTTTCATAGACTTTTTTTTTTTAATCAGATTGGGACAATTTTCTTCTAATTCCTAACTTCATGAATTTTTTAAAAATATCATAAGGGGGTTTCATTTTGTAAAATAAATTGTCTACATTTGTTGAAATAGTCATCTGATTTTTTTTTCTTTATTGGTTATTGTGATGCATTGTCTTCATTGGCTTTTATGAAGGTTTGCATTCTTGCAATAAACTCATTCTATTGCTAAATTTGATCTGGCTAATATTTTCTAAATCATTTTTGCATACATCTTGGTGAGAGAGATCATTTTGTGTATTTCTTGTTGTTAATTTCAGTTGGACTTTGTTATTAAGATTATGCTGGCCTCATAAAATGAGTCCGAGTGTCTCTACCTCCTCTATTTTCCGAAACACTTGGTGTGATATGTATGCATATTTATTGAAATATAGTTGATGCACAGTGTTACATTAGTTTTAGGAGTATAACAGTGTTTGAACAAGTCTGTACATTATTCTGTGTTCACCACAAATGTAGCTCCCACCTGTTACCATACAACAGTATTACAATACCATTGACTATATAACCTGTGCTTTACCTTTTATCCCCATGACTTATTCATCCCATAACCGAAAGCCTGTTTCTCCCACTCCCCTTCACCCATTTCGCCCATCCCCTGACTCCTTTCTCCTCTGGTAGTTGTCAGTTCCCTGTTTTTATGGGTCTGTTTCTGCTTTTTGTTTATTTCTTTACTCACTTAATTTGTTGATTAGATTCCACATATAAGCGAAGCCATATAGTATTTGTCTTTCTTGGACTTTCTTCACTTAGCGCAATGCCCTAGGGGTGTGTGTATGTGTGTATATTTTACATCTTCTTTATTCATTTGTCTATTGATGGACACTTGAATTGCTTCCATATCTTGGCTCTTGTAAATAGCACTGCAGTAATCATAGTAATTTTTTTTGAATTAGTGTTTTTGTATTATTGGAGTAAATACCGAGTAGTGGAATTACTGGATCTTACGGTAGTTCTGTTTTCCACGGTGGCTGCACCAGCTTAGATTCCCACCAACAGCGTGCGAGGCTTCCTTTTTCTCCACAGCCTTTCCAGCACTTGTTATTTCTTGTCTTTTTGATTCTAGCTATCCTGACACATGTAGGGTGATATGTCATAGTATTTTTGAAGTGCATTTCCCTGATTATGGGTGATGCTGAACACCTTTTCATGTGTTTGTTGACTATCTGGATGTCTTGTTTGGAAAAGCGTCTATTCAGGTCCTCTGCCTGTTTTTTTAATTGGATTATTCGGGCGTTTTTTGGTGTTGAGCTGTGTTAAGTTCTTTATATATTTTGGATATTAACTCCATATTAGACATATTATTTGTGAATATCATCTTCCATTCACTAGGTTACCTTTTCATTTTAGTGACGGTTTTCTTTGCTGTGAAAAAGCTTTTTATGTTGGGGTAGTCCCAATGATTTATTTTTTGCTTTTGTTTCCCTTGACTGAGGAGACTTATCTAGAAGAATATTGCTAAAGCCAGTGTCAAAGAGATCACTGCCTAGGTTCATTTCTAGGAGTTTTATTGTTTCAAGTCTCTAATCCATCTTGAGTTTATTTTTGTGTGTGGTGTAAGAAAGTAGTCCGGTTTCTCACAGACCTGTACCCCTGGGACAAATAATACATCATATGTTAATAAAAAAATTGAAAAAAAAAAACCCTCTACAAGTTACCATATGATCTCACTAACATGAGGAATTTGAGAAACAAGACAGAGGATCATATGGGAACGGAGGGAAAAAATGAAACAAGACGAAACCCGAGCGGGAGACAAACCATAAAAGACTCTTAATCTCAGGAAACAAACTAAGGGTTGCTGGAGTGCAGAGGGGGCTGGGAGGGATGGGATGACTGGGTGATGGACATTGGAGAGGGTATGTGCTATGGTGAGTCCCGTGAATTGTGTAAGACTGATGAATCACAGACCTGTACCCCTGAAACAAATAATACATTATATGTTAATAATAATAATAAAAAAATAAGTTAAAAAGTGGTCCAGTTTCATCCTTTTGCATGTAGTTATCTAGTTTTCCCAGTACCATGTTTTGAAGAGACTGTCTTTCCCATGAATATTCTCATTTCCTTTGACATAGATTAATTGAGTTTATTTCTGGGCTCTCTGTCCCGCTGATCAACATGTCTGTTTTTGTGCCAATATCAAGCTGTTTTGATAACTACGGCTTTGAAGTAGATTTGAAATCTGGAATCATGGTGTTTCCAGCATTGTTCTTCTTTCCCAAGATTGCTTCGGCTATTGGAGGTCTTTTGTGGTTCCACACAAATTTTAGGATTATTTGTTCTAGTTCTGTGAAAAATGCTGTTAGTATTTTGATAGAGATTGCGTTGAATTTGCAGATCGCTTTTAGTAGTATGGACCTTAAAACAATATTAACTCTTCCAATGCATGAGCATGGAATATCTTTCCATTGTTTGTGACATCTTCAATTTCTTTTATCATCGTTTTATAGTTTTCAGTGTACACAGGTCTTTCACTGCCTTGGTTCAGTTTATTCCTAGATATTTTATTCTTTTTGGTACAATTGTAAATGGAATTATTTTTTTAAATTTCTTTTTCTGCCACTTCATTATTAGTGTATACAAATGCAATCAGTTTCTATATATTTTGTGTCCTGCAACTTTACTGAATCCATTTATTACTTCTGATTGTTCTTTGGTCAAGTCTTTAGGGCTTGCTATGTATACTGATAGTTTAACTTCTTCCTTACCAATATGGATGTCTTTTATTTATTTTTCTTGTCTGATTACTGTGCTGCAACTCCCAGTACGCTATGGTGAGTAAAAGTGGTGAGAGTGTCTTGTTCCTGATCTTAGAGGGAAAAGCTTTCAGCTTTTCCCCATTGAGTATGATGTCAGCTGTGAGTTTTTAATATATGGTCTTTATTATGTTGAGGTATGTGTCCTCTGAGCATGCTTCGTTGAAGTTTTTGTCATGAATGGATGTTGAGTTTTGTCAAATGCTTTTTCTTCTATTGAAATGATCATGTGATTTTTAGCCTTCATTGTGTTGAGGTGGTGTACCATTTTGATTTGTAAATATTGCACCATCCTTGCATCCCTGGAATAAATCCCACTTGATCATGGTGCATGATCTTTTTAATGTATTATTGAATGCAGTTTGTTTATATGTTGTGGAGGATTTTTGTGTGTATGTTCATGAAGGATATTGGCCTGTAGTTTTCTCTTTCGTAGTGTCTTTGTTTTCATAGGGTAATGCCAGCCTTGTAGAATGTACTTGAAAGCTTTCCTTCCTCTTCTGTCTCTTGGAATAGTTTGAGAAGAGTAGGTATTAACTCTTCTTTAAATATTTGGTAGAATTTGCTTGTGAATCTGTTTGGTCTAGGGCTTTTGTTTGTTGAGTTTTTGAATTTCTGATTCAATTTTGTTACTAGTTATTGGTCTGTTCAGATTTTCTAGAGTTGGTATAATATCGATACTTCATTCCTAAAAATTTGATAAAACTCGTCAGTGAAACCATATGGGTGTGGAGTTTCTATTGTTGTATGATTTTATATGATTTTGGTTTCTTTAAAAAAAACTCTAAAGATGTCCCTTTTCATCTTTTGTCAGTTTTGTGTAAGTTGAAATTTTTTTTGAGGAATTTGTCCACTTCATCTAAATTTTCAATTTATAGGCGCTGTTATTCATAATATTCACTTATCTTTGAACATCTAGTCCCTAGTAATTATTCATAGTATTTGTAAATTGTATTCTCTGACTTTTTTGGTATCAGTTATTTGTGCTACATAACAAGTCACCCCAACATTAGTAAATTAAAATAATAACCATTTATTTATCTATGAGTAGGCCACTCGAGCTAGGATCATCTAGGAAGTTCTTAGAGTCCAGGCAGGTTCACAGAGGGGTTCTCTGCCTCTGGGGGTTGGGTGGCTGTTGGCTGGGAAATGCGGCTAATGCACCACACCTCTCTCATCATCTACCAGTCTAAGCCAGGCCTGTACACTGGCTCAGCAGTGTTCCTGGACAGAATAGAAATGTGCAAGTTCTCTTGAGGACTAGTCTTGGGATATGACAGAACTGCTTTTTATCCACATATTTTCTGACCAAAGTAAGTCACAAGAACAACCCAGATTTACAAGGTTGAAAAATAGACTTCACCCCCAATTCCAAATGAATGTTGGGCAGGGGAGAATTAGCAACATTTTTACCATTTATAACATATTATGGTATACTATTATGGGCAAATTTTATGTGAATAGTTGTCTTATCAGTATTACGATATAACAATCTTCATGCATCCTTCTGAAATTTATAGAACGTTAAGTTTTTTGGTGTCTAATCAAAAGCAATGTCTTTTCTCCCATTAACACATAGGAAGATTGAGATTGTTTATGTGTTTTTGTTTTATACATAATTACATATTTTGGTTATCAGCACAACCCCAAACCAGTGAAGTTTCAAGCTGTTTTTTGGTCCATAATACTTTAAGAATTCAAAGTGTGGCACTGGTGAAAATTATCATGGATATATTGATTTGGGGCTTAAAAATAGGTTAAGTCTTAGATATTTCTCAGCTAAAGATAAACTGTGGTTTATCTTTAAGGTAAAGATACACTGAAAGGTAAGCAGTGTATCTTAGCACAGGTAATACATTTCTCTGGGTTTCTCATCTTGTCTGTCAGTAGAGCGATTCTTGACACAGAAGATGTAAGTAGAGTAGGACATGTGGTAATGCAAGTACAGTTTAATTCTATCCATCTGTTAAGTCACATTCGTTTTACCTTTTTGGAAATTTAGGCTGCATTACTTATGTATTTATGAACTCAGCCAATGAAAAGAGTAGTCATTGATAGCATTGTTTTTCTCATGGAAAAATTGGAGGTGATCTAAATGTCTAATGGAATGGGGTTGATTTTTTAAAATATGATGATTCATCACGAGAAATACTATACAACCATTTGAAAGTTACAGAAGAGTATTTAGTGACTTGTTTGGATATTCATCATATATAGATAGTTGATATATATTGAAAAGTAGATTATGAAGCTATTTGTGGGATTGTATTTTTGATGAGATACTTACATGTAAATACTTGTAGGCATAAAAAAAGACATAGAAGAATATATAACAAAAACATTTTGGTTGGAAGCAGAATCAGCATTCATATTCCTTTCTCATAAGTCAGTATTCATGGCTTCCCAGGTCTTTAAAAGAATTCGGTTGGCTGGAAAGTCATAGTTAAAAATAGACACAGGTATTGGATCTGTGTTAAACTGCTAGCCATAATTCTGTGCTTTTCTTTCCAATCTAACTGCTCAGTGACCTGACAGGGTAAATTGGTATTTCTACTTAGTAAATCTCACTATTAGCTCTGATTGGCTAAACTTTACTAGATTTTAGTACCATGGTTACAAAACCAAACCAACCAAACAAACAAAAAACCCTCTATATTGAAGATTTTGATATATATTTTATTTTCATTGACTAGACTATTGGGACCAGTTTCCATCTAGGAAATAGTTAATGCAGCGTGCCATCTGTAATGCACCAGCATGTCTACCGGGGTATTGAAATTTTGTGGGACCCAAATTAAATTAGATTTACATTAAATACGTGCTGGAGAGAATTTTTAAAGTAAGGCCAAGTGTTGTGAATTCACCCCCTCTGCAGGATAGACCACAGTTCAAAAACCATTACTGAGGTGTTGTATCTTGTATGCCGTGGGCAGGCCCCAAACACATCTGGGTGTGCAGAGTCAAGTCTATGGTTTCTGGGGTGGGAGGATTTCTGGGGAAGCTTCTGCATACCTTGGGACCCGGAGCAGCTCTGTGCCTGCTGCGCTCTTGTGTAGGTAGCTTTTTCCATTTCAACACCTGCTCATTAGGAAATGGACCAAGACTCCCCGAGAGCTCTCAGATGGCCTGAATTCTGTATCCCTGCCAGTCCGCAGTAGAATTTAATAACAACCGTGAGGTGAAACTTGGGCCTTTCCTCACTGCTAATCCCCAAAACCATCTGGCCTTTCCCTTTCTCTGAAAAACAGTTGAGTGTATGTGTTGGGGAAGGAGGAGGTTGGGGCTGGAAGAAGAGGAACAGGCCTATCATATGTTTCTTAAAGGACAATCCACTCTCTTTCAGAGCAGATAGAAGTCCTCAGAGATCATAGCTCTAAGCTTGTTCTCCATAGCGTCCACATCTTTGCCAGCTAATTGTTTGAAAATCACACCATTCATTAACTATTGACAAATGTCCAAGTTTAGTTCCTTTAGTGAAATAATGCCAAAAAGAAGCGTGTACATCTGTAATCATGATTCGAATATTAAAAACAAAAAAATTATGCATTTTCTCTTTAGTTTTCTATTAGGTTTTCATAGAGTATTAGAAATAAAGCAGAGACTCCATAAATATTTGTTTTTTCCTGCTCTACAAACAAATTGAAGTCAGTTGGTAGGGAATACATAGACTACAATAGAAAATTACAAATAAAACATGAAACTTCTTCTGCCCTGCCCCTACCCTGGGGAGGAAATAGAATGCAGATAGTGAACCATGTGGCCTACACATTACATGGAGAATATCATGGTTTGTGTCTTTCTGAAGCCTCGCTCTAGGGTAAGTGCTCCTCAAATGGAAGTACGTATGAGGTCCGTTGTTCTACTTAAAATTGTTCTCTTTCTCTCGTACTACTGAGCACTTGTTGAGTTTGGGTGTCATAAAGACATGTGGAGGGTGATGCTACTTCAGGAAGAGGGGTACCAAAAAATAATTGTCAATGAGTGAATTAATAAAGAAATTTGACCTGTCTGTACATGGGTTAGAAAAGCCAATAGTAATATGTCTTTCTGTGACTCAAATGATGGTGACTCTGTTCAGATACAAAGGGTAGATTCCCGTGGGTACTTTTGCAAATATACACACGGTCACACATATATGTATGTACATGTGTATACACATAAATATGCCAACCATCAGGTTTGAAGAGTAGTGTCCATTCACTCTTTTTTCAGAAACCCTCAAAACAGTATGTCACCAGCAGTGTGATGTCTTGGAAGAGGGGGGAGGTCAGGAAACTGGATCTTGGGTCAAATCCAACCTTGTTTTTGATTCACCTATAAGCTAAGAATTGTATTTACCTATTTAAGTGGTTGAAAACAATTCAAAAGAAGAGTAATCCTTGACAACACCTGAAAATTATGTGAAATTCCAATTACAGTATCCATAAGTCAAGTTTTATTGGATCCTAGCCACATTTCCGTATTTACCTGTGGTCTCTGGCTGCTTTTGTGTTCCAGTAGCAAAGTCGAGTAACTACAAGAGACCATCTGGCCTGCAGAACCCAAAATATCTGGCCTTTTATGAAAATGTTTGCCGACCCCTACCTTGGAGAATACAAAAAATGAGTAGGAGGAAATCTGCCTGAACACACACCTCCTCATATTTGAAAAGATCTATCTACCCTGCCCCCTTTTTTTAAAAGAGAAATTGGAAAAGGATAAGAAAATTGTTTTCAACTTTGATCTTTTTAAAAAAGGCCTCATAACTTATTTTCTCCATATGTATAACCTCATATCTTAAACATAATATTTTGAATATTCAAGCTTCACTTTTTAAAAAATTGAAGTACAGTTGGCATGACAATATTCTGTTAGCTTCAGGGGTGCAACATGGTCATACAGCTGTCGCAGTCACCCCTTGAACATTACAGGTCTGAACTGCGTGGGTCCACTCACAGACTTTGATAAACACAGTGCAGTACTGTAGATGTATTTTTCTTCCTTATGAGTTTCTTCACACTGTGTTTTCTCTAGCTTACTTCATTGTTAGATACAGTATATAATACCTATACAAAATACATGTCAGTCCACTTTTAATGTTATTGGTAGGGCTTCTAGTCAATAGTAGGCTGTTAGTAGTTAGGTTTGGAGGGAGCCAAAAGTTCTAGGTGGATTTTTCAACTGTGCAGGGGGTTCGCACCCCAACCCCATGTTGTTCAAGGGTCAACTGTATCTCCATTGCAAAGTGCCCCCATAAGTCTACTTACCATCTGTCACCATGCAGAATTGTTACCATATTATTGGTTATATTCCCTGTGCTACACTTTTTATCCCCGTGATTTATTTATTTTATAACTGGAAGTTTGTACCTCTTAACGCCCTTCACCTATTTTACCCATCTCCCTCCTTTTCCCCTGTGGCCGTTCTCTGTATTTATGAATCTATTTGTTTGTTTTTTCAGGCTTTACTAAGCCTTGTGATGATACCCTAACATGATATAATAAAGGACAGGTAAAAAGGTACAAAGCTGTGAAACATACAACAGGAAGTTTAATTAGTCTAATTTATAATTGGCCTTCTGAAGCAACATGAGAGGGAAAACCTACCAAGACTTACCAAGGTGTAGGACAGGTAGGAAGAGGACAAATCCTAAATGCACTTGGAGCCCCTGTGTAATGCCTTGTGTTTACATGTAACTGTTTTTGTCTTCTGTGATGATCATATTTTTTCATAAACATTAGCTATTGAAACATACTAGTAAGAAGCAGATGCTGTTATTTCCATCTTACAAGAGGAAAAGGCTATAAACTTTGCAGGTAGCTCTCTCTATGGCAGTAAATCGGTGCTAAATCCAAGAAAGTAAGTATTTTTTTTCTTTTTTGTCAGGTAGAAATCTCTGCATGATTGATATGGTCCACAGTATGATAAACGATGGCGTGAGTTGTAGTGTGAGTAGGTGACTGATTTCCATTACGACATCTGGCATAGTGCTTAGCTGTTACTATACTATCCTTGGCCATTGTATATGGCCTCATGAGTCAATGAGAAATTTTCTAAAAGTAAGAACCTTTGCTTCCTCTTGTGTGCCACTCCATCCCTCATAGAGAGTGTTAGCAAATGATCATGGAGTAGGCCAGCAGCTTCCTGAATTTTCAAATCCTATCTCTTTCATACCTTTGACCTTTAGTTTCCTCTTCAGAGAAATGTTTTGAAAGTAGACTTACTTTCCTTACATCTTGACCAGAACAAACCCACAGTAGAAGCACACATCAGTCCATCATGGCGTCCTTATTGTAATTGTATTTTGTCATCACAGAGTCTGGGAGAGAGACTTTAGAATTCCTTACCCCTTTTTTTAAGATGTTATGCATTTATTTGACAGAGATCACAATTAGACAGAGAGGTAGGCAGAGAGAGAGAGGGGGGAAGCAGGCTCCCTGCCGAGCAGAGAGCCCGATGTGGGGCTCGATCCTAGGACCCTGGGATCATGACCTGATCCGAAGGCAGAGGTTTAACCCACTGAGCCACCCAGGTGCCCCTAGAATCCCTTTCCCTTTATTACGAGTATGGGAATCCTGAGGAAGGATAAGGGACTTCTCTAAGGTCTTACAACTCTATGTAGCAAAGTTAGGGTAGGAGCTGTTTTGCCTTGCTTGCTTGCATTATCTTTCCTTTGGGCCACTTCAAATATGATTATGTATAAACATTAAATAACAATATCTAAAGAATTTCCTTTTCTAGAATGTTATGTTTGGCTACGAAATGAGATTTATCTCTGTAAGATGCATAGGAAAATTTATTACAGAGTGGATTACATCCTCCTTCAATCTTATTGGAATAGTTACTTAATCATAAGTTAATAAAAGGTGAGAGAAGCTGTGATTTTCCAGATGGTGTAGGGGATAAGCGATACGAGAGCATATCTGTTGTTTATCTTTAGTAGTGAATATATCTGAAGTGCACACAGTACTTGAGAAAGCATTCACATTTGCCGTCAGCCACCACAGTCAGTCTCTTAGTTTAGAGCTTATTTTGGAGAATCACTACCCTAATAGAATGAAAGGCTCATCTCCGTTGTCTCTTCACCATCTTGATTTGTTTTCTCTGGAGAGTCCAAGATGGAAAGAAGCAGAGCATGAGCAATTGCACCCCACCTAGTCACTTTGAATTTGGTCGCATGGCTTTATTTTCTTCACAACACTTGTTGTTACTATCTGAAATTCTCTTCTTCGTGGATCTGCTTGCCTGTTGACCCTCCTGTCCCATACTCACAAGAGTAAAAGCTGCAGAGTTTTGGGCTTCCTCGGTCTTACTCTACATTGGTATCACCAGCTCCTGGACCGCAATGGGAATCCCACACGACCTGCTCAGTGCGTGGGCAGTCGGCTATGTGTCGAGAGTGTGAGGGACCAAATTGTGAAATTGTAAGTTCTGTCAATGGTGAAGAGAGATGTCGTGCCTGGCCAAGATAGCAGTCTTATGAGAGCTGATCTCTGTGCTCTATTTTACACGCCCATCTCTGCTTCCACACCATCCGTGTGCGTGCTGGGATTGCTGGGTGACTTCTCTCTCTCTCCCATCGACTACTTGAGAGCAGGAACCAGTCCCATTCACCTGTGTGTCCCAGGTGCTGAACACAGTGACCAACAGGTGAATGGGCGAGTCCATGAGTGCATGAATGGTTCTTTTAGCACAAGCGCCTGGGAACATACTACCTCTTTGTGCTTCGCCTTTCCAAACGGAAAGTGTAATGACTGACTGTTGAGTGTCTTCTCCCGATCGTTTGCGGAAGTATCTGCCTTTGGGAAGATCATGTCTGGCAAATTAGGCTCTTTTTGCTAGTGTAAGCTCTTTATATAGACAAACACTGTAGTGTGAGCCTCACATATAATTTCAAATTCCTAATAGCCACATTGAAAGATCTTTTCAGAAAGCTAAATTTATTTTAATGTATTTTTATTAAGTATATCCAAAATAGCTCCATTTCGACATGACTCAATGTATACAGTTATTACTGAGGAATTTTACATTGCTTTTTCTAGTATTAAGTCTTGCAATCCGGTGTTAGTTTATGTCTTAATTTGGGTGCTAAATTATTGGAAATACTTGATCTGTATTTTTCCAATAAAAGTTAAAGTTGGAAAAGCAGATTCCCATATCCAGATTGTTCCAAACACGCTGCAGTATGTATCTGAATTGAGAATGTTTTTAAATTTAAAACTCAGTTCTCCAGACATACTAGTCCTGCTTCACTTGCCACATACGGCTGGTGGCTACTGTATGGACCCGCACAGATCACAAACTCTTCTTCGGTATACCTTTCCTCTGCATCTCCCTTTATTTCCACACACCCACAACCTTCTGTCCCTTCAAGTCCTAGCATTTTGGGTTCGTGAGAGGGTGGGTTTCAAGTCCTTTGGTCCAGCCACCTCCTTCTGTACGGACAGGGGCCCCGAGAGGAAGTGGCTTGTTCAGTATGCTTCATTTGCTCACCGCTCAGTGCTCTGCCAGGCACCGCCGGTCTACTTCTCTGGTCAGAGAGGGACCAGGGATGTGCCCGCATGGGTCTCCCATGTAGAATGAGGGATCCCCTCCTCCCTGCCAGCCAGTGTGGCTGTGGCGGAGACACCTGGGGAAGCCCGTCCCTATTGCACGTGTGTGGTGGCAGAAGCAGCTGGCAGCCTGGGGCCAGCCGGCTCTGCAGCACTGAGCTCAAGCCAGCGAGCTGGCCGGACCATCTCCTCCAGGGACGGCGGAGGGCAGACGGAGCATGGACATGGACAGGCCCGAGGCCAGCACTCACCGATGTGAAGATGCCACCCCACGAAGGTGTGGCAAGGACCACCAGTCTTTCAGTGTGGTCCTGCAAGTTCGTTCCTTCGTTCTTTCTTTCTTTCTTTCTTTCTCTCACTTTATGTGTCTAATCTGAAAATGAAGATGAATCTATGACTATGAGTTGAGATTTTTCCGGGGTGCTTTTTTGTCACGTATAACCATTGACAGGTTTAGTGCTTGTTTTCTTTCTTGTTCCCCACGTCGTTCAGAACATGCTTCAAGGTCTCTTGACATCATCTTTATCTGGGATGCCAAAATTAATGAAATGACGACGGATCCATTTTTCTTTGTGAAGGAAAAATACTTTGACTCGTACGGTGAGCCTGCTCTGCTTCTGAGAAGACGGAAGTGGGTGCAGCACGAACAGGTTTCGTTCCATCAAAACACACACTTCGCTCATTACCAAGAACTCGGGGTGGGTTTGGGAAGGTACAGCCTCCCTGGCAGGGGAGAACACTCTTTTCTTTTGTTTTCTTTCTGTTTCCCGTCCTCCATTTTTCTTTACACTCCCCATCTTCCCCTTCTCCACATCACCGTGTAACATTTTTTCCGAAGGACACTTTTACTGTAACTTCAAAATGACCAAGAGACAGTGTCTTCTTCATAGAAACTGCGTACGTTGTTCATGTGTCCACCCAGCTCACCACTGTGGAGACATGATATAGAATGACAACCAGAGGGGTCAAGTTACTAATTGGCTGAAGTAATAGAGTTGGTCTCAAAATCCTGGCAAGGTGTAAGGAACTTCACTTAAACTGTGAAGGAAAATCCCCCTCACTTCTCAAGCCTGTAAAACATCCTAATGAGTTGACTTGATTTTGTTTTCAGTGGGATTTCAGTCAGTCACAGATTTTTTGATTCCCGGATTAGAAATTATTTGGGATCTAAACCTTATCCCCGCTGCGAAGCTAGAAAGTGAGTTTTACTTTTTTGTACTAGTTTTATGCTGTAATGCTCTGAATAAAATTTGTCACTTCTGGTAAGAAATCAGGAATTATTTGGGGAAGAATTGTAAGGAAAGTTTTTGACATAAGTTCTGGTAACCAAGGTCAAAGCAAGGAAAAGGCCAGGACTCCTTGCTGCAGGATGCTGGGTTTTCAGGTTTTCAGATTGCTCGGCCAAGCTGCCTTCCGCAGGAAGGGTAGGGGGACATAAAGCCGGGCGCTAGGATACCATGCCTTCAGTTCCGCCAAGTGGCTCGCTGCTATGTTAATTATCATTGCCTTTCCTATAGGACATAGTCAAAGAAGGATTTCTGCTGCTAATAAGTTTGAAAGATCACTTTTACTTTATTTTCGAAAGGATGCTTTAGGAATTCCTGTAGCTGGAACTTGTATTAAGCCAGAACAGATTCCCCTCCCCTGCTTCCCTAGAGAGAAGTGTCTTAAGAATAGTCTTTAACTTTCAACAGCTTTGACATTGCATACCCAGGCCATCCTCATCCTGTATAAGTTCTGTCTAGTACATCCACAAGGCCAGTGTCAAGGCATGGGACTGGAGCAGTTCCCCTGTATGTGGGTGGTAATTGATGCAACCGAACCCTGCATTTCCTTCCTGTTCTCAGACACTGGCCACCCTGCTCAGAGACACACTCTTGTACCTGCTGCGCTCTCTGTTTTCCTTGGAAGATTCATGCTAGTTCTGTAACCTTGTAGAAGAGAGCAAATTCTTGAGACTTAAGTGGAAAAGTTTTGCGAATCTTCATAGACTTCAGAGACTCAAGTTTTTAAAAATTATTTTCATGTTTCATTTTCAGCTCTTATAAATAGCTTGCTTTCTAGAATTATTGATAGAACTGTCAGTTCAGGTTGGGAAGGGAAACACCTAGTATTTGTGGCTATCATGCATAAATGCCTTTGTGTGGAGAATAAGGACACAAGAAGCTGGAGAGTTACCTGTCAGGGTGTAGGCTGGGCAGAGAGAAAAGAACTAAGACACTAGCAGTATAACAGTCCAAGTCACAGACCCACAGGGCTGCTTTCCTTGGTGGCACTGCTGTTTAAAATTCTTCTGGCTTAGAAATGGAGGACAAAAGCCCACATGCTCTCTAAGAAAGAAAAGCTAAACAAGCCTTAGAATTTATTTTTGATGGGTTAACAACTTACTGAGATACTCCAAAATCCAGCATAACACAAAATGCATGTTATGGCAACATTAAAGTTGTGATGGATTCTCAACTTCTGAGTAATTTGGGGGAAACAAAGAATGATTCTAGTTTTAAAAAACACCTGTGGCCTGTTTTCCTAATTTCCAACAATGGTTTGGCTGATAGTGATCAATGGGAAAGTATAGCTTTACAGCCCCAGCCAAAGAGGTTACTCTGATCAGGGATACTTATAAATATATTTTAAAGTATCATTAGTGTCTATAAAGGAAGAAAAACAGGCCCAGGAGCCGGTGGGAAACGAGCCAGTTCTGTAGCTGGCTGTTCTCTTCAACTTGCTGAAAATAAGGAAAGGAAATTGTATGAATTTTCCTCAAAAGTACAAGATATTTTATATAAGGAGAGACTATACAAAAGTTCTAATTTTTATTTTTTTCCCTCCATCCCACCTATTCCTATTACAATAAAAAAATTATTCTGGTAGAAAAACCACTTATTTTTATTACTAAGATCCAATTGTGGTTTATCACTTTTGGATCTGAGTCTCATTTCATTCCCCTCCTTCATTTTCTCCTCTTGTTTTGTCAGCTGATGGTTTGGTAGGCAAGGGAGAACCTTTCCAGACGTCTTTTTTCCTGGAGATGGTTTGTGTGGGGAAGCAGCCCATGAACATCAGTGCACGCAGTAGGCCGCCATCGCACGCAGTAGGCCTCTGGGAATGGTTTGACCCACATGATTTTCAAGCGGGTCACAGGGAGAAGAGTGTGCCAGCCACTCGCAGCAGGGCCGGAAAGCCATGTGCCCGCCATCTTTCTCTTCCCATTGCCTATCACTGCCCACCAGAGGATCAAGAAGCCCCCTACAGGGGGATGGGGAGGAAGATCTTTGATCTCCAAGTCCGAAATGTAGTGAGTGGCTGTTGTTTGCAGGAGCTCACACTGGAGGTTCTTTATTAAGCAGTCGAACAACAGCTCCGGAGAACGCCTGCCGGCTCTTCAAGCGGCGCCTTTCGCCTTCTTGCTCCAGCTCTCCACGCACGTTAGCCGTCAGTCCTGCAAAGCCAAAAGGACCAATCTCTAAAATTACAGACTTCTTGAATTGGAAGAAGCGCACGGCCTCATGGTATTGGAAGCAAACATACTCTTTCCAGTGGAACATTTTCTCCATCCCCACCGCCCCCCATTCCAACCCCCACCAACCCCACTCATTTTCCTGGTGCATTTAGGGTTTCCTACTAGGGCTCCAGTGTTTTAGGTCCATCCCGTCTACCATTCAATTCAGCCATTTCTTGTAAACCCGTGTGAATCCCCTGTGTGTCTACATGATTCCTGACTTAGGCCGTTTCTTCGGTGTGTGTCCTGGCAGAAGCCACCCCAGCAGGCCTGGAGAGCGACTGCTGCTTCACTTCTCCATCATGAATATTCAGAGGCTGCAGTCAGCAAGGACTCAGGTGGCAAAAATAGTAAGGTGATTGAAGCAAACCCTAACATGAAAGCCAGATCTCCATGTCAGTGTCTCCGAAACCCTGATCGCTGCCCAGATCGCCCATCCTCCAACCCGTGGACCACATGAGAGGAGAGTCCTGGGGAACTCCTCTGAATCGGGCATCTGTTCCATACACCAACATGCTCACGTCTTTCTGTATGATGTGTTGTAATCAGCGTGTTGTTTTTAAAAGACAACAGGCCCTTCTGTAGTCCTCTCCCACAAAATGCATTTAGGCCCATAGTTCAGCATAAAGGACGCACTGTTGAGACCAGCAATGCATGCATTGTTTTCCCCTGTAATGTGGTCAGGATCTCCATAGCGAAATGTAGTGCATTTTGTGAAATCTTATTTTATGTGTTTTGTCCCCATCAGCAGTTAAAACTCAAGTAGGAACGGCTCCATTCTATTACGGGTTAAATTATGCTCGGTGCAGAACTAGTGGTGATGTATAAATTGCAGCCCTGTCTTTTTTTCGAAGGATTCTAAAATAGGTTTTCAGAATTAGTACTGGATTTTCGCTCCTGCATGTGTGGTGACTCTGGATTTTTTCCCTTCAGAGAAGCATCCTTTGCAGCATTCCCCCTTCCGAGGAATCACTTAGACACTTCCAGCTGGTGGCAGGGGACACAGCCATAATACAGCTTCCTCTGTCCCAGCTGTCTTTCTCACTACGATAAATGCATTACGATGGCCGCACTCTCGTGTAAAGGTTCAGGTGCAGGAAGGTGGAGGATGAAGTCTGGGAATCGTCTTTGGGGTTTTTAAAAGCTTCAGCTTCTGCAGCATCTTTTGCATTTTGCATGTCTTCCTGCTTCTGGTCAAAGGTTTCTCTCCAGTGATTGGAATGCTGTCGTAAGCCTGGCTAAAGGTGCCCGAGGAGATCACCTTCTACGAGGAAGCCCTGCGTGCTTGAGAAGCTCTTTTTAAATGCATTATGGCTCATGCAGCCTCCCAGTTAAAGAAAAACAGGGATTTAGAAATCAATGCTGAAGAAGAGACTGAGAAAAAAAGGAAACACCGCAAACGGTCCCGGGATCGGAAGAAAAAGGTAGTGGTCTCTGCCAGAGCATGTATCTTGCCTGGCTTCTTTTTGTTTTAATCTCCTCCTGGCGTCTGTTGGAGGCATGAAGGGCTGTTTTCACGTGCTGTGTAGGGGATAAATTGGGAACAGATGATGAAGCCCACCGGTCGACCTCGGCCACAGGACAGGCGAGGCAGGGAGAAGGCTGCATGCCGGGTGGGGGTGATTGCAGGGCTGATGCGGAAGGTGCGCCTCCTCCTCCTCCTCCTCTTCGCAGGGGCTGGGGCACGCCGGCATGACACAGAAAGGTGTTGCCAGGGAGTTAAAAGTACTTTCTTCCTGGCCCCGTCAAGGTTAAACGGACTGTGGGGACTTGAGTTTGAGGGAGAGGCCGGAGAGCTGGTTTTTGGACTTGTTAGAGGTCTTACTCGTGGAAAAGGAGCTTTTTGTGCTAGAACTACTGTCACTTGTGTGCGTTTCGCGGGCAGATCTGTGACCTTAAAGACGGAGCACAAAAGTCATTTCCTGCTTCGCTTTTTTTCCCCCTCCTTTCTTTCTTTCCTCTTGCCTCTTATTTCTGTAAGGTGCTGCTAGTTAGCTTGTGCAATGGAAATAAGCTGCCAGAAATAACTTTCTTTTGTTACATGAAGCTAAAATCACGGAGGTTTGTTTTTCTCGGCTGGGGGAGACGGATCATCCTGAATGCAGGAATTCCCGTGGCCCAGCGGGGACCTGAAGCCTTCCTTGCTGATTGCTTCTGATTAAAGCTTAGGCATTGATCATCCCCAGCTGATATTCTAAGGTGGCGGTGGTGGGGAGGAGGAGGAATATTCTAGGTCAGTGGTGTTTTATTACCACCTGAGAGTACTTACTGAGTGTTTAGTGGCTGTGCTCTTAAATATGACTCCTAGGTACCCTGTGGGGAGTGAGGGCCCAAAGCACTTTCCCTCCATGGCAATTAATAAAAATTGACTAAAACTCTGTGATCTGAATACGAAAGTCGGGTCATAAAGCATTTTTATGTCTCTTTGTGAGAATTCCCAAGGGAAAGATAATCTTAATTCGCTCTGAGCAGTGATGCATGTGCCTTGTAAATGACACGCAGATTTCAGCCACCACATGTACGTCTCCTCAGGGGTGATGGGGTATATTTTTGGTGCCTTTGCCGTTTTCTTCAGGGTTAGGATCTGGAAAAGGAGGCTCTCTGCCTCTTGTTACGTGGCAGATTTGACGAGATCGGGTTTGGAGGGCTACAGTTGCTTTGCTGCAAGGTGGTAAATATAGAACATTCCGCCCTTCAATATTCTTGTAAATAAACTTCTTGACTGCATTTTCACAAAAGTACAGACTCAGGGTGCATGTTTCAAAGCCTTGCACAGCAGAGTTATGGAATTGCCATATTTGGCTAGGTTCTGGTCTAATTGTACTGTGCCAGGTTGTCTGTGGGTAGGTCACTGTTGAGTGCCCCCTCTCTGCACATCTTTGCCCACTCCCACAATGGTAAACTGGCTTCTAAGAACCATGGGGGAAGGTAGGTGTGTTTGTATAAAGATACAGCGTCACCGTTGCCGTTCACACTCTGTAAGAGTTGTTGGCTGAGCCAGCCTGATGCAGCACAGTTTCCTGTGGTGATGACAGGCCTGCTGCCTTGGGGCCTGGGCCCCTGTTTGACTTGGAAGCAAAATCGGGAAGGAGTAAGGCAAAGGGAGCTTCTGGACTCACTGAGCTGAAGCAAATGCTTTGTGGACCAAAGTGCTTTGTTATGAGTACAACAGAGTCTGTCCAGTGTAAATCTCTTAGCAACCAGAAGGGAACATGGAGAAATATCAATATCGCTATGTCAATGTGTAAGCAGATTTAAATGTTTTGTTCTCAGGACAGTCACAGAGTTGATCCAGAAACTGGCTCGGGGATAACACTTTCATTGCTGTTGTACTACTAGATTCGTGACATAGTACGATATGTATAGTCCCTCTCAAAGATACATGTATTTCAGGAGATTTAAATATTCCCAGTCTAGTGATTTCAGGGACTCCTTTCAAAATATAAAGTCAAGATTACGTGACTTTGAAGACCTAATCTAGATTCTTTTTTCTGTCATAGAGCGTATCTACCACTTACTCTCTATAAAGTGAATTGTTTTGACTTGGGCTTTCCTTTTTCTTTTTTTTCCTAAAGATCCTAATTAAGGCTCGTGGGTTACTTTGCTCCGTATTATAGGTCCCATGTCGACTGGAAAAGCTGCTTTTATATACTTTGCAGGTTATTATGGGATTCATTGCTCTGGCTCATATGTAGAATATCCTGTAGGACCTTTTAATTACATTAAAGTAATAGTGAGTAGTCTCCTAAAATCACAAAATAGGAAAGCTTAAGAAAAACGTAAAGAGTATCTAATTTGTAAAATAAGGAATTTGGTTCATGGTACCCATGCAGTTCAGGTCTGAGCAAGCTGAGGGTGAACCTTTCCTGATTCTGTCCATATGGCATGACATCACACAGTATGGGATATTACTAAGTATTATAATCAAATCATAATATGTGCATAAAATCAACACTGCATTCACATTTCATCAGTTTTTTTTTTTTTAAACCCACCTTTGGTCTGTTAAGAATGTTGATAACCATGAATAAGTGATTACCAATCAAAAAAATAGGAAACTTCTAGGAATTTATAACGACTTGCATTTTAATAAGGGTGTGTTTTATTCTTGCTGTAATAAGTTTAGTGTCAAGAAAAAGACCTTTCTATTTGTTAAAGGATATACACCTGAATGGATGAACCCTTAATCTTTTTATCACCGGTTTTTCTGACTTAAAGCAAAAAAAAAAAAAATTATAATAATGATAAGAGTAACCCCAAAATCTTTTCATGAGTATTTTGTTTCAGAGTTGCTTTTTACTACATTACGAATCTCCCTGATGGGGACTTTCCCATTGCCCTTCCCTGATAGATTTTCCCCTTCCCTCTCTTCTTCTCCTGATGGGCTGCTGAGGCTGGCCATGCGTGGGTGGCGTGCCTAAGGTAGATGGAGGGCCTTTGGGTGTGTTCACATAGGCTCCATGCCCTGGCCGAGCAAGTTGCAGAGAGGAACTCTTTATATCCCCTGCACTGAGCAAGGTCCTGGCCCATGGGTAGTGGTCATTCGGTGACCCAAGCTGCTACCATGGGTTCATGAGGGCCAGTCACAAATGCTCTCAGGCCCACACTTCCCTTATTGGGAAATACGTAGGGAGTTACCTACGTATTTTGCCTTCTCTCCGTGTAAACGATAAAATACATTTCAGTAATGTGGGGTATGATGAGAATTGACCTTAACTTATTCAGTAGTTTTCTTAATGTTCACCAGGATGCTTGTATATATTTATACACCCTATGAAAAAACAAACAACTTTGAGGTGATCTAAGGAAATGTACACTAAACAAGGAAACATTCATATATGTATCACCGACATAGGATAATATATACTGGGATAAAGTGACAGTTAATTTTATGATTAATATCTTTTCTAATTATTGACGTCAGACTCCTACAGCTACTCAGTGGTAGAACAGGAATGAATATTCATTGCTTCATTTTTGGATTCATGCAGTCGGTCAGCAGACGTTTATTGGGTGACTTCTGTGGGTCTGGCATGGCATCCGGTGGTGGAGGCAAAGCTAAAGGAGCCAGAGTGGCAACAGTACAGTAACTCTCCGCAGAGAGAGCAGAAAGATCCGAGCACCATTAATCCCCCTGCATAACATATGTAAAGGGAGCCACAGGAGCCCACAGGAAGACTCCCAGTTCAACCCAAATGGGCTCAGAGAAGGTTCTTGGCGAAGCTGAACTTTGGAGGAGAAGTGAGCAAGATAGGCAAGCAGGAGGCCCATGCCCAAAGTGGTGGAAGTAAGAGGGAACGTCGGGGTGTGTGAGAAAAAACATAAATAAGGAGCAAAGAGGACAGGCGAGTATGGCAGGAAAAATAGCTGGAAAAGCAGCCCAAAGCCAGGTCCTGAGACTTCGTCTGGGGCTGGAAATCACCCTCTCGAAGGAGAGGGACTCGAACCAACTTGCATGGTGGTGGTAGGCAGGGAAACCAACAGCTGCATGGTTTGGAACCATCCCTCGGGTGGCCGTGCTGCCGACAGCCGGCGGGCTGGCCGTCCGGAAGCGCTGGTGGTGATTCAGGAGTGAGAGAGGCTGAGGGGCTGAACCAGGGCAGAGACTGTGACAGTGGAGAGGGGGTGTTGCATCCAAGAGATATTTAGGGGAAGACTCAACAGAACTTGGCAGTGGACTGGACGTAGGATGTGAGAGGGAGAGATCGGATTCTAGCGTAACTGCCAAGTTCCTGGCTTGAAGCGGAAGATGAATAATTAAATTTCCTGGATTCATGTCTTTTCTCCCAGGACATTTATTGACCACTTAAAATGTACCAGGTAGGATTTGAAATTGCTTTGTAGGTGGAGGCTCACTTAATCTTTACACAACCCTACAAAGAAAGTATTTTTATCATCCCCATTTTACAAATGAGGAAACTGAGGCATGAGCCCATTAAGCTGTTCCTGTACTGCTTAATGGTACATCTAAGATTCCAGCATGGAACATCTAACTGTAGCTTGTGCTCTAACCTACAACACAAAACAGCGTATGTAATTAATATTTTCACAGCTGTGTATCAAAATGGACTTGATTCAGAGAATCTTCTAAGTGATCAGCTACATCCTATGGACTTGATTCAGAGAATCTTCTAAGTGATCAGCTACATCCTAGACACTGGGTACCTCAAATAACAAGCGTTATATTTCTAACTAACCCACTGCAGTATGAGCAGTGTGTCTGGTTTTCTTTTCCTCTGTTAATAGACTTAAAAAAGATTTACTTATTTGAGAGATGGGGAGGGGAGAACACGAACAGGGGGAGGGGCACAGGAAGGGGGGGGAGAGAGAGAATCTCCAGCAGACACCCTGCCGAGCATGGAGCCTGACAGCGGGCTCAGTCCCACGACCATGCAATCACGACCTGAGCCAAAATCAAGAGTCAGATGCTTAACCGACAGAGCTACCCAGGTGCCCCGCCTACATGCAGTAGATTTTAGTGTTTTATCTGAATAACTTCTTTTTTAAATTTTGAAAATAAATGGACAGTCACCAACACCAGGACTTCACATCCTGAAAGACATGTTGCTATAGCCTAGCGTTTTCTTAGGTGCTTACTGTATACCCAGTGATGTGCGGCGTGAGTCCTGTGGATTGTTCTACTATTTTTTCCTCACAGCTTCTTTATGAGACTGGCATTATTTTCATCCCCATTTTTTTTATAGCTAAATGAAGACTTAAAGAGAATAAATAACTTGCCTGTGGTAATACGGCTCATACCTGTTGGGTCTACACTTAATCTTGGGTCATAGGCCCCATTTGGAATCTGTATTTAACCACTGGGTTTATTGTTTTGTTTTAAAATATTTTATTTATTTATTTGACAGAGAGAGACACAGCGAGAGAGGGGACACAGAAGAGGGAGTGGGAGAGGGAGAAGCAGTCTTCCTGTGGAGCAGGGAGCCCAATGTGGGGCTCAATCCTAGGACCCCACGATCATGACCTGAGCCAAAGACAGACACAACAACTGAGCTACCCAGTGCCCCACCACTGGGTTTATTGTAATAAAAATCTGGCGGTCTCTTTTAGGATTGAAACAATGTAAGGATTTGAGAATGAATTTCAGGAGACATAAACAATTGAGTATTACCTCTTGCTAGAGATGCTTGGTGCTTCCTGACATTTACAGGCCTTCTCAATGCCTAGTTTCCTATGTACCTATGGCACCCATGATGCAAGATGCCAGGCAGGGGGAGGTTTTGGACTAAAGCGACTGGACCTTTGAGGGAGAGGATTGTGTGGACCTGTATTAGATAAAGGGAGCCTACTCTGTTTCCTGCTTCGCTGAGTATGTGGACTCCAGATGTCTACAGAGTCTAATTTGTCTATCAGCATCCTTGATATTCTGCATTATAATCATGAGCTCCCATATGTCTCACCCAGGAGACTGGGAGCCCCTTGAGGGCAGAGGTGGCATCATATCACCTACTACCAAACTGGGGCTTGTGGAGTAGGTAGTGGATGGGAGGGAGGTGGACAGATGAGAGGCAGTATCACGCAGTGACTGAGAGCATGGACTGTAGAGTAAGAGTGTCTGAGTTCAGGTGCTAGCGTTGGTAGCTAGTGTGACCTTGGGGAAGTTATTTAACCTTTCAGTGCCCCAGTCTTTTCACCTGCAAAATGAATATAAAAACAGTACATACTTCTGTCACAGGGTTGCAGTGAGATTTCAGTGAATTAGGATTAGAATGGTGCTTGGCAGAAGCAAGGGCCATATAGTTGTAGTTGTTGCTTTTGTTATTGATACTCATAAGGAACAGAAGAGTGAATGGACTGTTTCCAACCTGAGCCTTTAGAGATTGTGCCAAGTCATTTCACTGAAACCAGGCAGGTCAACTCCCTAGGAGCACAAGCAGCTGCTGCCTCATCTCCACACTTCCTCCATTTGGAAGAAGATGGATGGAACTCAGAGAAAAGTTGTAAGCCTTTGTCCTTTCACATTCTATGGCATTGAGGAATAAGGAAACAATTGAATAAAACTTGACTGCTGATTGGTTCTCTTTGCTCTCTGTTCCTATCGTGATACATTTTTTATTCTCAAAGTCATATGTTCATTTAAAAAAAAAAAGTAACCTTTCTTGTTCTTGATCAATTATCATTATAATCAGTGCAAGGTCATGTTAGTATAAATTATACATTTATTAATGTCTGAATATGTTATTTAAAATTTTGTTAGTTTTGTCAGCAACATTCTATAGCTGTTGAACTGTTTCTTCATTACTCTTCAGGTTCGTGGTCTTTTCTGTCTTTTGATTTGCCTTTGACAAGGTGATAGAGTTCTGTGTGTATGTGTGTTCTATTGAAACTCAATATGGAAAAACATTTGTTTTCAGTAGGTATGCTTGTGGATAAAGAGGACTTGGAAATGCTTTATAATTTTTGTAGTTATAGTATTAGAAAAAATTCATCAATCGTATCGCATTTTACCAGTATCTATTCATTTAACAAAAATGTACTGTGTACCTGCATTGTGCCTGTCACCATGCTGGGGACTGGTAGTGTAAAGGATCTGTAGGCCCATCTACATACTCTTTTTTTCTTTTTTTGGAGAGTTTATTTATTTATTTAAGAGAGAAGGGGAGCATGAGAGGGAGGAAGGGGGAAAGGGTGGGAAAGAAGCAGACTCCCTGCTGAGCAGGGAGCCTGATGTGGGGCTAGGCACCCCTACCTGCTTTTTTTTTAAACATACAATGTATTATTTGTCCCAGAGGTACAGGTCTGGAATCATCAGGTTTACACACTTCACAGCACTCAACATAGCACATACCCTCCCCAGTGTCTATAACCCAGCCACCCTATCCTTACCTGCTGCCCCCGGCAACCCTCAGTTTGTTTTGTGAGATTAAGAGTCTCTTATGGGGCACCTGGGTGGCCTAGTGGGTTAAAGCCTCTGCCTTCGGCTCAGGACATGGTCTCAGGGTCCTGGGATCGAGCCTCGCATCGGGCTCTCTGCTCAGCGGGGAGCCTGCTTCCTCCCCCTCTCTCTGCCTGCCTCTCTGCCTGCTTGTGATCTCTGTCTGTCGAATAAATAAATGAAATCTTTAAAAAAAAAAAAAAAGAGTCTCTTATGGTTTGTCTCCCTCCTGCTCTTTTATATTCTGCTTGTACTACACAACGCGGGTAGGGGTGAAGGACTGGAGGGAAAAAAAATAGATTTGGGGGGGCTGGGTTATGCTAACACTATGCCAAAGTGTTATCCACATGTTCAGAGGCTTTAGCCTGAGCTGAAGTTTGTTATGTAACTTGCCTCGGTCACAGAAATAACTGGTCTTGGAATCAAGCTCTGCGTGGTTCTAAGTCCCTTGCTTGGGCTATCAGAACCTCTGTAGGATAGATTTTTAAAGGGAAGTTCTTACTAATAGACGTCTATGGTGAACTCTTATGTGGTGAGAAGAATAATCACTGTTGGAATGTTAAAAGTTATTTAGTAGTTGAAATTTTATAAATTATTTATCTTTCACTGCAAAATGTAAATATTGTCTAAATCATTACACTTAAGTTTAAATTAAATTAGTGCATATTTATTTGTTTATTTTAAGATTGTGTTTATTTACTTAAGAGAGATAGATACAGTGAGAGACAGAACATATGCAGAGGGGAAGGGTAAAGGGGGAAGCAGGCTTCCCACTGAGCAAGGAGCCTGACACGGGCCAGATCCCAGGACCCTGAGTGGAAGGCAGACACTTAACTGACTGAGCCACCCAGGCGCCCAAAATTAGTGTGCATTTAAAATAACTTAAGAGGAATCCAGTCATTGAAACAAAATAGAATTGTTCACTTCTGTCAATTGATGAATAGGTTAAACGGTTGACTGATGATGTCTAAATACTATGTTAGACTGTCAGTTGTGTAATCCAAATAGTATCCTAAAGAAAATACTTGGATAGAAAGGTAACATTTGAAAACAAGGAGTCTGCTGTAGTTTTACCCAGGCTGTTGGTGTTTCTAGTTTGTCTAAGTTAAAAGAGGAAGAATTGAAAGAAGTTAATAGAAATTAATAGAAACAAACCTAGACCTTTCACATATAGTTCAGATTTTTTCCAGTGCTTATCCCCTTCATTGAAGATTATACTGTCCTGGACCCAAAGTGGGATCATGAAAAAGAATGGCCCATCATTGTCAAATCTAGGAGCTGCCTATAAAATGTGTAGATTTCAATTTAGATTTAGTTGGGTCCAGTAAATTATTTCTCAGTTATAGGTGACTGCCTACAAATTAGGATCATATCATCAGTTCTGTCTGAATTTACACGAAGCTCATTAGAATGGATAGAGACTAACATTCTTACATCCCAGCTCCATAGCTTGCCCTTTGGCAGAACGAAAGCCAACCAGTACCATCACCATGGGAGAGGAAGGTTATATGGACTGTGTGGAAAAGAATAGGAACAGAGAATGTGTCCATAGAGGGTTGGAAGTAAGTCCAGTTGGAAGCCAGTGACACTAAAATGTTCAAAAGCTACATGCAGGTATCCCCCCAAACTTCGTAGTTTCAATACTACCAACAGCATTATTTTATCCTAGTGAAGTATGGTTTTCTAAGAGACCTATACAATTGAAGAGGGTAGGAAAATACGGTAAATTTTGTTAAGTGGAGGATTAAAAACAATAGAGCAGTTAAGCAATAAGGAGAAAGTTGTGGGGAGGGGTAAGGGTTACAAGCCATGGTGATGGAAAGAATGAGCTTTGGGCTCGATAAGTATTCGTATCACAGGTGCCACTCATTAGCTCTGTGGCCTTGAACTAAATTTCTTTGGGTTTCAGTTTCCACATTGTTCAAACCAGGATGTTAGTCCTTTACTTGCGTACATACTGTAAAGAGTAGAAATGCTCTAAAGGCATTTTGCCAGGTTCCTGGCATAAAGGGAGAAGTTAGCAAGGGCTTCCAACCTCCCTTCCATGGAGCATGGGCTCTCACATGTCAACCGGTGACCAGAGCCAAGAAGCAAATGGACAAGCTGAGTAAACGAGGGAATGCTTTCAAGGACTTTTATACCTAGCAAGCACTCAGAAAAGTATTTGATGGATGAAATTTTACTAATAAACTGGTATCCTCAAAAAGTCATTTGAGCTCTGCAGTTCGGTTCGTTGCAGACATTTTTTTTATAGCCCTCAGGGAATTAAATCTGTCATTTTGAGAAATACTTCCAAAGACTCACATGTTAAATACATTTTTCCATTCATTAACACTATTATTAATTAGCTTCTCTCAGTAGTTCAGTGCTAGGCTAGGTAGATATTAGAGAAAGCTTAAGAATCATACGTACAGATAGAGGAAGTATCAGATGATTCTTTCAACAAACGAACGTTATTTTGCAGACTTGGGCATAAATGTTAAAATATTTAGAGGGAGGAAGAGTATTTGACGGGGGCTGAATGAAAGCAGTCTTCCCTGGGTAGTTTATATATTTATTGAAACAAAAACATTAGCTATGCAATACATCTATAAGATCTCTATGCTTCAATACCAATCAGCTCTTCACCCCCACTAGCTACTGTGGCCACCAGAGGTATGGCACAGTTTCAGGGTCGTTGGGGACCTAGGGAAGAGTGAATGATCTGGCCAATGTGGAATTATCACCGTCTATACCTGGTTTCAGGTTCCAGAGCGGCCTGTGGACTGTCTTCCTTCCCAGCTCACCCTCTTCTCTCTCCATCTCTCAGACTGCCACTTCTGACGGCCTCAGCAGTTTGCAATCAAACACAGCATGTTAGCCTGCCCTGGACCAAATCGGCCAGTGTCGGTAACTGCCACTTAGAATTACCAGTGTGTTCAGACACCCCTCTTCACCGTAAGCCGAAGAGAAAAAGTGGAATCTGAAACCTGGACATCTCTCATTAGACATTTTTGTGGTAGATTCTCAGTGATTTTTCACTTTTTCAGAGAAGGGCAGTACAGAGCGATACCTAACAGCAAAAGTATATGGAGAGGAATTTACCTTTTCTTTTCTTTCTTTTATTGAGCTGTAATTTATTGAGGAACTAGAGTGGGCCACACACTCTCTGGAATGCTTTCAGTAGATTAAGACTCTGCTTCGTTTTCTTTCTTTCTTTTTTTTTTTTTAAAGATTTTACCCATCCATTTGACAGAGATTACAAGCAGGCAGAGAGGCAGGCAGAGAGAGAGAGAGAGAGAGGAGGAAGCAGGCTCCCCACTGAGCAGAAAGCCCGATGCAGGGCTCGATCCCAGGAGCCTGGGTCATGACCTGAGCCGAAGGCAGAGGCTTTAACCCACTGAGCCACCCAGACGCCCCTCTGCTTCATTTTCATGCATGCGTGGAATTATCCTAGTTCTCTGGATTACGGAAGGCCCATTCTGGAACATTACAGCAAGCCCAGGTTGCATGGTTAGTAAGAGTAAATCTGGCGTTCAGACCCAGGTGGGTCTGATTATCCCATCCCTGTGTTTATTACTCCCTCACCTCTCACCCCCCATTCCCTATCAGATGTGGATCACTTCCAACACACCACTGAGAGCACCATTTTCCCAGAACACTGGGCTCCATGGGATGACTTTTTCCTGGATCATGAGATGCTAGCCCCCCTCCCCAAAGAAAAGAACACAGTGGGGGATGGACGCCGGGAGGGTGATAATACTGGATAAATAATTTGACTTTCATGTCATACATTTACTTGAAACGCATCCTACCTCAACAGAATCATAGTTATATCAATGGTAAAATAAATGTGAATACAGTTCATTCCCAGAATGTTTGTATTTTTTGAAGGTAAACGGTGAAATCATTTTGTGTTGGCTGATTTTGTGGCTTTTGAAATGAGTATATTCCCGATGTGTTGTGTTTCATGCTTACTGTTTTTATAAGAAAGCTGTTAAAGAAGCTGGTTTTAAAGAACTCACTCAGGGACTCAAAGCAAACTTATTTTCAGAGGCTAAATTAGAATTAAAAAATAATTTGTAGAATGGTAAGAAATGAGCACTAACATTAAAACAAACAAACAAACAGAAACCCTCCTTGAGCTGATGACACTGACAAATGTTGGAAGTGAGTCACTGTGGGCACTGCCAGATTCTCAGCCAGGGGAGCAAAGACCTCTCTGGCCTTACAAGTGGTACTCTTTCTGTTTCCTTGACAGTAAGGGCAAAGAGTAAAAAGCTCAAATTTGGGAAAGGGGAGTAGGCAAAAACTGAAATCTCAAAAAAATGGATTGATTATTTGGAAAAGATGATTTTAGGCTTTACTAGCACCCTTGAGTTTGAATCAATAGGGACCCTGCTTGCAAAGTTAGGCTCCACTTACAGTAAAATAATTGGCAGGTGTGAAAGGCTATTCTCTCGGTTAATACTTCGTGAACCTCTGAGTTAGATGGCTTTATTCTCCTTTTGTAGATGAGCAGATTGAGACTCTGAAACCAGATTTAACAGTAACAGTGAACAGACAGACGCAGAATTTGAACCCCCTTCGCCCCCTTTCACTATTGTTTATAGATGATTCAGTGTTCATGTCAGATTCTTATATTTGGAAAAAGCTTTTACTTACATTTTTCATTATTTTCTAATCAGTTATTAAATCATTTTTATGTTTCCCCATTACCAGTGTTATTGTTCATTTGTTTTATGTGACAAATACTAGATAAGTGCTTTTTAAATAATGATGCATGACTTAAACCTGTATTTTTATCTTCAGATGTTACATGGGGACGTTAAATATTACTGCAAAGCACAGAGCAATTTTGAATCAGGTAGAAAAAATCATAATTGACCTCGGTACTGTGGATTTGCCATTGTTTAGGGAGGCAGCTGTTGTCAAAGCCATAATCGTGAACAATGCATTTTGTTTTCTATTAGTCCCCAAAATGCCCAATCTCATCATTCCTAGCCACATTCTTATTACCTAGCTGCTTAGGGGTGAATGAGAGAGAATGTGCCAGAAGGTTCTGAGGTCACCAAATCTCTACACCATCCCCTGTTCCCCCCTGCCTCTTCTGTAAAGACCTGCTATCCCTCTGTGCAGTGGTTTGGTCACTGCAACCTGATTCAGTAACATAATGAGTGTATTTACTTAGCTCTGTCAACACTCAAAATACATTCGCCTGCCTTGAAATAAGAAGATAATCATATTGATGTTGAAAAGTGCTGAAGGCTGTTAATTTTTTTCCTTTGAAGAATGGGCATTGTTAAGGATCCCTGCTTCACTCTGCCTCTTCAGCTGGAATCGTTCTTCGCCATCTAAAAATAAATGGTTTTGTTGTACACATTTATTCTAGCCACATTTATTCCAAAGAGAATTAATATATTAATACCGGTGATCCAGGCATATGAATCTCACACATTCACTCGTCTTCATTAGTGTAGAATTAACGAGCCTAGTAATAATCCTCCCCAATTCCAGTCTGTGATTCATTTCAAAAGGTTTGGATTGTACCGCATCTCCGCTGATGTTAGGTGTTTGAGGGGGACCACGGATACATCAGAACAGGTGTTTTCTCTGCTGCCTGTGTTGTGACCGGGCTAACAGGAGTATGGTCTTCCACAGATGCTCAGCGTGCTTAATTTAAGGCAGTCTCACTTCCTCCCACTCCGCCGTGTGTGGATCCAGTTCCTGGGCTTTGTCCGAGCTCTCCCCTGGAAAGCTTGTCTCCACTGGTTGGTTGTAACTTGATTTTACATAACATGTTTCAGTGGATTTTCTATGGGATCAGATTAAAATAATTACATAGCCACCCATTTGGCATCTGATAGGCATTATCTTTTTGTTTTCTGGTGGATTAGTTAGGGTTTTGTTTGCAGTGTCGGGAAGGGAGAGTGTTCTTAGGTGCATTTGGCATTCTCGGCTTTGACCTGCTTTCCTAGAGCTGCTTTGCAGCTTTAGCGGGACCTAAATTATTAATGCGATCTGTGCTGTATCTGCATATATGGCTTAATCCAGCCTTTTTTTTTTTTTTAAGTGCTGCTGGGGATCTCTGAAATTATAGGAAAATTGATTTTTGGAGGCTGCGTGGAATGAGGAATGGGCCTGGGTGTGAGCCCTGGAGTCGTGGAGGCTTGAGTTTGAGTCTCCTCACTGTCTCTTCTTTGCTGCTTACTTAACCTCTCTGAGCCTCTGTGCCCTCATCCACAATAACATCAAGTGCAAAGAGATGTTGTGAAGACAAAATTAAATTGAACATGAAGTGCCTGGCACAGGGCAGTGATTCAACCAATGTTAATTCCTCCCACTTCCCTGCTCTTTTCCTCTTCTCCTCGTCCACTTGGAAGAAATGAGTTTATTTTATGCTGAGTTTATTTAGGGAGAGTTGTCAGTTAAAATGAGGAAAGTAAATTCACTGAAGGTCATTCCAAGCAGGGTAAAAAGTAAATAAATGCATGTGTATATGTGGAGAAAAAGACATATTTATGTAAAATGCAATATTAGGAATCATACATACATGTGCATATATATGTATGTGTGTGTGTATATATTGGGTATATTCCAAATATTTATTATTTGTATATATTCTACATAAGGTGGTTAAATCCAAAGCCAAATTGCGATTATTTTCTATTAGAAAGAAATGGGGTTTCTGGAAAGAACAGTGAACGTGGTGGGGGGTGTAGGAACACTTGGGTTCTGGGCAGGTGTGGAGGCTTTGCCAGGACGGCTCAGTGCACCTCGGGCTCCTTCCGCAGCAACGCCGCCTCCGATGCAGGTGTCTCCGCAGCTTTTCTACACTGAGTGAGAAGCCAGTACTTTTCCCCCTGGGTACACCTTAATGGATTTACCTCTGCATTAAAGGTCTCCCTCTGGCAGCTGCTCGTTGACTCCCAGAGTGAACTCTACTTGGAGGAAGCTAGTCAGCGAAAGTTCTGTTTCGGCAGCTCTCAGGAGAGGGCTTCAGAGACCGTCTGTGACACGTGTTTCCTCGGGACGGTTGCACAGAAGTAGACAAAACGTGGGCAGATAGGTGTGCTTGGTAAACATTACTGTCCAATCAGAGAAGACTTCTAGAGCTTTTGACAGCATTTAATACCTGTTTGCCACCTCTACCCCCTGCTTGATTACTTGTCATATCCTAGGGCATTCTGGCAGTCCTCTTACCTTCGTCTTTCCCACCATGTGAATAATTGATGTACATTGTAGAGGCAGCATGCCACACAGGGAGGCTAAGGTCACCCAGAGAAAGCATTACTGTTACCATTTTGAAATAGGTTTTTCCAATATTTTTCTAAGCATGCATATACTTAATGTCTTCTTCGCTTGCCTTCTGTTTTCTTCCTTTCTTTCTATTTCCTTTTTCCCCCACCCCCAAATTAATGGAGATAATGGTGTCACCTCCTCTTTTTTTGCCTCATTTTTCCCATGAAACAATATAATTTGAACATTATGTTCATGTCAGTAAGTATAATTTTGTAAGGTTTATAATGGGTCTATGGTATTCCGCTTTATGGATGAACCAAAATGTATCCAACTAATATCTTACTTTTGCATATTTGGTTCCTTTCCGTTTTTGTTATTGTGAAAAGTGGTGCGAAGGACATTAGGACTTCATCTTTTTCCACAACTGAAGGGTTCTCACTTTCTGCTCTCCTTATTTCTGGCGACTCCTTAGCCGAGCACTCTTGGTCCTTCATTCTGAAGCCAGAGCCCCATGCACCACCTCGTTTTCTACAAGTATACTAGTTGACCTTACTTGTCTTTGGAGGGATGGCCTTTCCCTTTCCCAGAGCACACATACCCCGGCTATCCCACCACGGGCTTTGTGCTTGGCTGACAGCAGAACCCACCCTCCCCCATTCTCCTCCTGCTGGAGGTCGTTTCTTTCCTCCTATCTGCTACAACTCTTTGTATTTCTTAGTAACTCATATGGAGCTATAGTCCTTTGTGTATGAAGGTCTCTAGATGAAAAACGTCCTAAGTCTTGATTTCGGACGGGATCGGGCACGTTCAGGGTGGTATGGCCGTAGACTCCTAAGTCTCGATTTCAAATCTTGGCATGGCCCCTAAGTTTGCGCCTTCAGCTGCTCTTTCCTCGGCTGTTAACTTGTTGAGGACCCTGACGCGGTGCATGGTGAGGCTCCAGCGGTTCCTTTGTGCTCATTCTGGACCACCGATTCCTTGGAGCAGGCTTACTCCCAATTCCTGATGTGTCTTCTTCCAGGCCCCCTTTGGCTCTGTCCTGTTCAAGGTATAAATGGCAGTGGTCACACAGCTCTCTACCCAGGGCTCTGTGCTTTTTCTCCAGATCGTTGGAGGCTTGTGGCTCTCAACTGGCAAGAGAAGAGGCTCTGCCTTATACAAGGGGGGGGGGGGTGGGGGGAGGTGTCGGTGTGAACAGCAAGCCTTCATTGTCCAGGGATGGGGGATTTCCCAGGATAGGACACTTTCAGTAATAAAACTGGGACAACCCCAAGGGCATATTAGAACTGGTGGCTTGTGGTGGGGCTAGGGCAGATCACAGAGCAAGGAAGAGGTCCTCTGTACTCTCTGCTTCTAAAACTCTCTCGGCTTTACTAACTTTGAGGGGCTTGCCTTCCATCCCTGATTATGAGGACAGTCCTCCTCCAGGAGTCTGTTACCCATTTTTACAATTTCCTATGTCATCAGTGGGTATTACTTCTTCCTAAATATTTCTCTTCTCTCTCAAGCATTCAAGCACAGTGGACCCTTCTGCATGCCAAGCCATAGCGCGTATGGGGAAGTACTCAACACCCAGCTTTGGGCCAATCCTGCTTTCATTATATAGGGTCTCATCTAGGACCTGGATGCTTTTGCTTTACTTTTATTTCATGGGCTCTTCAACGCCTTGGATCAAGTGTTTTACTTCTTATTTTTTTTCTTTTTTTGGCATCTTTTGTTTAAATTTATTTTTACCACCACTCAAATTTAAATTATACAGTACATACAGGGATTTTTGTTTTTGATGTTAGTTTTATACATTCTTTGGATTTTGGGAAAATAGCTCGGGGCAAAGGAAAGAGTTAAAATAAAGGCAAGGTGATAAAAACCCTACCACTATCACCTCATTTTTATCATTCCCAGCTTGGACTTGCCCAAGCTTCTCCTCCTCCACCCTTGCCACCTGAACCAAGGAACGGAGACATCAGCCTGTACCCCATCTCTCCCTGGGAGAAGTCCCTAGCCTGGGTGCTTCCTTCCACCAGGTCGTGGGGTATTGGACACAATAAAGAATTTTACTGCCCTTAACCTAGTTCTCATTTAGTTTCTCATGTCCTTGTCAGAAGGAATCTGCCATTATTTTATTAGAAAATGTTTTGATGCAGGCTACCACAAAGCTACATAACTAGTGTTGTATGTGCAAGAGACTCAACGTTTTACTTAAATTTACATGGTTGAGATAACAAACATGACTTCAGACTCTTTTGTAGGGATACCTAGGTAAGAAAAAAAGCCATTTATCCTGTCCCCACTTTCATACCAGTCACTCAAATTGTATTTAATGGATTAGTAGTGACATTTATGGACTGCAGATTAAAACAGGATTCGGTTACTTTATTAGGGTGAGTCAATGAATAATTTCATTCAGTGAAAAGAAGAGCTACTGTAGAAGTCTGAATTCAAACCTATGGGACTTACATAAAGGACAGCCACATCAGTTTTGAAGGGCAGAGTTGTGTGGAAAATCCCCACAGAGTGTCTAGAGTCGTAGAATCTTAGAGGTGGAAGGGACCTTCGAGGTCACGGAGCCAGGGTCCCTGCAGAGCCTGCCTGTCCTTGAGGATGGCTCTGTGAATTGCTTGTCAGGCTCTACTTAGGAATCGCCTATGACTGGAAACGTCCTACCTCTAAACATAGTCCACCCCATTTCTGGACAGTTCTAATTGTTAGAATATGCTCTCTTATTTTGAGACTCAATCTCGCACCCTGCTCTGTCCACCCATATGCCAGTTATTTATATAGAGGAAGATAGTGATGTGTTGGTGCCGTGTCTTCTCTCCCAGTGAAATGCTCCCTATTTCCTCAGCCGGTCCTCATGAGATGTGGTGGCAAGACCCCATTCTTCCCCCAGGAGCCATCACGTGCCACCCCGAGCTGACAGTCTTCTGCGTGGAGACTGTCCAGCTCATGCTGTGTTGACACAGCCAGCCTCCACTGTGGCCTCTCTTTGTAAAAGAGGCCAAGGTCACAGTCATTTTAGGGAGAAGACAATTGAGCGTCTGTATAGCCCCTTTTCACAGGAACTTTGTTTCTGTTCTGCACGTGGGTTTTCTCCTTCCTCTTTCACTTTTCGCTTTGTCTCTCTGTTGGCTTTGAAATACATACGTCTGACTGACGTGTGAATACACTGGGACATTTAGAAACAGCAGCTAAGTACAGATTTATAAAGATACAGAAGTCCTGTCCCCATCAATACTTGGTCTTCTGTATTTTCCATTGTCTGATCTCCCATTGCTCTAGCCCTCAGACTCAGAAATTATTTTCGAAGTCATTATTAAGTACCAACCACACATCCTGCATGGTCCTTTCTCTCTCTTTTACTTGGCTGCTGCTCTCCTCTTCTTGTTTCTGCTTTCTTCTTTAAACATAAGAGTTTTCACTAAAATTCACTTAGACCAGATGCAGATGGTTCAATATCCGCTGGATACAAGAGAGGAACAAATAATGTGACGTGTTAAGCTTTATCACAGGTTGATTTTTCATATTTCAGGTTAACCAATTTAATAGGTAAACTGTTGGCTTCTTAGAGACTTTTACGGACTGACTCCTTAGACACTGAAGTTAGGTGAAACTATTTTGATGGGAAAATTAGCCAAATTAATTTGGATGTAAAAGTAAAATATTCTGAAATATTTGTGTAGTGCAGTGAATATGAAACGCATATTGTTTTGATTCAATACCACTTTAGGTCAACAAATATTTATATGCTTTAGGAATCCAAAGGAAAAAAAGATGTACTTCTAGACCTTTAGGAACTGGTAGTTTAGTAAGGGAGACGGACAAGTTGGAGAGAATTAAGATAGTCTTACAGTTGACAAAGAAAGTGTATAAAGTGAAATGGAGGCCATGTGAGAGGGCACGGCTACGGGGAAGAAGGTAGGGAGAGGTGGACATTGAAGCTGGGTTTCTACACCAATAAGTGTGAGCACAGTTAGAAAACTTGTAGAAAGAGGTAGGACTGATCAGATAGGATGGCTTAATGTAGAGTGCAAGAGAAAGGAAGGAGCCAAAAAGAATGTGTAGGAGCTGTCAAATGTTAGGGTGTGTAGGGTGCCTGGGTGGCTCAGTTGGTTAAGCAGCTGCTTTCGGCTCAGGTCATGGATCCTAGGGTTCGGGGATTGAGTCCGCATCAGGCTACTTGCTCAGCAGGGAGCCTGCTTCTCCCTCTACCTGCTGCTCCCCTTGCTTGTTCTCTCTCTCTCTCTGTCAAATGAATAAGAAATAAAAATTTTTTAAAAAATGTGAGCATCTGAGAGGCTAGTTATATCTTGTGTTAAGAAAGAAATGTGGAGGGGCGCCTGGGTGGCTCAGTGGGTTAAAGCCTCTGCCTTCGCCTCAGGTCATGATCCCAGGGTCCTGGGATCGAGCCCCGCATTGGGCTCTCTGCTCAGTGGGGAGCCTGTTTCCCCCTCTCTCTCTGTCTGCCTCTCTGCCTACTTGTGATCTCTCTCTCTGTGTCAAATAAATAAATGAATAAAATTAAAAAAAAAAAAAAGAAAGAAAGAAATGTGGAGGGGCACCTGAGTGGTTCAGTGGGTTGAGCCACTGCCTTTTGTTCAGGTCGTGATCTCAGGGTCCTGGGATCGAGTCCAGCATGGGGCTGCCTGCCCACTGGGGAGCCTGCTTCTCCCTCTCTCTGCTGCTCTCCCTTTGCCCCTCCCCCTCCTCATGCTCTCTCTCTCTCTTTCTTTCAAATTAATAAATAAATGCTTTTTTTTTTTTAAAGAAAGGAATGCAGAGGGATTGGCACATGTGTGTAGGATGTGCCCCTTCTCCTGCTTTCCCTGATTCCTGTTAACCCTTAATAATTTTTATCTTGCAAGAAAATATTATGTTGACTTTTAACTTGGGTTTTCAGTATGAAGTTCTGTATTTGGGACACCTGAAAGAGCAGAGACCCACTGAGCTTCTACGTGAAAAGCCTGGAGAATAATTACTGAATTGTTTTGAGAAAGATGGAAGCCATTGGTTTCTCTCTAGGCTGTCATTCCTCAGGCATGATGAATTTAGAAATGCTAGTTGAAAGGCCTTTCAGATTTAGATTATGACAGTCTTTATGATAAGATCTGTGATGTTCCTTTCTTGTTCTCCCTTCCAGTATAAGTATTTGCTATATTCACAGTAAACCTTTTAGAACAGTGGTATGTTTTAGTGTGTTCTTCCATTTTATGAGCAAAGTATTTACAGTGATTTTAAAAGGAGGGGAGTGAAAAAATAGGAGAAAATCATCTGCAATAAACTGCAGGATCAATTTAATCCACTTCTTCTACATTGCAACTTGAAAGGTTTAATATTCAGAAGTTTAGAGAAATGAAGAAGAATATATCTTGAAAAACAATAGAATGGTTTTCTTAGAAATATGTTCATTAATACTTATAAGGTTGATTACACGTGAGTTTTAAGAATGCTCTGAAATGAATTCTGAGAACATGCACTAGATTTAACCTTCCTGAGAAGTCCTACTTATACTGAAAAAAAGAAAAAGTGTTCAGGTTTGAAGTTGGTTTTAAATTCTGCAAGGATATTAAAATGCACTCAGTTGGACTTTTGTAAAACCCTTTTGGGGAAGCATACATAGTATTTTGATGAAAAATGTTGCTTTAATATTAAAGTCCAAAAAACCAGTAAGGAATGTCATCACCCCAATATTCATGAGATGATTTTTTTCTAACGCTTTTTGTATGTTTGTGTTCATGTGTGTTTGTATATCTTTCTGTATTTTTAATTTCATTAGCTTGACAACTATGTATCAGTATTTGCAGCTATTAATTCTAGCCCAAGTAAAGAGACATCAAATTTGATGAAAGACTTTAGAGGAGAGTGGAAGCAGGCAAGAGAAAACAGCTTGTTGGCTTGTTACAGATAAAACCTATATCTACTGGTCAGTGCTGTAGGTAGTTGTGTTAAACAGGAAGTTCGCTGGATAGAGCAATGCAAGCTACATGGTGACACTTGACAATGAAAGGGATCCTTTTATATTAGAGTGATTGGGTCTTGATGTATCTGTTTGAGGTCCGCTATCCAATTATCATAAATTGAGGTGCACACATATTCTTTCAAGAGAGGCCTTCCTATACTCACGGTTCTGTGCTGTGGACCACAGCTGGGACATTTGCTTCCGATGTGTCTGGGAAGTCCCAAGGTCCCTTGTGTCATCATGGGGAATGTGGCAGGAATGCCTAGCCTAGACTTTTAGCTTGCACTTGCAATTTAATGTAGAGTGTTTAATTGCATTCTCAGCGATATTTGCTTTCCTCTCATAACAATAAAATCTTCATGGTAATGTCTCAGTAAAGCATGGCGCTGAAGCAGAGATGTGTGGCCCCAGGAGTCCCTCAGCTTTTGCGTAAATGTTCAGCGAAAGGCGTTCTCTTTATTGGCCTTACAATGATATGTCCAGAAAATTCTGAAACCCTGTGCTTGGAAGAATCTTAATTGTTGTTTAATGGTTCCAGGAAGAGTTTTTTAAACTCAGATCTAATTTACATGAGTCAAATGCAATGATCCTGAGTACATATTTAATCAGTTTTGACAGATGCACCGTTGTTTATCCCATTCCCCCGACGAGGTGGATTGCATTTCATCACCCCCGGGAGCTTCTTTCTGCCATTTGCCAGTTAGTGTCCATCCTCCGCTGGAAGCAGCCAGGGTTAGGATCCCCAGCACCGTTGTTGAACCTTAAAGTTAATTCTTAGAGGCTCCTCTGTCAAAGAAGGATCTTTAAAACTACGTTTTCCTTTTATTTTATTTATTTTTTTATTATGTTCAATTAGCCAGCATATAATATGTTTTCCTTTCAGAGAGCTTTCCCCCGCTAAGGGGGAGTGGTGATTCATAAGTACACGCAAAGGCCAAGAACGGGGATCGAAAACTCGGCCATGTAGAATTTCAGTGTAGTGCTTCCAAAACACATGAGTGTACCTTAAGTGTCAAATTGTTACTGAAGGAGGGGCCGGTCCCTTTCTAGCCTGTCAAAAAAGATGTCAAGCAATTTGATTTCTCGTTGTATTTTAATTTGTCTCTGTCAATTTCCACTTCTGGTAATAATTACCAGCAGTGCTTTGTGGACTGTGTTCACCCTTCTGTAGGGTGGAATAAATAACCCATTAATGTAAATTTAGTGAGAAGGAACAATGAATGCCATGGGTGAAGCTGCCAAGTTCGGCATAATTCCTTAAATGTAGAGAAGCAGGCTTTGCTCTTGGTGTCCTCTCAACCTCTAGAGGTGATAAAACAAGTCATACATACTTAACATCTCCTTCCCCTCCATGACTATATGCCATTGCCTCCAAGGTGACGCTCCGTCATTTGGTTCTTATTGTAACCAGACAAAGAGTACTTCTGTTCTCTCCCTTGGAGAGAGACAGACATCTCTCTTGGACAGACAGACGGATGGATGGAGACAGAGAGAGAGAGAGAGAAAATGTGTGTGTTGAGCATTCCATATTACCTCTAGAGATTTTTCTTTCCCCCCTTTTAGCTAATGTGCTCTTCATCCTAAATACATGTCGGAGGCAGGGTTAGAGTAAACTGAACACTACAGAGACGAGAGATTCCAGGATGGTGGGCAACTTTTATTTCAGTATTGCAGCACATGGAGTATACAAGGAGATTGTGCTGCTGCTGGAATGTATTCCTTTTTATTAAAATAGACAAGCACTAAACAAGCCATAAAATTTCCATCTGTATTCACAGTGGGCTCCCACCCTCCAAAATACAGATCCCCCCCCCCCACACACACACACTCCTTGTCTCTAAAACACCCGGGAGTGAAACATTTCAGTATTAGAGACTGACAGAATCATAGTATTTAATTTCTAACAGCGAGGACCGACCGGAGCTCCTCATCTGTTCTGTTAGATTACGGCGTCCGATTTAAAGGGCAAGCACACCTTCTGTAGGTAAATGTCACTGAGGACAGGGGAGCTGGGTGGCAAAGGATCTGCAGTGCAGCAGAGGGAAACGCTTGGGCTCCGGGGTTGGTAATTCTGATGTCGTTCTGCTTTCATCACCTCACCAGCCTCCTCACCTTGAAAAGGAAAGCAAAAGGCATTTTTACACGGTGTGCTGATAATCAACCCAGAAGTGAGGCACCCATTGTCGTGGGAGCACATTTTTCTCCATTGCCTGAAGGACAAAGGCTTTTAATAGTGGGAAATTGCCACCAGGGCGTGTAAGAGTGAAAGGCGTTCTCGGGCTTGAGGGAGAATTCATTCTTTCTTTCCCCAATTTCAAAGTCAAACACTTCCTTGGCATTTTAGGCATAGAATGCATAGAGTTCTAAAACGATGGTTTAAAAGGTAATTGTAAGTTCTAATCTTTTTAGCAAACTGTTGCCCTGCTTGGAGAATACTGTGTTTCAATTTTTTATAAAGGCAGTCTGATAAAAAATTTAAGCACACTGTTATAGGAGCAAGTTTCTGTCAGATGTCTCACCAAGCTTCCCTTTGGTAAGAACGATTATGTAAGGCTGGTAGACAGACATCTATCGTGAATATGGGGTTCCAGTGCTTTCTTGCCTCCCCCCGAGACTTCATCTTTATGGCATTTCTGGCTCAGTTAACTGAAGTGTAATAGAAAATTTTAATAATGTTACTCCATTAGGATGACATTGGCCAGGGTAGGGGTGGGGTGTCCTTACCCAAAGGGTGCAATGCAGTGTCCATACGGTGGTATAATTTAGTAAGAAGAGAAATGATGGTAAAGCAGATATATCCACTGGAGGAAGGAAGGGCTAAGATGCTACAGTGTTTTGAGAGGTCATCAGAGGACACTGAAAAGAAAAACTGAAAAAATAAAAATTTTGAAATCTCAAAAGGTGCGTATCGATTTGGTACTTACGAAGGACCTTCTTACACATTATCACATTTGATCCTTATAATTCTGTGAAAAGGATACTCATTTTCAAGAAGGTCTGTTACTTTGTTCAAGGTCAGTGAGCTACCAAGTTACTTTGAATCCTGGATGGTATTCTCCCTCCTTCACTCTTCTCTTCCTTTCTTCCTGAACATGCTAGAGTATAGAATGTCCTCATCTAAACATGGGTGGTCTTGGGCCAGGCAGACTGGTCTCCTTATGTTCCAGTGTTTCTCTGGATAACAGCACAAGCCTTGAAACAAAGGAGTGGTACTTGGCCCCAGATTTAAAATATAAATTGTGTGTGTGTGTATCCTCTAGAGACAAAAACTGGAGAGTAAAAGAAATCTTCATGCCTAATGATAAGCATGCCATCAAGGTGCTTTCTATACCATTCAAACCAGTATACACCTCTGCAACATGACCTCATTATCCCCTTTCTAGCATTAAGTGTTAGCTTTTTGTTTTCTTCACCAATTTCACAGTTGAACAGTGTTCTTGTTATCATTTATTATTACTGCAAATGAGTATTTTTTCATGAGTTTGGTAGCCATTGGCATTTATCATTTCTGGATTGCCTGCTCCTATAACTTACATGTATCCTGCAGCTGTCCTTTATTTTTATTAATGCCTGTCTTTCAGTTCAGAAGGAACCAAGAAGGCCAGTTGTGTGGTGCTGATATTATTGTCACATGCCGTAAACATGTAGAGATTGAGTTCATATCAACAGAAAATGTTAAAGTTAAGATCTGTTTTTAAGTAAGCAATTCCCTAATCAATGAACTAGAATTTTAGAAACCCAGAAGGTACTGATTTTTAATATTTCAAATAGGACAAGAAACACAAAATTAGGACCACAGCATAACATGCTACATGGATAACAGCTCCCAGAATTTGTGTAAGCCAAGTGAATGAACACATTTATTTTGTTGTTTTCATATAATTTGTATTAGAAAGATAGTATCTCTTAAATCTACACTCAGAATAGAGTTGGAGTAGCTATTCATTTTCTCTCTGGCACCAAACTGAAAAATATAATACCTACTATGTCCAGGGTCACAACTGCTGACACATAACAATTTCAGACATATAGCCAGAAGAAAAGCAGTGAAGAAAGGTCTAGCCCTGTCCAGATCATATCCCAGAGGGCGGGGGAGATGCTAAAAAATGTTTCCTTCCCTGGCAGGGTCATGAGCAGTTGAGGTAAAAAGGGAGGAAAAACAGTTGTTTTTTGATAAAGAATTTCCAAGTACAGTGATTTAATACTTTGGTCTAAAAAATAAGCATGTTTGCTCTTGGCAGGAAAGGGACAACTGAGGTTTGATATATCTTACAAAGATTATATATGGGGGAAATTGTTCCAGCAACTATGTGTATGGTAATTTATTACAGACATACCTCAGAGATATCAGGGGTTCAATTGCAAACCACCGTAGTAAAACAGATATTGCAAGAAGCGAGTTTAATGAATTTTTTGGTTTCCCAGGGCACCTAAGAGTTACTAGCTATGTAATAGCGTTGTCTTAAAAAATGTGCATACCTTAATTAAAAATGCTTTATTGGTAAAGATCATCTGAACTTTCAGCAAGCCATAGTCTTTTTGTTGGTGGAGAGTCTTGCTTTGATGTTGGTGGGTATTGACTCATTGGGGTGATGGTTCTTAAAAGTTGGGCTGGCTCTGGCGATTTCTTAATGTGGGACAACACTGAAGGTTGCCACATCGATGGACTCTTCCTTTCGCTTAAACACTTAGAAGCCATTGTAGGGTTATTAATTGCATTGGTTTTAATGTTGTTCACCTCAGGAAGTAGGGGGCCTGAGGAGAGGGAGAGAGATGGAGGAAGGGCTGGGCGGTGGAGCAGTCAGAACACACACAACATTTACCAGTTAAGTTCGCCATTACAGTGGCAACATCAAAGATAACGGACCACAGATCCCTGTAACAAATACAAGAGCAGCAAGAAGGCTGGTAATACAGCGAGATTTACCAAATGTGACACAGAGACATGAAGTGAGCAAATGCTGTGGAAACATGGTGCCAGTAGACTTGCTTGACATAGGGTTGCGACGGTCTTTTGATTGGTTAAAAACCACAGTGTCTGTGAAGTACGATGAAGGGAAACACACTAAAATGAAGTATGCCTGTGTTCGTATTATTATCAATTATCATTATCTCTGTCACCACCACGGATGCAATTTCAGTTCATCACAGTCATCAGGAGTCAGCTCTGCAGCCAGTTTCCCTGTGAGTCTCATCTCCATTCCTTACTCACCTGTGTGGCCTTGAGTTAGTTAATTCACCTCACAAAGTCTGTTCAGTCATCTACAAAACACCGATATCAAGAATCCCTGTCTCAAGGTGATTGTTGGGTCAATCTCCTGGGATGGTCAACCTAACTGTGTTTCAGAAGTGCTCAATAAATATCCAGGCTTTCTCATTGTCCCAGTAAAGAACATACTTCAGATTAACTCTTGACTGAGAGTTTCACAGAGAGATTTCTCATCTTAGTCAACAGAAGGTATTTCTTAAGCATTTAGGCAGCCGAGAGAGAAATGCTCCCTCTAAGTAATAAATGCTTGTAACCTCATTCAGTATAATTCAGTCTTCCCGTTAAGAGCAGGTTGCCCTTTGTTGTTTTAGAGATTTAGTCTACGACAAATATTTGAACACTGTTCAGTGAAAAGGTGACACATATTACCTACCAGGTTTTGATTAATGGAATTGAGGGTGCAATTTGAGAAGGCTCTTTGAAGTGTTCCTCTATAATCTACCTCATGAGAATGTATCCTGTGTTGTTTATTTCCTTAAGATCATTTTGCAACTTATGTGTATTTTATACCACGTGATACTTCTGCCACTTGGAAAAGTATTCTTCGTAAAGAATATCTTGCTCATGTAGGAAGTTTCCTACTTCTCTTTTCCTTCTCTTTTTTCCCACAAATATTTGAACACCTATTTACCAGGTCCCATGTGGGATGCCAACAGATTGTGGTAAATAAGAGTCAGCATCTTGGTGTCTTAGATTTTAAGGCCTATGTTTTTCATACCTTGAAATTTATTACACATTTTTTATTTCACACTCAGATGTGTGGTGATTTTAGGTTGTTTGCTTTCAGAGAAATCCACAAAACAGCGCCATGTTGGACAGTGTCCCTCAGCCTCTGGGAATACAGAAAATGTCTGCCTATTTAGATTTCCTTGTGGTTATTGTTCTTTCCTTTAAAACACATGGTTCCTCCCCATTTACTTATGGTTTTGTAAATTGTCCACATTCAGAATGATTGGCTTATTTTCTCAGACTTTGGGAAAGAGTTTTGTGGGCTATTGGGTTTGTTAGGACAACAGTCTGCATATTCCTTGTCTTATTTTTCTGACTAATTTTATACATTTTTATCATTAGATCTTTCTTCCCATAGACCCCTCTTTACATGATGTCTATGATCTTCAGCAGGCTTGAGTAATCTCTTAGGCTGTTCAGTTGGCCAATATTCACGGTCGTCTAGATGCTGTTGTTTCCTTTGCTCTTAAAATTAAAACACACACACACATGCGCACGCACGCGCACACACACGCACACACCCACACACAAAACAGCTACTTTCTTTGAACTCCGCTGTGCTGGTAATGTTTTGTCTGTTAGCTTTTTTAAAATTTTGCCTTATTTTTCATATAAACTCCTAAAGTTTCTACCAGAAGAAAATGGATGCAGAAAGGACATCATATGCGTACATGCCCTTTGCCTAGTTGGACTGCCTTTTGTACTCTCCTTTGTTATTTCTACATTATATTTATTCTTTGATTCTATAATTCATGTTGGGATTTGTTTGTTTTACTTTTGGTACTTTTGAAGTTGCTGCATCTCCAAGAAACCATGTTTCAAATTCATTATCAGAGAGTGTCATCCTATTTTTCTAATAAATACACACTCGCAGGCTTTCACACTTAGGAGAAATGTCGCCCTGTATGCTTAGTTATGTCTCCTGAACTTGAAAGGGCCATGTTTTGAGAGCATCAGCATTGAAGGTGCTCGTTCTGAAAGCTGTTCCCTGTTTTGCCCCATCTTGGCCCCTTATTCTTGCCTCTATCCAGACACAGTCTTAGTTGGAGGAATGATACATTGATTGAAGCTGAATGCCTTCAGCTGCAAATAGCAGTACGTCCGACTCCAAATGGTGTAAACAGAGAGAGGTTCCTGTCTCTCCACAAAATGAGCTGTCTGTGCTAGTTGGGAGATTTAGTGATGCTGACCTTCACCCCTTGCTTCCTGCCTCAGATACTCAGTTAAGGCAAAAAGAGGTAAAGGATAGAGCTCCGCGGTGCCTTTATCAGAAAAAGAAGGTGCCTTTCCAGCAGCCCCTAGCCAGCCTCTCTCTCACTGGCCAGAACTGCCTCTTCTGGCTCCCGCCAACTACAAGAAAGGCTGGAAAAAGGAGTAGCTAGCCTTTCTACTGCAGAGGTAACAAAAGAAGGAGGGGTTCAGGTCATTCAGTGGGTGACCAGAGAACAAATCTGCTTCCATCCCAGGTAACCCAGTCCATTCACCACCACCCCACCTCCGGAACCAGCTCTAATGCCCCTGTGTGACGACTGTCCTGGTTTGCTCAGGCAGAGTATTTCCCTGTGGGTCCAGCTGGCCCTGAAGTTGTCATCAGTTAGACTAAGTGTGCTCCCTGGGCAAGGAGCGCATGGCCATACATGGTACCTGAGAGACAGTGTTCAGTGAGGTTTGCTGAAAGAATGAATGAATGCAAGGGGTGTGTGGATCCCTGAATGTTGTCCAAAGCCAGCAGCTGGAGGGAAATGCAGAATGCTGAATGAGGAACTCTCACTTGCACCTGACATTCCATCCTTGTCCCTGGGCATTCCCTTGGTGAAATGTGAAACCACAACCCTGACCACTTGTATTCATTAAGGTACTATGGGGAGCTTTTTGCCAAAGTCCTGCTGGCTCATGTGTGATAGAGACATTCTAGTTTGGGACACTAGACTTTCTGCCTTCCTAGAAATTTTATACACAGTTTTAAATAGTTATCATCATTTGGTCTCTTGATGTTATAAATCTTAGCTCAGCATAATAATCAGTACAGCTCTCGGAATTGAGACAGTCTACAAACTATCTATTCATAGGAAATATTCCTGGTTGTGCCAGAGTAGACATGTAATTTAAAATACAGTTTATACTTTCTGGAATTTGTCCTAAGAGAATGGTGAAACAAGTGTGCAGAGCTATGTATGCAAGATTTGGGGGGAGGGGGGTTGTAGCACTGTTTTACAATAAAATTAGGGAGCATTCCAACTCATCACTAGAAGCTGGGTTAAATAGATAATGGAATACTATGGAAACCTTAAAAATGACCCTGTAGGATATTCTAATAGCACCGAAATGTTGCTTGGGATATGAAGTAGGCTATGTGGCTATGAGGCGTCATCCCCTCTCAGCTCACAAAGCTGTGCTCCATGCAGGTATGAATGTCTTTTTCACCAAAATGGTAGACAGTGCTTAAGTCTATCTACATAGTTTGATTTTTTAAACAATGTGTATGTTGGTTATACAATCAGAAAATGTAGTTTTCACGAAAATACACTTTAGGTTAACAGAAGAATAGTGGAAGAAAATTCCACTAAGTGGAACCAAACTAAGAGTAAAAAACATTTATTAACTGACCTTTTTAAAAAATGTTCACAACAGGGAGAAATCAGGACAAAATAAACTATAACCAGGAATCTACCGTAAATGATAGTTGTCAAAATATGTCTTAGAATTTATCTCCTCCATTTCTCCCAATACCTTATTCTACTACAATGAGTATTATCCATGACTGTGAACTCCTGATAGTTCCTTTCTTACTGAACAAGGGGCTGAACAATGTGAAACACAAGTGAGCTAATAATGCATTTATGAAATATTTTCAACATTAAGGACTAAACAAAAAGTATTTGCCAAAAAGTCTTGAGTTAGACCAAAAATTAAATTCATATTCCATTCTCTGAACACTCCAATTACAAGATGTTCACCATAGGAACTTCAAAGAAGTGATCTAAAAATTCCTCTTTGAAATTCCAATATCTCAAATTCCAATATCAAAAATTCCTCTTTGAAATTCCAATATCTCAAATTACAATTATTAATGGCCACTAAAGGCTATAGGTGAAAACTTTGAAGAGTGGCTCACTTACGTTATTCTACTGTCCTGCTTTTTTTTCCTCAGTAGTTTAATTATTAGTAACAAAATTCTGACTCAGGTGGAAAATATACTAGAAAAGATTCAGGCACACATCAGTTCTGCAGAATATTGAATAATTTCCTTAGGTACTTGGGAAAGAAAAGATGGCCCCAGAAGAAAGATTTTATAAAAAACAGAATTGATCTAATGTTTTGATTCTAGAGTATGTCCAGTATCAGTGGTTTTTCTTGTTGTAAAAGCCTACATGTGACCATAGAGTTTTTGGGCTTAAGACTAAAGATTTTAATTTGTATTACTTAATAAAATAGACCTATCTGGACTTTTGTTTTTAATTAATAGTTTCAGCAGGTACAGTATTTCCCATTTTCATCCATCTCTCTAGGAAGAACCACTTAGAAATAATCTCTCTCTGTAAATGGCAACTTCCTTTTTCTTTTATGGATAGATCATAGGTAGAAATCAAGAAAAATAACCAGGAGCTACTCTTTTTAGATAAAGGTTTTGTAATATTAGATTCAAAAGTTAAAATTGATTTTTCATCCAAAAGATTTCTCTTAGCTTCAATAAATCCAGCTGTCTCCTTGGGTCTCCTATTACTGAAAAGGAAAAGAATGTTTTAGATAGTACCCTTGATTTGCTCCTTACATGGTAAGAAACATTTCACATCTACTTTATTAAAACAGAATGAAACAAATATCACACTCCACATTTCTTGACCTAATCTTAGCTGAGTAGTCATGTTCATTCAGCAACCTGGAATAAAACAATTTTTTCTAGTAAAATTAGATCTGTGCCTAATTCTTTAGGGTCTTGTCAAAATAGGTAAATACAGTAAGCCTAAAGATGCAGTTGTCTCCCCTCATGCCACACACACACACACACGCACATGTGTGCACATGCGTGTGCACACATGCAGTGCCAGACACACTGAGACTTAAACCTGTATAAAAAACTCTATCAAGGGATGCCTGGGTGGCTCAGTTGGTTGAGCCACTGCCTTCAGCTCAGGTCATGATCCCAGGGTCCTGGGATCAAGTCCCGCATTAGGCTCCTTGCTCCACAGGGAGCCTGCTTCTCTCTCTGCCTCTGCCTGCTTGTGCTCTCTCTCTCTCTCTCTCTGATAAATAAATAAATAAAATCTTTAAAAAACAAAAAACAAACCTCTATCAAAACTGCTTTTTCAATTCTGGAAAAACTAGTTGTTTTGGACTTTTTTCAGTTAATTTATTGTCTCTTTGTTACCGCTCAAAAATACAGAGACAATTACTACTACTAATACCATTTAGTGCTAGTAATAGAGTACTAGTAGTACTGACAAAATAGAGATTTTAGAAATAAATAGTAGATCTGTGCTTAACCTTCTGAACTCGGTGAAATTAGATTTGTTGGCATTATCACTAGGAATTTCGAACTCTCAGGTGGACTGGTTGAGTTCTTGATTCAAACTAGCTTTGTGATTAAAGGGATCTAAAAAAGACCAATTTAAGATAGCATCAGTCACACTAACAAAGTGAATTCAGGGGTTAAGAATGCTTGAGTCAAGCCCCTCAGACTGATCAGCATAGGGTACAGTGCACTAATAAAAAGTGGTAGTTCATTTAAGTCTGATTTGAAGGGGTGCTATCAGCTCCTCACCACATTAAGCCTTGGTTATATTTGCAGAGAGAAATTGTTCTCAGGGAGCTCTTTTGACTAGCACTTTCAGTCAAGGTGGTACATATGTTCCAGCTAGAGGAGAGTGCCATGGGGGCCACTGGGATCACTGGTTGTCAACCACATTGTGAAAATGAGGGTAGCGGGTTCTTATGAATGAGCATAGAGTCAAAACACTTTATGAACTGATTTTCATCCTCATTACCATTCAGGTAGATCTGGCAAGTATCAAATCTCAGATCTTCCCTGAGCAGTTCCCTTGTGCAGACACCTTTCTAAGTATCAGGGACACAACAGTGAATGAGACAGCCTGAGACCCTCAGAGGTTGGAGCTTGCATCTAGCGAAGGGAATCAAATAATAAATATGCAAGCAAAGAGGACAATTTCCATTCCAGATAAACGCTGTGAAGAAGGTCAGTGCGGCCAAGGTGTGTGGGTAGTGACTGGGGAAGCTGCTCTCTATGGGGTGATAGAAGAAGACCACTCAGGAAGATGACATCTGACTTGTGATCTGAATTATTAAAAGGAGAAAGTTCTTTTTCTCCCAGAGGAGCTTATCAAGTGGAAGGAACAGTAGGTGCAAAGCCCCTAGGGGTAGATCTCCACTGGCATGCCCCATTCTCCTAAAGGTGGCCCAAATCCCAAGAGTAAAGTCAACCGAAGAAGAATGGTAGAAAGTAGAGCTAAACTGAACCCTTAATATGCCAGCTGTCTAGCCAGCGGTAGCTACATCAGCAGGACAGTCAGATGTGCAGGTTTGGTGATAGTCAGGGGTCCAGACCTGAGACCTGAGACAGTCATCTGTGAGTGCTTTGAGTGATTTTAAACCAATGGAACTTGATTGGGGGCAACTAAAGAACCAAGGATGACCAAACACAGAGCTCTGGGGGGCATCCTCAGTGTTTAGAGATTTAGAAGAGGAGGAGGAACCAGAAGAGAGACTGAGAAGCAACATATACTGAGATCAGAAGACGACCAGGTACACCTGCATGGTTGTTTGGGGAAGAAAGCTCTTTGTGGGGGAGGGTGTGGCCAAGCATGTTCAATGCTCTGTAGTGTTAAATCGGAAATTGACAACTGACTTTGTAAGATGCAGGCTACTGGTGAGCTTAAGGGGGTTCAAGGAAGAAGAGAGAATAGGAAGCAAAAGGATATTATATTGAGACAATTTCTCATGAAAGAGATTAAAGAAGTGAGGGAATTGCCGGAAGAGAAATGGGGCCCCAGGAACGTATTCTGGGTTTGGGGTTTGGACAGTTTTTCGTTTTGTTTCATTAGCATGGGAAAGACGGAGAAAGCACCTTACTGATGGGAAGAAGATTGTATAGATGAAGAAATGGACAGTGCTAAAGAGAGAGGGGAGGGTGACAGTAGCTAAGGTGTTCTTAGGAAGTCAGGACAAGCCGTGAATGATACGAGGGAGCTGGTGCCCCCATGGGAGGGCTGGCTTCACAGAGGAGCAAGGACACCACTTCTTTTGTAGAAGGAGAGGAACCAGAGCACCTGCCGCAGATTCAGGAAGGTTGCTAGGGGTGGCGGCGAGAAGCTGACTTGGTATTCATCCCCTTACATCTGTCTTCTCCGTGGAAGATGCAGCAGCTGAAAGTGAAGGACAGAAGGAGGTTTGGGAGAAGAAAGAGGGAGGACTGGGAATGAAGTCTTTTCTTGGACAAAAGCAAATTTGCCAGGGAAGTTTCATAAGGCTGCCTGGTACCATGGAGTCCATTCAAGGTAAATGGCAGTGAATTTCAAGTGAGTCTAGTCTGCAGGGTCAGGGAATTTTCTCCAGGATTCTTTAACTGATCAGATCCGGGTGCAACTGGGTTTGCTTAAACCTATTTAGGATTTTCCAGAAGGGTATGTTTGAAAGGCCAAGGCCGTCGTATGTAAAGGGAGTGGTTGTAATGCCAGGGCATGGAATATAAACTAATACGGAGGAAATGAAAGACAAGATGGGGGTAATGGGGAGTGAAAAGGTGGATGTGTGAGAGCCTTACACTGTGTATTTTGGATGTGATGCAGCTGTTGGTCATAAAGTATGGCCTATGGCCGTGTGTGTATGTGGCTGAAGGGGATTGGCCTGAAGGGGGGCAAGGACTTGAGAGGCCAGAGCCTTGGAAATAGCCACAATGCTGAAACTGCTAAGAAATCTGCTGGGAACAGTGATAGAGAAAAAGATGTTGGGCCATAGGACGCTGTCATCTGTGGTGAAGGGGGTGTGAGGAGGATTTCAGTGGATGAACAGATGAACACAAGCAAGACTAATAAGCTGATATCTGGTGCTTCAGAGGATCTGGGTTTTTGAAAGAGGAAGGAGAAATGACTCGAGAGCTGCAAAAGAGAGCAGGAAGGACACCTGCTCCCACTGCCAGGTGCTGAATTACATGAGGATAGAAGTAAAACAGACTTCACATGAGAGGGTTACACAGTATCTAAGGGAGACAGCCCATTTCTGTTAGAATAGTAGGGCAGTCAGAAAGTGTACAGAGTGTCTGGGGCACTTGAACTCAGATAGTGAGCCTGGTGGCATGGATATGAGGTCGGGTGGGACTGCACCTGGAAGTCTCTCAGAGAAAGTTGTAGCCCCTTGATGCAGAGCATTTAGCTGGGGCCACTGTACGGATGTTCTGTCCCCCAGCCACTGGACATAGGAGTTGGGCAGGGATTTCTTCAGGGAGCCACACTATTAGGAGCTTCCTGAGATGGTGGTACCCAAGAGAGGAACTGTAGTTGCTGGTAGATGCTGCACCTGTTGGAAACATACAGCGAGAAGAACTCTCTGGGCATCTGATCTACCTCGTGGCTGTAGGAGTACCACTGACTATATATGTAGACTGGATCCGTTGTGTAAATACATGCTGAAAAGCATGAGTACTCAACTCCCATTATTTCAGAGAATTATAGATCATATATATGAACTCAGAATAATTTCCCGTGAAAATTATAACAGTGGAAGGCACTAAATTCTCAGGCAAGGCCATGAAGACAGTTCATGCACAAGATGGATAAACCAGAGTTCTAAGGAGATGATGATGCTCACCATCCTTGAGACCATTTCTATTGGGGAAGTGCATTCTTCTCACTGCTGCTTCTCTGGGCTCCCACACCAGCAGGCCAACATGCATTTCACTCTCGGTTGGGACGTTTTTAATGTATGTTTTGTTGTTGCTGGACTGTAAGATCTTTGAAGGCAGGGCTGTGTCTGAACCATAGCATGATATCCACATTACAGTGCCTGACAAGCACTCTGAAATGTCTCCTTTCTGTTCCTCCTTTGTCCTTTCTGGGAGGAGACAGGGAGCAGAAACAAAAGAAGGAAGGGGACCCTTCCAGGTCTCATTTTCTACTTCTGTCTGAAATGTAGAGCTTTAAAGTTATCAGAGGACAAGATGATATTGACTAAATGTAGCCATATAAAGGAAGGGGCCAGAAGGAGGTGTTGGAAATGGTCTTAAAATCTATAATCTATTGAAGAAAGAAATATTTTACTGTTACTGTGGGGGTGTAGAGGTACTTTCTGGCCTTTTGTGAGCATGTAGAAGATGAAACTTCAGGGAGATGTCTGGCCAGCTTTTCCTTTATCTCAATTAGAGCAATGTTTTCTGAACTCTCTTTGGCCTCAAATGCCTCACAGAGACTAAATGTGATGAAGTTTTAGGAGCATATTTTGCCAGTATCTAGGCTCCATTTGACAAAGTCTCATTCCCTGAGAGCATAGGCAATGCTAATCCAAGTAAGAACTAGTTATGCCAGTAAAGCCCCGAGAAAACATGCTATTCAAGACAGCGGCCCAAAAGCCAACCTTGAATTGAAGGAGAACGAGAAGAAGGAGAAGAAGGAGAAAAGTCATTGATTTCCTCCCCTTTGATGCCTTGAGGGGAAAGCAAGGATGTTGCTTGATAAGGTTTAGTTTCAGTTAAACTTTGTGACAAGAGTAGTTTTTTTTTTTTTAGTTTATTTGCATAAATCTTGAAAATTGCAATTCTTGAAATTGTGAAAAATACGGATTATAAAAACACAAAAATAGCAATCATGAGAAGTCTTAACACCCAGGATTCACCGTTATTAATAATGTAGCATATTTTCTTCTACTCTTTTTTCCATGTCCCAATTTTTTAGGGAGCTAAGTTATATTCTCTAAACAGTCTTGATAAAAATAAATTTGAAGTCTGTTCTTAGATTAAGCTATAAAATACAAGATCTTACACTTCTAAAATTAATTATGAAGATGATCTGATTCAGGGCTGTTTCTTTAGCAGAAATATAAAATGCGGAATTCTCTCTTTAGAGAACACAAAACCATCAATATCTAAAACTTAATATAAAAGGAAAGGTGTTTTTTAATTTAAAGCTCCATAAGCGAAGATAAACTTGTTATTACAATAAAAGTTTACATTTTTTGTACAACCACATTTTAGGGGAGAACTCCTATAAAAGGGGAAAAATGCAAAAAATTGACATTAAACACCTGACTTGCACCACCGTCCCTTCTCTTGATCAGTATCCGGGCAAGAGCCAAGAAGAACTGGGGCAAGGAGCTATTTTTGTATTATATGTTCTTTATCTCTGGGGTTTTACAGGAGAAAAGATGGCAGAGAGTTTCCTGACAGCTGTTCTTAACTCCACCTTATTTGGAATGTGTTATTAAAGAATGATGCTGGTTCTAGTTATTTTTCATTAAGGATTTAGCAACCAACGTCAAATTCAGTTTTTCTATTGAGTTTGAAGATATAATGTCTGACTTTTTTTGTGGCAATGAATGCAGTTTACTAGTGAGAACAGTTTTTCCAACAAGCAGAGACGTGTTCCATCTCTCGTCACTAAAGATGCCTATACTTCCAGGAGAACCACTTAGTTATCTAGAGGGCTTGACTCACTGTCATCTCAAGGGTTTCTCAGATCTCTTCACATCTCTTCTAAGGAATATATCATCTGTCTTGCGGGAGGCAAAGAATGGCTTAAATCCCAACTGCTTATTTTCACAATCATGGAACAATTCACAATTCACAAAGTATTCAGTGATCAAGTCTAGCTGATTGTAGAAGGTGGGATGGAGCTGAAAATGGGACTGTTGATTAGAGTTTGATCGATGGGATACAATACTCTGCTGGAGACAACAGTGTTCATGACATCATGGACTGCACGTGGGCTTGGAGATGCCCCAGCCAAGCACAGCCACTTGGTGCCTGATCACAGGCCAAGCCCATGATGACAACAGTGCACGTGGCTCTCTGGCCCTGCCTGCTGACCTCCACTGAGAAAAATTAACAGGCTGGGATCTCCCTGGAAAATCCTGAGACAATGAATAAGTGCAAAGGTTCATGGGGTGAAACAACATGTTTCTGGGGCAGTGTTTATTTTAGCAGTGGTCATTATTCTAAAAATCACCCCAGTGACCTTTGTGCTGTCAGTGGTTGTGGAATGTTCCTGACCTTAACTTCCCCCCAGATCAAGCAGGGGCATACACACAAAACAGAACAAGGGATGCTCACGTTCTGCCTGCGCTGCTCATGGAGGCCATGGCCTAAAGGTTTCAGTCACACATAGCATCTTCAAACCAGATAACTCCCTCACACAGGAGTAGTCTCATCAATGAACAAAATTTGTGCTCATCAATCAGCAAAATTAATGATAGAAAGGGAGATTGTGTGGCAAGAAATCCTGTAGAGAGTAAATAGTATGAGAATCCAAGGAGATGTGTTGAGCAGGGATAATCAAGGAAATCTTTACAGGGAAGCTTATAGTGAAATAAATGAAAATGGATATTAAATCAGACAGTGTTCCAATCCCAGCTTACTGTAGCATAATAATAGTTACAGGGAGCTGTAGGAGCTGGACTGAAGGAACTAAGGACCTAGGATTCACAGCTTCTATTTTCCCCTCATTCATTCATATTTTCTTTTCCTCTCTTCATCCCTTTCTTCCTCCCTCTACCAAGAGAGTCCCGTTTGACTTACTTAAGCTAAATATGATCCTCATTCAGCTGGCATGTGCGTGTATACATACAACAACACAGCATTTACCATCCCTGAGTTTTAGAAACCTTAGCTGAATGGGAAGGTAAGTGGCTCATAAGCTTTGTCAGGGAGGAGGAAATTCCTCTGCCCTTCATGGTCCTTCTGGCTGGACTAAGAATCAAATTGACATGAGAGATTAACAGGAGAAAATCAGATTTAATTGTGTACATATGGGGAATCTACCCATACAGACATGGAAATTCCACAGACAGGCAAGTGAGGTATGTAAGTCACCCCAAGCTAAAGAGAAGGGGGCAAGGGTCTGGGACTTTGAAGGGAGGGAGTACAATTCACAGAAAGATGAAAAAGAGCAAATGTTTGGTGAACAAATGTTGCTGATAACCCACCCTCTTTTCTTTTGGAAAGAGAAGGAAGAGGGGAGAGACGAGTGTTGAAAGAGTTGGAGCAATTCAGAGGTGGGGAGAGGTGTCATTCCGTAAGAAACTTATGGGAATAAGATTCTTACCTGTGCTCTCAGTCCATGATTTTTACCCACACATGCCATCACTGAAGGGTCCTGGCCTTTGGTGCCACACTTGCACAGCTCTCACTTGCTTGCCTCTAGGTCCAGCAGTTACTGTGAAATTAAAACTCAGCATGTGTGTAAATGTGGGCATTTCCTCCAGCTAGTTCACTAACTGATATCTGTGTAGGTGTGTGAATGAAGTCGAAAGGCAAACCTTCAGTGAGGGCTTTATTATCAGGTGTGGGAGAGTTAATTACCCAGGCTCCCTTTTTCCATTTGCTGTGTACTTGAAGTCCTGATTCAAATAAACAGGAGACGTCAATTGCCACTGTGCACCTAGACATTAAGTATAAAATAGTAGAGTTGTGGGTTTTTTTTTTCATTTTAAATGCATTTCTGGATGCTTTTAATGCATTGGCTTTTGAGCTTTTTGCTTTATAATCCTTGTTAGAAAGCAATTTTTAAAGTAATAGGGATATACCTTTTCATTCATGATGCTTGCTGAGATGTTCTCGGTTCCTGCCAGCTTGAGCAGCTGTCCTTGCCTGTCTCTGACTGCCTGTGCCCCTTTAAGTTCCCCGCGGTTCACCCAGATCTTTTTACAGCCTGAATTGTCATTAGCGTTCTCTTCACCTTATCCTGCCATGCAATTTCCCCCTGAAGTCTCAAGGCAATAAAGTTCAAAATAAAAATTAACGTGGCCTGTAGAGCTTGCATATTTTTGGAAGAGAACGTGGACTAAAAATGTAAATGAGTGGTCTTTTCTTTCCTCTCTTCAAATAGGGAACTTCCCAAATGCCCCTGCCCCGTGTATGGAGCAGTCTGTGATAGCACTGAAGTGAATAATTCTATATTTGGCAGTTGTATGTCAAAGCAAGTCTCATAAACACAGCAGATGTACATTCTGGGAGAGTGCCATTAGCGTGCATCTGGGGAGTCATTTAGTGGTTATTGACAGACTTAGGGATGGAGGGTGGGGAGGGGGGTACCAAGGACTTTCCCCCTCATTGTTTTATTTTCTGATTGTCCCCAAAGAAAAACCTTCTGAGTCTGAATCCTTAAATGAACCTTTTTTATATTTAAATGCTTGTGGTCCCGTTAACTGTGGGAAGCCTTCGGATTGGAGGTTTTCCACTTGGAATTGAGAGAAGTAAGCTTGGCCTCTTTCATTGTTTAAATTATAATTGTTTCTAAGAGAAAAGCATTTGAGGAAATGCGTTTGTGCCCTCTGAGTGGCATTGTCTGCTTTTTGAAAGTAGATTTAAGGGATTTTTCTATGTGAAACCAATAAAGCAGTTTAAGTAATTAGAGCTAAACTATTCTCCGTGGAAGACAGCCAGGTGAAAGGCCTAGGAAGAGTGGCGGGGCCCAGGGAACTCACCGGTGGGGCAGCAGCGTCTTGTGTCCCCCCCCCCCCCCCCCGCCAACCGGTGAGTGCGGGGCTGCTGCAACCCTCAAGATCCTGAGGGATGAGCTCAGCTTTTCCCACACTTCTGCCCAGAGCCTGTTCCTCATGACACACTGTAAATTGTGCTCACACTGTACGGTTTCTCCTAATTGTGCTCACACTGTACGGTTTCTCCTAATTGTGCTCACACTGTACTGTTTCTCCTAATTGTGCTCACACTGTACTGTTTCTCTTCTTCCTGTTCCTCCAACCTTCTTTCCCTTTTATCTTGGTAACACAGTTGTTTTTCCTTTAAAGATAGGAGCTGGGGCTTAAGAGTCTCTTGGCGTTAGATTTCTGAAGTCTCTTTCTTAGAGAAAAAGGATTGAGAAGATTGGCCTGAGCAACTCAAGGGACCTGCTTCATCTACTCAGACAAAGGTGGAATAACTTCCACAAATTACTTAATATCTTCCTGTCCACCCCCCACCCAGTTTGTAACATGCCATGAGTAAGAAGACCCCATGTTGGTTGCTCATGGTGCAGTGAAGACCTGTTCACTCTCTAAAGTTCTTTGACCATGTTCACTGGAAGCTCTTACGGCTCTTTCTCATCTTCTGTTCCTTTCGGCTGTTCCCTCCCTACTGCATGGCTCCTCCCTCATGCCCATTCAGTCTCTTCTTAAAGCCAGAACCTTTAGCTGCCATCTATGCTCCATAATTAATTAGTGTGCATTCACTGGATGTTTACTATATACCCTAGTATGCATATTATATCATAGATATTTGTGTACATTGTCTTTTCTCCCCCATAAAGTCCAAGACAAGGCATTTTCCTTCTTTGACTTTCCCTAGAATAGTGCCTTGCTCATGGGGAGTGCTGAATAAATGTGGCTGGCACTGTGGTTTTCAATCGATTTGAAAACAATGTAAATAATAGATATGTTTAACTTATTAGGTGTGTAGGCTCAGCACCATTGTGTCCTATTCCATTTGATTCCAGAAAAATGCTTATTAACTGTACAGACTGTATAGGGCTCTTTTTTTTTTTTTCTTCTGCTATATTCTTGTCGTATCACCTGTTCCCTCCATGTCTCTACTTACCTCTGGGAAGATGTGATTTGTCCAGAGATCCTTGCAACTTAGAAGTTTCTTATTTTGCCATGAATATTTATGCCTCTTAGAAGGGAGAACAGAGTGGGAGAGATTCTCTCCACCCTCATTCGAGCTCCTGTTCCAGTGTTGCTATTATCTCTATACTTTCTTCTCTTTTTCCTTGTATTTAGAAAGAATTAGGGTTCATATGATATCTTAGCAGGTAAAGTGAGTTAATTTTACCCAAAGAACTTGCGTGGAGTCCATTTTTATATGAAGCAATGATTGTAAGAGAAGAGGAAGGATTAAGATTTTTGTATATTTTGGAGTTTTTTGGTGTGTTAAAAAAAAGTGTGGGGGGTAGATTTTACCTGCACTGAATATTTCACGGATGGGTTTCTTGAGCATTTATCTTCTTCAGCATCAAACAGGAAACAGTTCTCCCTAACTCCTCTCTGCTTCCCATCTTCATGAGAACCGAAGGACAGTTCTTCAGTTTGGATTCACAGCCAAAGCTGTGACACACGAGGCCTTTGCACTCCTTTCTCCAGGAGCTGGGAAATCCAACATTCAGACTGCACAGACATCTTGCAGAAATGGATCTTCTTCTGATTTCTCTGGTTGAATTCATGAGATCGCAATGAAGGGTTGAACTTCAAGTAGCAAATAAAAGGCCGAGGGTCACACCAAACAGTTTGCACCAAGCATGTTCCACTTGTCTTTTAGAGCAACTCTTGCTCCACAAAGCTGTGTTGGCATTTTTGTCCTTTCCCATGTTTTTCTCATGAGCCCGGCTTGTCATCACTTACTCAACCCTGGAGCAAGCCTTGTTCAGAAACCAGTTCGTGCTGGGAAAATAGAAATGACCCTAGAGAGCTCTACATTTGTGTGGACGATGTGCACATGACTGCAGCCTCCCTCCTGTCTTTAGAGGTTAGAGCCTCGGATCTTGTGGTGGATCCTTTAGCTTTATCTGTGGTCCTTTTCACTCACCAGGCAGTTATGGAGAGCTGATCACACGCGTTTTACATGGTTCCAGGTGTTGTGAGCCAATGACCATCTATTGAAACTAGGAGTTCATTTCTTGTATGGCTCATGAAATCAAATCATTTTCTTGTAGAGACACCCCTTCTATAAAGTAGAATATAATATCTCATGATTGTTGAAACTACTGTTACTACTACTATTACGACTACTACTACTAGCAAGGACTTTATGCCAGGCACTATTACAAATCCTTGAAGTGTAATATCCCATTTAAACATTTCAGCCTTCTGAAATTCCTACTGTATCTCTTCACTTTAGCAGCTGGGAAGCCCGAGGCTCACAGGTTATTTGTTCTGGGTTACACAGCTCATGTATCTCAGAGTGTAGTTCAAACCCAAATCTGTTTTACCACTGAGTCTGTGTCTTTAGTCACTACCTCCTACTTTTTCTGGAGTTTGTCAAATGCCAATACTTCCTGAATCAGCCAGTTACATTTTTGACTGGTTCTGAGCTTTTCTTTCATACAACAGAGAAGGCAGGTGCGTGAATAATTGAAGCCCAAGGAACTGTGATGGGACTGATGTGAGTTCATTTCTTGGTGAGTCAGAAACTGCCTGAGGTTGGTTGTCACACAAGGAAAACTTTTATTTATTTGCAGCAAATAAGGAGATTGCAGGGAATGGCTTCCAAAGCCGTGACTCCTCGTGAGAGGGTGAATAGGTTCCTTTTATTTAGGCTTAGGTTGAATAGTTAGGGAAGCCTTGTCATCCTAGGTGGAGGTGGGCAGAAGGTCGTACATGCGCCTACATATACATTGTGTGTCATGTAAATGAGGCTGAGGTTCCTCCTTGGGTGGAGATTTTGGTATGATAGTGAGGGAAGGGTAATTGTGGGTCATTCCAGGGGTCACTCCATGGCCCATCTGTGCAGGTGCGAGGTTTAGCTCAAATGGTCTGGGTGGTCTGGGTGGTCTGGGCCATTGGCAGGTCTTGTCAGGGCAGTGGTCATCACCTGCCGGCTGGTTTCAGGCTTCGTTTGCCCCAGGTCAAGAGGAGAGCAGAGAGAAGAGCTTAGGGGATACTGTAAGACAAAGGGTAGTGAGCATAGCAGGTGGGCGGCAAAGGCCAGGGCGTGGGATGGAGCCGGTGACAGATCCAGGTTTCCATACCACCCAGACTCGGGATGGGCTAGCTGGGGTGACAAAGACTTAATACTCAAGAGTTTGCTTGGGGAATAGCACCAAGTAAGACGGAGGAGTCCCTTTCGTCTTTTGTAGGATTTGTAGTTCATCCTTCCTCTGTTGCTAATAATGCTAAGAAAGATGTAGAGCCCTACATCAGTATAGGAAACAAAGCCATTTCTTGGCTGACACCTCCAGGATAAGGGAAGCAAGGAAAGCAAAGCATGGTGGTGCCGAAGGGGCTGAGGGAACAGGACTTAGAGGTTCAAGGTTACACCTGAAGCCGTAGAGCCTATTTTTCACTTAAAAAGAAAAAGCACACAAAAAAAACACAATATCAGAAAAGTCACAAAAAAGAAGCTGTGTTTCAAAGTAGTCACTTATTTTTAAATGTTTAAGGGCAGTGTTTCTCGAAGCTTGGTACCTAGGCCAGCAGGATCGGCATCATCTGGGAATGTGATAAAAATACAGATTCTCAGGCTGCATCCCACATCCACAAAATCGGAAGTTCAGGAGCTGAATCCCAGCAGCCTGTGCTTTAACAAGGAAATTCTGATGCACAGTAGAGTGTGACAGCCACTGGATTAACGTTACCTTGGCTCACCCTTGCAAGTTCATCTGGTGAAGCAAGCAGAAGGAATTGGTTTATCATGGTCTCACTAAACCTATCTGGTACTTGATTATTTATGCATTCACCGTTCATTGTCAAGCACGTTGACAGATACCACTCCGTTCCATCCCTTCCAATCCTGTGGGATGCTCTTGTCTCTGTTTTACAGATGAGGCAACAGAGGTTCAGAGGTGTTAAGTGACTTGTCCCACATTACATAGCATGTACTGTCTTGGGATTTAACCCAAGTTTCTGGACACATGCTTGGAGAATGAGACAAGATACGGCATCCCAAGGAGCTCGCGGCCAAGGAGGAAGACAGAGGCACAGCAAAAATCGGAAAACCCTATTACTCTTCTGTCTCTATATACTTGTATTCATAGTAGTAAAATTAATCTTTTCAACAGAGGGTGAATCAAGCTAATGTTCCCTTGTTCTTTAAAAAAAAAATCCATATAAATCCTTCTCAGCAAGGGATAAGGTAAAAAGATTAGACACACAGGCTTTTGCCTACATTTTATAATCATGGAACACTATGTAAATGGTTATATTTCAAACCCATAAGGCTTTTGAACACCAGCTAGCATACAAATTCACTTGGTAAATATGTGTCTAGTGTGTACAGCACTGTATTAGGTACTGGGGAAAAACTAAAAAAATAATGGATAGTCTCAAGTTACTGAAAAGGTTCTTTGTATGAAATCATTAGAGAACAATAAAGAAATATCAGGGCCTCGGTGATGTAACAGTGGCTGAGCAGAGGGTGAGATCAGTGAGGGTCAGAACATCCATTCTCTATAAGTAATTCAACCCACGAGCATTTTCCAGGAGAATAAATCTGTATGATCAGCAAATTGAAGTTTATTACCCTGGGCTTGGGGCAAAGAGGCATGAGGCATAGCTTACTCTGAGTGTATGTGTGTGAGAGAGTGAGAGAGTATGTATGTACCCTTGCATATGTATTTCCATGTAGTGAGTGTAGTTATGTGCCCATAAAACCACAGCAATGATTGCTGGGTCGCCTCCTATGTGTCCAGTTACACATTCTCGAACAGCGTCTGATGGTCACTGTGGCTCCTTGTCTTCCCCCAGAGATCTGTTACCAATATTCTTAATCTCTACCGATTCAGTAGGCAATATAATATTTTATTATTTTTGGCTCTATTTATTGAAAGTTGCATAAGTTCGAGTGATTTTTCATATGCTTATTTTCTGTTTATGTCATTTGCCCATTATCTTTCAGAAGAGGCTTTTCTTCTTTGTAAGAATTCTTGTACTATACAGATGGTAGCCCTTTGTGGTATGGGCTGCATATATTTCTTGCTGTTCGTCCTTTTTTTAATCTTTCAGTTTTGTGTGCCATATAGCAGTGCTACATTTTCGTATACACAAATGTATAAACCTTGTTCTCGAAGACTTTTGGATTTCGTTTTCTACTTAGAATTCCATGCTTCACAACTATTAAAACCTCTTCCCGTGTTTTCAACTGGTTGTTTTATAGGTCTATTTTTGTATACATTTATTTTTGACAAATTTAAGTTTTATTTCATGTAAAGAGTGGGGAAGGGATCTAGCTTCACTTTTTTCTTGTAGTGGCCATCCAAGTACTCGAGACTCTATCATAAATAATCCATTGACTTCAGATGCCACCTCTGTTACTTATTAATCTTCCATATTTACTTGAGCGGTTTCATTACATTTGAACCACTTTTTAGACTTTTTGATATCTTCCCCCAGATTAGTCTATGCTTCTAGACTTGCTAGTTAATTAGGGACCACACTTGTTAAAACAGCTTTCTATGAATACCGCCTCTAGTGTTTTACAGAAAAAGAGTGAGATGTAAAGATTATGAAAGGATATTTTCATCAAGAGTATGAGATTCATGATTTTTAATGATAGATTCTCAAAGAGTATAAGATCTAGGAGGGTCTAGAGCAATATCTAAAAGAGCAATAGATTCTCAATAGATGTGTTTGAATAAATGAATTGGTGCTTTGGTATTGTCATACTAACTTTGTTCCTCACTGTCTAAAAGATTAATGTTTCATCCAGATAAAGAAGTAATACACCTAATGGGTATGATTCAGTTATTTTGGATTTGGTACAACATGTCAAAAGGCATAAAACTTGAACATAATCTTTAACCTCTAAGAATCTAACCAAAGGAAAGACATCAAAGAGGAAGCTGAAAATTACTTGCATAAAAGTTCTCATAGTAACACTCTTTATATCAGGAGAGACCGATAGCAAGTAACCAAAATGGACAATAAGATAAATGACTGAAAAAATAATTTAAAAGCAAAATCTGGGTATAGTAGACCAACTGTAGACAAAATAGTGCACATAGGCATTTATGGTAAGAGCCTAGAATGAGCAACATCAAAATGATTGGTTGTGCTGGGAGTGATGCGTTGGACTTCGCTCCATTTTTCAAATGTTTATAATGGCAGCTTTTTGTGTGAATAGTAATAAATTGTACGGCAAATGTAATTAATGCTGAACTGAGGCACAGGCACATATACAGGACCCTTAGCTGAGCATTGTTTCACAGTACTAGCTGCTGATTCAGCATTTTAGGGCTTTATGCAATGAGAAATGGCTGAAACCAAATGACATCTATAAGCAGGGTACTTCTTTGGAACCCCACCTATACAAATGTCAAAAGTTCTGCTAGCCTTGGGAAAGTGAGGAGGTCCCCAAGTAATGTTTACTTTCTATTCTTTGTGTACAGACCCAACCTATGTATTTCAATCTCTTTCATCATTCAGCATTAACCCAGCTCAGCATTAACCCATAACTCAGCTATGGAATAGGAAGGAGTGAACTACCGCCCACTGATAATCCATGTCTTAACTCTGTTTTCAGAGTTGTGTGACTTGGGAAAATCTTCTTTCCAGTCAAATATTATGGCTATGTGTTTGTTATCTAAAAATTTTTCAAGAGTTTCTAAGTTCTGTATTTAGTACCCAGTGGCAAATGTGATAGATGAATGTTCAGTGTTGAGGAGGAGGGAGTGATGACATTTTTAAGAGGAGAATTTTTTTTTTTTAATAGGCGGTGTCATTGAGATTAGCATGGGACACAGCTCTTTTGGTCTGTTTTCTGTGTGCTCGTGCAGTGTCTCTCAGCCTGTACCCGCTGAGATGTTATCTCTATTCCTCTCTTCTCCCGTCACATCTAGGCTCACACCTAGCATCTTTGGCATCAGGACAAAACAGCTTAATAGCTGTGTTAGCTATATTTTACCTTGATTCTTCTGTCTCGACACCCACAGGAAGACCTTTCTGAGTGATATTTGCCTTGGCTTCCCTGAGGAGTACAAAGCTGTGGATGTGTGTTAGACGCCTGAAGTCAGTTCACCAATTGCTTTGAATGCTTTCTCTCCAACTGTACAAATAGTGGACCTGTTGGACTTGGGATATGGAAAGCCGGTGATTTGGTGGCAATGGTGGGGAAGGGCAGGCGGTGTCATCCTCTGTGGTGTTGGTTTCGAACGAGGTGGTCACCAGGGTCTGCCTCGACTTCAGCCCTTTTTGCTTGTTCAGTGTGGAGCAACCTCTCCAGCAGGCCCAGGTCTGTGGAGATGCAGAACTGGCCCTTGCCCTTGCGCAGTGGTTCTCCCAGTGTTGTCCCTGGACCAGCAGCACCTGCAGCACCTTGGGGCTTGGGAGAAATGCTGATTCCCAGGCTCCGCACCAGACACCCTGAAGCGGGGACTCTGGGTGGGTCCAGTGGTCTGCTTCTTCCAGATCTCCGGGGATTGTGAAGCGTGCTCTAGGTTAACAGCCACAACAACACAAGACAGAAACAGGGCCCACAAGCATATCCTTTCTGTTGTCATGACTGCATAATACGTAAAACCCAACTCCACGCATGAGAGGAAAGTACCGTAGATCTACCTCCACTCCCACTCCTCAGAGGAGCCATTTTTGGCCATTTCCTGTTTAGGTATATTAGTAGTGCTTCTCATAACTGAAAATATGTTCTTTATGTATCAGCGGTAAGAAGTATTTATGGCTACCTTCTTTGAGGGATAAGGATTTAGTTATACTCCCTTGCCTTTCCCCTGCCTCCTCCAAAATGTTCATCTCTTACTTTTTTTATTTGGTTCTTCCAGAGATTATCTTCATAACTGAAATGACATACTTCAATTCTTGAGTCTTCGCTCAATGAACTTAGCGCTGCGTGAAGTAAAGAAATTGACATCTACGTCCCCACCTCATCCTTTCTCCCTCCCTCTTCAAAGTAATTTTAGATTGTCAGCATTTCTCTTTTACTATGTTGCATTATTATTGCATAGTTAATTTGTTTAGACATTGCTTTTGAAAATTAGAAATAGTGTTTGCAACAGCAGGGTTATGTAAAACATTATTCACTGCAGAATGAAGAAGTATGATTGGTCTTTGATGTAATGTCTTGTCCACCAGTGCATGTCGCATCCTTGATTGCTAACCTAGGTTTGATTCACAGTCTTACCTTATCTCATGACAAGATTTCCCAAAGTGTTTCTGTAGACATTAAGCAAAAATGTGAGAAACACTCAGGTAAACTTAAACACACTACTTTAGGACTCTTCAAAGCCCTTGATTTCTGATGAAAATCATTAATCCTCAAGAGAGGGATTGGTATACAGCATTTTCCAGATGGAACCCCTTTTTTCATAAAGCATCTCAAGGAATTAGGCTCATGTAGAGCATCCTGTGGAGAGTGCTGCCCTGTGGGGTCTGGAAGCCTCTTGCTCCACAAGATCTTTCTGCCTAGATTCTGCATCCTGCCTATTCCCCGATTTGTCTGGTTTGATTCTCAAACTTAGTGAATTACTGTTGCCTGAGATCGTCGTCCTGGCTTGCTGGATCTGAGAATGTTCTTATCCCCTCAGCGGCCATACTAGCCTCTAACAGCTACGTGCGTAGGCTCTCTGCTGTAGTCAGGTCCTGCCGGGCGCCATTTTGCCTGCCAAAGTGCTCGTTCACTGATTTTCTTTTATGAGATACTATGATTGTGATTTGTATGCTTCCTAAATGCTTGGTTTCTTTTCTTTTCTTTTTTTTTTCCCAACTTATCCTAGAGAATAGTGACCTTAACCAGCCTACTTAGAGGATATTTTCTTTCTGAAAAGCAGAGTCATCTAACAATAAAACAAATTGACTCAAGATTTCATGCTTCAATATCTGAATTCTTATCTACTTAAATAAAAAGGTCCTTTATTTTGAAAAGGAGTGTTTTGGAATATGGCAGTGCAGCAGAACATTTCATTTCAGTCTGAATCATGCTTTAGGAATAAATTATCCCATTCTGCAGGACAAAGACCTTGTCAAATCGCAGAGTTTAGGCAAGTACAGTAAATGGACATGGAGTAGATGTTTAATAGAAATATGTATTAATTTTGAATAAATGAAAGCTTCCTTCCTTTGTTCCTACAAATTGAGTTTCTCCCCCCACCGCCCAATCAAGAATATGTTATTTCTTCCTCAAAAGAAAACAAGTTTATGTTTATCTTTCTGGAAATTGTCCCGACTAAACACCTTTCAGAACGCCTTGTTTTGTAAAACTGACCACACTCCCGTGGAACCTAACATTCTCAGATGAAACCTTTGTCTCATGTGGATTAACTCAGTCATGAGATTCTTAAAAACCCATCTAGATATTTTTAACCTAAAATTAGCACTTCCTGTTTCCTTTGACTAAATTGAGTATTCTGTGTAACCATTCATTCAAAAAACCAGTCGCTGTGTGCCCACTCTGTTTGAAGCTCTCTGCCAAGCAAAGAGCAGAACAGAAAGACGAGCAAGGCTTTACCCTTGCCCTCAGATGCCCACTGCTTAACTGGGGAACATCAGGTGTACACACAGGTACGTGAAATGCAAGGCAGAGACATACCATGCAACAGAACCAAGAGTACAGTCCTGCTGGCAATGCGGAGTGCTCTGAATGGAACCTGTGATATTATCCAGTGCATTAATGTTGTACCCTAACTGGTAGATGGTGGAATATAAAGAAAAGTAAAACCTGGTTTGTGCCTGGTTTGAAACGCTTGATCAGGAGACAAGCCATGCATGCAAAAGTTGGGGTCATAATAGAAGAGGTAACCAAAAGATATATGAGCTGTCATAGAGCAGAACATGGTTAAATGCCAGATGAATAGATTTGCATTTCCAAAACTCTCCTTACTGGTCTCCATTGGTCTTTGACACCTTCTCACGAAATCAGACGCTTCATGTCCCAGATGCTTAAGAATAAAAGTACTAAGCGTGTAGAGCTGAGGAACCCATGCCAAGGCTGATGAGAAAAGGAACGTCGGAATCGTCGGGAATGGAGTTCCTGACTGAGGAAGTAGTCAGGTTTCGAGGGGCTTTGAGCAGATGCAGGAAGGGATAAGAGGCAGCCAGAATAGAGAAGTGATTTAGAATTTCTGTTCTAAATAATCCTGAATTTGAGTCCCAGTCTACAACTTGGCTCATTTTGTAATCTTGGGCCAGTTTTATAATCTCCCAAGCCTCAGTTTTCTTATCAGTAAGATGGGGCAGCAGTGGAATCTACAGGGTTGCCGTGAGGATGAGACGAAATATTGTACGTGAGGCGTGCCGCGCGGGGTTTGCTGGTGCCAAAGGCTTCGTGGGAGCTGGCAGCTCAGGACTGCCTCCATGTTTGTCGCTACCTCTCCTGGGAAAGAGGGTGAGAACAGTACCTCCGCCTTGGCTTTTTTGGTGAGAAGTAAATGAGATAAGCATGCAGAGTGCTTCTCCGGGGCTCAGCCTACTGTCCTGCCATGTATGCATTGCCCACCTCCAGAGGGAGTCGGTCCCTCCTCATCCACACAGATAAGTACAGCTACTAGTACGTTGCCTTGAAGAAGGAGCACAGCCTCCCGATACCCGCAGTCTTCGTGTTTGTCAGCATTGTGCGTGCGTGTGAAGTGCCGGCGGGCACCGCTACTGCTGTCGCTGCCCCAGGGACCCCTCGTGTTTTATCTCCCTATTTCCTGCTCCCAGAGCCCTGCCCCCTGCTCTGGAAGGAGAAGGTTGTCTGGACAAGTCAGAGGAGCCTCTCTGGTTTTATGATCTCATCTAATATTTTCAAAAAACATGTAGAATAAACACTGTGTTTTGCATTTCGTAGATGAAACTATTCTGCTTCTCGCTGAAGAGCCCATGACCCTGGAGTGATAAAGCTGGAATCTAAACTAGGGTCTGTGTGTTTGTTTGTTTGTTTTCCATTAACACACGTATGACCTGCCCAGATGAAATGTCCATTCTTGCTTTAAGTGATAGGGAGAATGGACTCAAATACCATGTGAGAGGAGTGTGGTCAAGTAAGGATGTGCCTGTGAAATGGTGGCACGTTTATAATCTGGCCGCTGAGGAACTCCCATTTGCCTGTGCAGGTAGAAGTTACAGGTGGTCCTTCATTCCCCGAGGGAGAGGCTGCGGGATTCAGAGAAGGCTCACTGATGTTTTAGCTCTCTGATGTGTTTTTATTTTATTCTGCAGCCTAGAAATAATCTTGGCCTCTGAGTAGATTACATTTTCATAGCAATGCGGAGGATTTCACTCCCACAGATGTTAATGGAAGCCATATAGCACAGCACTTTCAAAATGTACCACTTAATGTCTGAACCTTTTAATCATGCTAGAAATTTTTTTCTAGCAAATAAACAAAAATCTATTTTTGTACTAACAAAGGAAAGAAACAAGCACACAATTCTGTTTCGCTCTGCTCTTGGAATATATACTGACTTTCTCTTTGGAAATTCACCAAACATCTGTGAAGCTTCGGATCTCTCAGATTTGGTGGTTTCATACTTAAATACAAGTGCCACATATTTGGGGACAAACACCAAATAAACAAAGCTTTCAAATTTTTCTACATTAAAACCTCTAGTGGAAATTTCTTTTAGGAAGAGTCAGAGAGCAAACCTATACCAGGGATTTATTTAGAAAAGCAACATAAAAATCTTACTAAAGGACAGGGAAGTTTCAGCGCAGTCTCCTCTACCTTACAACTTCACGAAAAGTAGAACCTGAAACTCAGGGTGGCATGGACCCCACCAGGGCTGGGAAAACACCATTTTATTCCCATTGCTGGCTCATGTTGACATGTGAGATCTATGCCCCGATGCCATTGACATTACATAACAACAATAACAAAAAGATTCGGCATGCTATTCAACTGGGCAGGTGACTTTCACGTGTATTTTTCTTTCCATATCAATTCTCTATGTGTGCTCCCTAGACCAGCATCATCATCATCATCATCTGGGAACTTGTTAGAAATCACATTTTTTTTTTTTTTTAGTGGGGGGCAGAGGAAGAGGGAGAGAGAAAGGATCTTAAGCAGGCTTCCACGCCCAGCATGGAGCCTGACATGGGGCTTGATCTCATGATCCTGAGATCATGAATCGAGCTGAAATTAAGAGTCAGATGCTTAACTGACTGAACCATCCAGGCACCCCAGAAATGACAACCTTTTTTAAAAAAATATTTATTTGACAGACAGAGATCACAAGTAGGCAGAGAGGCAGGCAGAGAGAGAGGGGGAAGCAGGCTCCCTGCTGAGCAGAGAGCCTGATGTGGGGCTCGATTCCAGGACCCTGAGATCATGACCTGAGCCGAAGGCAGAGGCTTTAACCCACTTAGCCACCCAGGTGCCCCCAGAAATGACAATCTTAAACCCCAGTCCAAGCTTACTGAATCCAAACCTGAGACAGGTGCCCAGGAATCTGTTTGTTAAACGAGTTCTGGGTGTTTCTGAGGCAAACATTTGAGAACCACTGGTCTAATGTTGCGTTAACCTGAGTACTATTCATGTGCCTCCTGGGTGGGTGAAGGCTTATTATAGCCTGTTGTCCCTTCACCATACTAGTTAACTCTGTTTGATTGTACTTAGTGTGTAGAGAAATAGAACCCAAGATTCAGGAAAAAATCAGCAATGGAGAGAAAAACAAGGGAACAGGTGCGCAGACCTCACGATGCAGGTAGAAGAGGTCCGTCTTCTCCTACCAGTTCACTGCAGCACTTCAGGCATTTTTGAGCTGTGGGACGGAGGTTGAAAAATGGGGCGAGACAAAGTAGCATACAGGAAGTCAAGTATAAAGGCAGGTCAGGGGCCAAATGAAGTGCTACTTTATTGACAGTTACAGGCAACCTGCTTTTAGCTACTGTGCCCCTTCAGGAATACATCTTTCTGCACTAGGCTTTACCAGGATGCTTGGGAATTACTTGTTCACATATGTCCACGATTCTGTGAAGACAGAGAATACCGTGCTTTATTCATTTTTGGTGTCCCTAGTATATGCCTGATACGTGGGAAGTACAGGTGCACCTTGTTTTATTGTGCTTTCCTTGGGTGCCCTTCACAGATACTCCATTTTACCAGTGCGAGGTTTGTGGGAAGCCTGCATCGAGCAAGTCCGCTCACGCCATTTCTCCAATAGCGCTTGCTCACTTATGGCTCTGTTCACAGTTTGGTCATTCTTGTAATGTTTCAGGCCTTTTCCTCATTATATTGCTTATGGGGACCGGTGGTCAGTGATCTCTGTGGCCACTGTCATTGTTTTGGGGCACCGCAGACAGCATCTATTTAAGGCAACAAACTTAATTGACAAACATTGTGTGTGTGTTCTGACCACTCCAACCACTAGCCATTCCCCCATTCCTCGCCCTCTCCTCAGGCCTCCCTATTCCTTGAGACAGAACAATATTGAAATTAGGCCAGTTAATAACCCTACAGCGGCCTCTAAGTGTTCAAGTGAAAGGAAGAGTCGCATGTCTCTTATTTCAAATCAAAAGCTAGAAATGATTGAGCTTAGTGAGGAAGGCCTGTGGAAAGCTGAGATGGGCCAAAAGCTGGGTCTCATGCTAGTTAGGCAAGTTGTGAATGCAAAGGAAGAGATCTTGAAGGAAATGAAAGTGCTACTGCAGTGAACATACGATGATTAAAAAAAAAAAAAAAAGAAAAAGCAAAACAGTCTTATTGCTGATATGGAGAAAGTTCCTGTTGTTCAGGTAGAAGATTAGACCAGCTACAGCATTTCCTTAAGCCAAAGTCAACTCCAGAGCAAGGCCCCAACTCTCTTCAATTCTCTGAAGGCTGAGAGGTGAAGAAGCTGCAGAAGAAAAGTTTGACGCTAGCAGAAGTTAGTCATGAGATTTAAGAAAAGAAGCTGTGTCCATAGCTTAAAAACACGAGTGCTAATGTAGAAGCTGTAGCAGGTTATCCAGAGATCTAGCTAAGACCTAGAAGCCACGAAGGAGGCTAGCGAAAATCTAGAAGCCATGAAGGTGGATACACTAACCAATGGATTTTTAATGTACAGGAAACAGTTTCCTGTTGGAGGAAGATGCTAGGACTTCCGTAGCTGGAGACGAAAAGTCAATGCCTGGCTTTAAAGCTTCAAAGCCTAGGCTGATTCTCTTGTTAGGGTCTAACAAACATGGTGGCTTGAAGTTGGAGCCACTGCTCATTACTATACCAAAGGTCCTAGGGCCCTTAAGAATTCTGCTGAATCTTCTAATGCCCATGGTCTGTAAAAGGAGCAACAAAGCCTGGATGACAGCACATCTGTTCACAGCATGGTTTACTTAATATTTTAAGCCCATTGTCAAGATTTATTGCTCAGAAAAAAGATTCCTTTTAAAATATTGCTGCTCATTGGCAGTGCACCTGGTCACCCAAGAGTCTGATGGAGATGCATAGCGAGATTATTGTTTTCATGGCTGCTTATACAACATCCATTCTGCAGGCCTGGATCAAAGGGTCATTTAGAGTTGCAGGTCTTATTATTTAAATATATGTATGTGTATACACACACACACACACACACACACACACACACACAGACACACATATAGTTCCTAAGGCTAAATCATGATTCCTCTGATAGATCTGGGCAAAGTAAACAGACAGCCTACTGGAAAGGATTCATCTTTCTAGATGCCATTAAGAATATTCATGATTCAGGGGTGCCTGGGTGGCTCAGAGGGTTAAGCCTCTGCCTTCGGCTCAGGTCATGGTCTCAGGGTCCTGGGATCGAGCCCCGCATTGGGCTCTCTGCTTGGTGTGGAGCCTGCTTCCCCCTCTCTCTCTACCTGCCTCTCTGCCTACTTGTGATCTCTCTCTGTGTCAAATAAATAAATAAAAATCTTAAAAAAAAAAAAAAGAATATTCATGATTCAGTAGTCAAACTGTAGAAAGAGCTGAGGTGTCCATTGACAAATGAATGGGTAAAGAAGATGTGTGGTCCATATATACAATGGAATATTACTCAGCCATGGGAAAGGATGAATACTTACCATTTACATCAGCATGGATGGAACTGGAGTGTATTATGCTGAGGGAAATGAGTCAATCAGAGAAAGAGTGTTATTATCATATGGTTTCACTTATATGTGGAATATAAGAAACAGCACAGAGGATCACAGGAAAAGGGAGGGAAAACTGAATGGAATGTAATCTGAGAAGGAGACAAACCATGAGAAATTTTTAACTATAGGAAACAAACTTAGGGTTGCTGGAGGGGAGATGGATGGGGAATGGGGTAGTTGGGTGATGGGCATTAAGGAGGGCATGTGATGTGATGAGAACTGGGTGTTACATGCAAGTGATAAATTTTTGAACACTACATTTGAGGCAAATGATGTATTATATATTGGCTGATTGAATTTTTTAAAAATATTTTATTTATTTATTTGACAGACAGAGATCACAAGTAGGCAGAGAGGCAGGCAGAGAGAGGGGAGGAAGCAGGCGCCCCGCTGAGCAGAGAGCCCGATGTGGGGCTCGATCCTAGGATGCTGAGATCATGACCTGAGCCGAAGGCAGAGGCTTTAACCCACTGAGCCACCCAGGCGCCCCTTGAATTTTAATAATAAAAAGTATTTGTGATTTAGGGGCACCTGCCTGGCTCAGTTAGTAGAGCATGCTGTTCTTGATCTTGGGGTTGTGAGTTCGAACCCCCTGTGTGGTGTGAATGTTACTTAAAACGTGTTTTGTTTTGTTTTGTTTTGTTTTATTTTTTAAGAAAAAAAAAGAATATTCATGATTCATTGGAAAAGGTCAAAGTATCTCCATTAATTGGAATTTGGAAGAAGTTGATTGTAGGTCTCATGGATGACTTTCAGGGGTTCAGGGCTTCAGGGGAGGAAGTAACTGCAGGTGTTGTGGAAATAATCACAGAACTAGAGTTAGAAATGGAGACTGAAGATGTGACTGAATTGCTGCAATTTCATAATAAGACTTAGAAGGTCGAGGAGTGGATTTGTATGGATGAACAAAGAAAGTAGTTTCTTGAGATGGAATCTATTCCTGGTGAGGATGTTGTGAAGACTGTTGAAATGACAACAAAGGATTTAGAATATCACATAAACTTAGTTGATAACGCAGCAATAGGTTTGAGACAGTTGACTCCGATTTTGAAAGAAGCTCCACTGTGGGTAAAATGCTATCAAATAGCATCGCATGCTACAGAGAAACCATTCACGAAAGGAAGACTCAATCCAAGCACCAGACTTCACTGTTGTCTCATTTTAAGAAATTGCCATGGTCACCCCAACCTTAAGCAACCCTGATTGGTCAGCAGCCACCAACATTGAGGGGAGAGCCTCCAAAGCTCAGATGATGGTTAGCTTTTTTTTAGTGATTTTTAAATTAAGATGTACATGTTGGTTTTTAAAAGATATTACTAGACTACAGCATAGTATAAACACAACTTTTTCATGTGCCGGAAAACCAAAAATTCATTTGACTCACTTTATTGTAAAGTCATTCATGGGTCGCCTGGAATGGAACCTCCTGTATTTCTGAGGTCATGTTCGTATTCAGTGGCTACCCGGGGAACTGAGGCAGGCACTCTGGTCTAGGGGGAGTCGCATGCTTGCTAAGTATGACGTCACCACCTGAAGGGAAAACAGACAATGAACACAAACGAGAGAAAAGCTTAAGAAATCATGGGGTCAGAGGAGAAGCGTGGAACTTAACGGGGAAGATATTTAGTGGGAGCCAAAAAGAGCAAATGCTGTGATTGGAAGTATGAATCTGAATTTAAAAAGGGAAAGAAAATGGTGGGAAAATTTGGTGTTTGGAGAAAAATGGAAAGTGTTGTGTGTGAAGGGGAGAACTCAGATTGTAGCGTTTGACAAGAACAGAGCATTCAGAAAACAGGATGGAGCAGGATGGGGGCAGCCAGGAAAAGACTGGATGGAGGAATCGGAATGCCACGTGCAGTAGGAGAGGATCTAGAAGGCACGGGGGAGGGGGTGGGAGTGAGAATTTTATATTTTATTCGGTCAGCTAGACTTAAGGACTTTAGAGTTCATTGTTGTCTTACTGTTTCATCATCAAAGGAAAGTCCAGCTCACACAATGAAGCCATCTGTCAGTATCCCCACAACTGCCTGACCGTCTTCCCTGAGAGCCCCCGCTGGATATTTTTGTCTTTAGCAAAACAGATTGTTTCTCTTCAACTGGTTTTAGAGGCTTCTCTTGATGTCGAGCCCCTGAGCGGCGGTTCCTTTCTTCAGCCTTGTGAAATGGGTTCCTGGACACCAAGAGGGAAGGACCAGTGGGTCCCAGAATCAGGGGCCTCACTCAGGAGCCGTTGCCATCTACCTGACAGGAGGCAAACTGGGTCAGGGAAGCCTTCCTTTTCTTTTTCTCAGCACTGAGTGCTTTCCTCACTGAATACATGGTTCGTGCTTGGGACGTGCTCTCGGCCAATTCCCAGGGCCACAGCCGGGCCTGAGCTGTGGGGTCAAAAGCCTCAGCTTGTATCTGTAGATACGCAAGCTCTTCTTTTACAATTGTCTTAAAATGCAGTTTAAAATTTCTTTTTTGATACTCTGGTGTTACTTTTTCTCCTTAAAATGTATGTTAATTTTAGAAAATGTACGTAAGCAAAAAGAACATAAAAATTGAGGCACCTGGATGGCTCAGTCAGTTGAGTGTCTGACTCTTGATTTCGGTTCAGGTCATGATCTCAGGGTTGTGGGATCGAGACCCACCTCAGGCCCTTCACTCACTGGGGAGCCTGCTGGAGAGTCTCTCTCTCTCTCCTCCTCTGCCCCTCTGCCTCTCTAAAATAAATAAATCTTAAAAAAAAAAAAAAAAAGAGGGAGAGAAAGAGAGAGAACATAAAAATTTCCCTAAGTCTCACCAAACCAGAAATAATGGTCACCATCTTGGCATTGTGTGTTTGTGTCCTAGCAGAAGTCAATTCATTTCTTCAGGAAAATGCATTGGTGGGATAGTGTATTGGTCTTATACTTCCTGTTCTCTGTTGTAAGATATCCGTTTCTGTCATTTCTTGAATCAAGGGATACATTATGTGGAAGTGAGATCCCTGGTTTTTAAGGCTTCCCTCTCATGCTTGGATTTTTAATTTTTCTCCTAAATTCTTTCCCGTCCTCCTGCAAATATGCCCAGTTCTCTTCCAGTCTAGCCTGGGTTCTCTTCCAATTAAGCTTGGGTCACCACAGGATCCCCTACCCAGTGCCTCCCCCTCTCTTCTTAACCTCACTTGTTTGCAACCTCGCTCTAGAAGCAGCCTTACTTCCCAACCTGTCCCACATGACTTTTGCCTACTCTATGTCCCCAGGTTTCCTTGTCCTCCTAAACTGGATTTAAAATATTCTCAGTAATGTACCAGTGATCATAAAACTTCAAAATCCCAAGAACATTTTCTGGTGGGGCTTTTCTGCTGTAGTTGTCATTTAGGATTATTGCTCCTTAAAATTCTAGTCTTCTTGGCCTCTGTGACTGAGCCTGAGTTGACACTCTATCTCTGCCACCTAGGGGTAGCTGTGCAACTTGGGGCAAATGTCTCAACCTCTTTGTGCTTTATTTGACTCACTTGTAAATTAGGGATAATAATAGAACCTACCACATAAGATTTTTATTGGGATTGAATGAACAAAAACTTACAAATTACTTACAAAGTACCACAAGAAATAGAATTACTTCAAAAACTTACAAAGTACCACAAAAAATAAAGGATAATGATCAAGTGGCTGATGTCTTCCTCTACCTGTTTGTTTCATGGTGGTGAGGTTGAATGAAGACTGGTGGGTTCATTAAAACTCTGATCACATCATCCGCGATTGTTCAAAGGTCAAACTTGCAAGAGCTGTCTTCATTGCCTCTGTTATACAATTTTGACTCTGCCCTTATTTGCTATCCTATAGCTGTTTCTAAAGGCTAGAATTTAGATGGTCTGACTTTCCTCATTCTCCCTGCCATAGAGAAACGGTCCAGGTCTGACGTTTCTCCTTGGCAGGGAGTAGAACCTGGAGGAGAACATCTTTCAGGTTAAGTGCTGCCAAAAATAGATCCTCTGCTTTGCAGAAATCATTTGTTCTATAGAGTGTGAGTGTGTGTAATTGTATATAATTTGTGTGTGTGTATAATTACGTTTAAATGCCTTTGAAAAAATAAAAACTTGAAACAAATAAACAACAAATAACAAAAAGAAAAACAACTCCTTTTTTTGAGCCGCTATCAAAATATATTTTTTGAGCTCCGACCAAAAAACTCCCACTCTGTGGAGAAATTGTTCATGTGTATGTGTACAAATTATATCAGACAGTAGCATTATTCCTTTGAGAAAACAAAAATTTTTCATTTTTGAACTGCTTAGAGGTTAGATGTAAAGTAGACAAGTTTGGCTTTCGAACTCATACTTGTAGCCCTCATTTCCCCTGTCACCCACAACCTCATGCCTGATCCTGGGTGTCCAGGGACCCCTACTGCCGACTTGGGAAACATCTCATACCCCAGAATGTGCTTTTTCCTCGACGGCCCTCAGGCACACACACAGACACCCCTTGCCAAATGTTTCCTTCCCTCAAAGTGACATAAAGTCTCCAGACTTATTATTTTATTATTATTATTTTATCATTGAGCTTTAATAAAAATCCAAGTGTCTCCTTGAAAGTGACATTAATAGTGGGAACTTAAGGGTATATAAGGCCAGCATTTCAGATCTCTGAGTATCTGATGAGAGTGACAGACTCTGTCTTCCATCCCCATATCTATATCTATAGACACATACTTTTGGGGGGAGGTCAATAATTTCCTGACTTTGGCCTAGGGAGTCCAAGGTAATAAATAAAAACCTTGAGTTTATTTATTTTATTTTATTTTATTTATTTTATTTTAATAAACATATAATGTATTTTTATCCCCAGGGGTACAGGTCTGTGAATCACCAGGTTTACACATTTCACAGCACTCATCATAGCACATACCCTCCCCAAGGTCCATTTCCCCACCACCCTCTCCCGTCCCCCCTCCCCCCAGCAACCCTCAGTCTGTTTTTTGAGATTGAGTCTTTTATGGTTTGTCTCCCTCCCAATCCCATCTTTTCATTTTTTCTTTTCCTACCTCCCCCCAACCCCCCGCCTTGCATCTCTACTTCCTCATATCAAAGAGATCATATGATAGTTGTCTTTCTCCGATTGACTTATTTCGCTAAGCATGCCTTGAGTTTAGATGATTATTTCTATGCTCATAAAATGTTGACTTGCCCATGTCTTTATCACTAGAAGGGGACAGTCCTTGGCCCTGTTTTCATTTTCAAGATAAAGCCCTTCTCACTTTCCCTTGTTAAATTAGATAAGAACAATTTTACTGGATCTTAAAAGACTTCTGAAATCCATCATCCAGCGTTAAGAACATGCGAGGTCATTGCTATCCTTTGCACGTCCTGGAGCCAGGGAGGCCCTGGGCCAGCATCTTCCAGACTCATTAGAGACCTTGCCAAGGAAAGAACCGCCCCCTGCTCTGAACTGACCACCTCGTTTTACCTTTTGGACTCCTAGTGGGCTTAAGGCTCATGACACCATGGACAGGAAGTAGGATCGCTAAGGATGAAAAGTTTAACTACACAAATACATACCTTGTGAAGAAAAAGGGGAGGGGAGAAATCTAGTGACCTTGGGATGCTATTTTATGTAGATCATTTTTATCAGGGGGCATCTTTCTCACTGCCATACACTTTAAAATTAAATAATTTATAAAATTATTAATGTGGTCAAACTAAATATGTGAAGCCATGTAAATTGGGTTGAGTGTTGGTAAAATCTTTATTAAGTGACAAAAAGTACAAGATAATTGGTACCCAACATCCCCCAAATTGCAAACATTGTGTAAGAGCTATGAATACGAATAGAAATTAACCTAATTGCTGTCACCTGCTTTTTTAACCTTTCATAGGTTAGTGTTAATTTCCTCCCTCTCTTGAAATTCAGTGAGCTCTGAGCTAAGGAAATGAAACAAAACACAGCTAAACAATATGTATTATACATCATCAGTGGACAACTGGTGGAGATAAAGAAAAGAGCAATATAATTAGAAATTAAATAGTATCCCAGATTCAGAATACAGCAGAACAGGGTGCCTAGGTGGCTCAGTGGGTTAGGCTCCTGCCTTCGGCTCGAGTCGTGGTCTCAG